>NC_137803.1:60095893-60635893 GCF_963383645.1 Muscardinus avellanarius
ATAAATAAGTAAATATTTAAAATTGAAACAATAAATGTGTATTCGGAGCCCGAAGCACACCTTTGGGATTAACTGCAGGGAAAGGGCTGCTCTTGTTAACTCTACTAGCCCTCACTGCAATCCTTCGTCTTGTTTTCATGACTGTGTGAATTGTGTAGGTGACACAGTTTTGTCAGCTAAAAAATAATGATACAGTTTTTGGCATCATTTTTAACTGTGTCTAGCTTCATTACTAACAAGATGCAAAATATGTGCCTCTGAGAAACAGTGGTATGAATTGATTTCTGTGTGTGTGGCCTGAAAATTCAGCCATATCCTTATTGTGTATCTTCTCCTAGAATTCTTTTCTTTTTTTTAAGAAATAGTCACACATTTGATATGAAATAGGTGATCTGGATTTGATCAAACAAGGAACGGAATCGGTTTTCCATTTCACTTTCTAGTGGTCCCACATTCTAAAAGTGCTTTAAAACTTGTGGGCTTATAGCAAACCCCATCTCCCAAGGTTCTTCCTTTCGCATATGTTAAATTTTGCTTTCTTTCCTGCGTTAACATTCAGGCACACACACATTTTGACTCACAGATACTGCCTAGCTTTTTTAGTATTAAAACGGCTAAGATTCATCCAATGTCAAAAGCAGATCCCAGTTTTAATAATCTTCAGTGGGAATTTAAAAGGAAGAAAGAATTCCCAGAAAAGCTGATAGCTCCATAAATATATTGATTTCCCTATTGTGTTTATTTATAGATTTTTTTGTGTGTGGTACTGGAGATTGAACCAGGGGTATTCTACCCCCAGCCCTTTTTCATGTATGTATGCATATACATGTGTGTTTGTTTAGTGACAGGATCTCACTAGGTTGCTGAGGCTGTCTCAGACCTGGGGTTGACTTCTCTCAGCCTCCCAAGGACTGGGATTACAGGCGTGCACCAATATGCTGGGCTTGGCTAGAACTTATGCTAAAGCCCAAACACATAGAGTCTGTGGCGAAAGAAAAAGGCTAAAATACACCGTTTACAGATTCCCAGCTTATTGTATATAGATTATTGCATAATATATGTTATAAATTTACATGAATGATCTTGGATTCCTCAAGTTCACTATTCATGCTTAGAAAAAATACTGATCTTTCACATTTCTTATAGGGCTTAGAAGGATTCTCAAGGTTTTCATAGGGGACCTGATTGAAAGTCCACAATGTCCGTACTTTTATGCCTTTGACTGGCACAGTGCCCTCTGCATGCAAGGAAGTCACTAAATACAGTCACATGTATAAATGAGCATGTTTGTTTGGAGCAAGATGTACTATTGTTAAGAGTTTGAATTTTGGAGTCAAATTGCTTGTGTTAAAATTCTACCTCTGCTACTGGGTTAGTCATATAAACTTGAGCAAATTACCTAGTATGTATGTGCTAACAGCAATGCCCATTGTGTATTACGTATCATGAGGATTAAGTGAGATTATCCTTTTGTGTGATTTGGACAAGTGTCTCCCAAAGCTCCCTGTATTAAAGGCTTGGTACCCTAGTGGCCCTGCTGGGAGGTGGGGATCTTTAAGAAGTAGGGCCTCACGGGAAGTCCTGAAGTTATCTGGGATGTGTCACTGGAGGGGACTGTGGGACAGGGCCCTTCTCTCTCTCCCTCCCTTTCTCTCTCTCTCCCTCTCTCTCTCCCTCCCTCACACTCTTCCCCTCCGTGCCTCTCCATCACCTCCCTTTCCCCCCTCTCTCTCTCTCCCTCTCCCAAAGCCTAAGGAAACCACATTATCACTTCAGGAGGACATGTTTTAACTACTTCCTCTACCCTAGGGAATCTTCATCTCTGAGGGTTTGTGGTCTTATTTGACCAAAGCATCCTGGCTTGAAACATCTCCAGTTTTCTGCTCTGCCTCCAGGACCACAGTGGACCACCTGCTTGGGCTCCTGAGGACCGGTTGTGAGGTGATGCCATCACACTGGCAAGTCAAGCAGCTTTCTCTGTATTCAAAGATAGTCGGATTTTTCCTGTTTTCCCCATTGCACTATGGATTCTGTAAAGGCTGGAGCCTTGTCCATTGCCCTTTACCACTTTAACTGGGCAGTTTCCACAGTAGCACTCAGAAGAATTTTATCAAATAAAGAGAAGAAAAAAGAATAGAAAATAAACGAACGTAATGAAGACTGCAGAGAAAAATAAACTAATTGTTCCAATCTTTGACAGGATGACAATTCAGCCATCTGGAATTCATGGCCTTTTCTATAAATATCCCCGGTCCCCATCACAGGTGTTCTGACAGTTCCCCTGTCTGCTCGCTACCTCAGGCTCTAACACTTCTATTCAGACAGCTCTTTCCTCGAACACGCACTGTGTAGACACGGCTGACCACCAGTCAGAACCCATTAACACAGCTCTTCACGTACTTAGAAACTTTCAAGCCAGGTGCTGTGGCACATGCCTATAATTGCAGCACTTGGGAGGCTGAGACAGAAGGACCCGGGCTCAAGGCCAGTCTCGGAAACTTAGCGAAGCCCCCAATATCTTAGTAAAACCATATTTAAAAATTAAATAAATAGACTGGGGGTAGAGCTCAAAGGGGTTGAATCCCTAGTATGGAAAAAAGAGAAAAAGGAAGGAAAGGTGGAAGGAAGGGAGGGAGAGGGGAACCATTCATATCACCCTTCTACTTATTTTTCCATAGATAAAAACAACTCAAATTCAAACCTCATTTTCCATTACATAATTCTGGCTGTTATTGTTTTCTCAAGTTTCACCAAAGTGTGTGTGTGTGTGTGTGTGTGTGTGTGTGTGTGTGTGTGTGTGTGTATTAACCCCTGCTCTGCCTTCCTTTGGTAAAACATACTTACAGATGTTCATAGCTCACTGATTTCTGAAATTTGGCTCATGGACTATTTTGTAGGAAAACTGAAGTCAGGTACAAATCCTTCTCTGGTATTTCCCGTCCCAGTGAGCTTGGACAAACGACTTAATGCTGTGCTCAGAATCATAGAATCGCAGAATGCTGGGAGGTTATGTGAACTCAGGCACGTAGAGCATCAGATCCGTGCCTGTTCCAAAGCACTGGCCGGCAAATATTAGTTATTGTTGCTATCGTTGTTGTTGGGGTTATTATTACTATTACCTATCAGAAACTTGAAATATGTCGAGTCATGTGGGAGCCTGAGGTAAGAAGAAAGGGGAAGGTTAGGTAGAAAAAGATGAGTAGGGACCTTAAGGATTTTTGCCAGCCAGGTGTGGTGGTGCACACTTGTAATCATAGTACTTGGGAAGCTGAGACGGAAGGCTCGCAGGTTGCAGCCAGCTTCAGCAACTCATCAAGGCCCTCTGAAACTTGGTGAGATCCTGTTTAAAAACCAAAATGTAAAATAGCAGGATTCGGGTATATCTCGGAGATAGAGTATCTTTGGGTTCAATCTCCAGTATAAAATAAGAAGAGAAGAAAAAAGATTCTCTTCTTCTTCCCCTTCTCCTTCCACTTCTCCTTCTCCTCCTCCTCTCCTCCTCCTTCTCCTCCTCCTTCACTTTTTTTTTTTTTTTGGTGTACTAGGAATCGAACCCAGATTGAACTCTGAGTTACACTCCTAGACCTATGTAGTTTTTTTTTTTTTTAATTATGAAACAAGGTCTAACTAAGTTGTTGACAGTTGTGCTAAATTGCTGGGGCTGGCCTAGAACTTGCTATCCTCCTGTCCCAGCCTCCCAAGCACTGGCATGTGCACCACCACACCTGAATTTTGCTGTATCATGAACTAAGTCTAGGGTTTGTTTTAAATTAAGTCTGTTGTGGTGTGTGGTTCATGTTAGACAATACTCGTTGGATGGATTAATCCAATTTGCCCTCTCTTTGCTCACATAAACTCTCTGTCAGCAAGCAACTTTTAGAAACTATTAAAGGACCGTAGAACAAACTAAATGGCTCCCTGGAGGGACCGCCTTGGAGAAAGCTTTCCTGCCATTCTCCCCGGGGCAGCATTTCCCAAGCAGTTTTGGGAAACTGGAATCGTTGTTAGCTTTTTTTTTTTTTAACTCCCAGCCCAGTGTGTGCACAGGGGCTGCAGGTGGGTACACCTTGTATACATGATATGTATTTCCATGCACGCTCAGAGGGCAGGCCTCCAAAGTTAAGCATTTATTAGATGTGTAGTGGCAAATATTGATGGATTACCATGGTGGGTGCCGTTGGCAGCAGAGGCCGGGGAGTGAAGATTGAACCTTTATCAAACCCCACAAACTGATCATTGACAGCTCCACGGTTTCATCAGCCCAAGCAGGACAGCAAGATACTGTGGCTCTGTGCTTTGTCCTCAGAACTCAGCCTCGGCAGAGTGTGTCGGGGACAGATGCCTCAGATCTGATTATTTCAGCGCTGGCTCTGAGCTAGAGAGGGGCAGCTTCCTCTTCTGGCCCGTCTCCCGGGACCTTTCTGAATCAGATGGATCTTGTTTTAGTACAAAAGATATGTCCTTCCTTTATGCTGTTTATTTTAAACTAGTTTGGAGCCCTAAAAAGTTTCATCTTATTTAATGTGCTTCTCAGATTCCTGCTTCCCACAGAAAACTATGGTTTAATACAAATGCGAGCATCTTGTGACATCCGTGAGCATGATTTGACACACCGTGAGCTCCCCCAGGACCAAACGTCATGTTGAGGGGCATCGTGTGGTTTTAAAGAGAGGCGATGGCTGTTGTTTAAATGGGCTGCTCCAAGATCATGTATTGGAAACTTGATCCCCACTGCAATAATGTTGAGGTGTGGACCCTTTAAGAGGTGAATAGGTCATGAAAACAGAGTCTTCATTATGGAGGTGATTTTATTTTTCAATACTGGGGATGGAGCCCAGGGGCATTCTACCTCCGAGCTACAGCCCAGACTTAGTTGTATTCTTTATTTTGAAACAGGGTCTCAGTGAGTTGCAAAGGGCCTCACTAAGTAGCTGAGGCTGTCCGCAAACCGCGATCCTCCTGTCTCAGCCTCCCGAATGCTGGGATGACAAGTGTGCGCCACCATGCTCGGCTCTGGAGGTGATGTTTTAGTAAAGGATGCATTTGGCCCATCTATGTGCATTCTCTCTCCATGTGCTGCCTCCTGCCCTGTTCCCATGCAGCATGACGTCCTCGCCTGATGTGGCCTTGGGTCTCAGCGTTCAAGCTTATGTATCTACTTCTGTTTCTAAGTTACTCTAGCCTATAAATTAACAGCAGAGAATTAAGAACAGAGATAGCAGGATGGTTCAGTGTAGTACTTAAACATTGGCATGTTGCATTATTGAATTAAATGTTTTAAACTATCTAAATAGGCCGGGCGTGGTGGCACACGCTTGTAATCCCCGTGCTGGGGAGGCGGAGACAGAAGGATCAGGCAGATTCGAAGCCAGCCGCACTGGCTTAAGAGACGCTGTTTCCAAATAAAAAATATATGAAATAGGTCTGGGAGTGTAGCCCAGAGGTAGAAAGGGTTCCAACCGAGTACCACCAAAAAAAAAAAAAAAAAAAAAAAGATCTAAATAGATGTTTACAAAATACTTTGAGCACCCTCAGAACCTCTTCTTAGTAAAATCATGAATGGAGATAGAAATGTACGGATACTTTCTCACAATGATGAACAGTACGTAGTTTACATGAGAGAAGTGAACATTCTATTAATAGTAAAGTCCTAAAAAGTGGTCTTATGAAAATACAAAGTAAAATATTGTGGAGCCCAATACTATAATGTCTACTTGATATTTTAAGTAGTTTGGGATAATTATAAGAAGACATGAAAGAAAAACTTGATTCATATGTAACAGAAAAGAAAGTGAAATTTATTGCACCTTGTAGTGACAAAAGAATCAACTGGAAAATTGTACGAATTTTAAAAGCCCGACGAAGTTATTGCATACAAGGTGAGAATGAATGAGTGGTGAATCAGATGAATAGTGTCCATCTCTATCAGCAATGCCCGATTGTTTTTTTTAATTATGATTTATAAAAGTGTCATGCATGAGAACGATTTCATAGTAGAGAGACACATCTATAATAAAAACTGTTACCTAAATGAAAGAAAAGACAAAAACTAAACCTTGAGCCATAGAGAGTTTAGAATGAAAGAATGGAAATGAGGAGAGTGTGTCGGGTCTCTGAGGCAGCCAGGCTGTGAAGGAGGACCCTGGGATGGCCGTGGCCTCCAGCATCATGCAGAGGCCGGGCCACTCAGGAGCCAGAGCCAGCGCACGGGTCGTTGGAGTTCCTCACACATGCACGAAGCTCCCGACAGGGACTGGGCAGCATCAGGATCCTGTGTCACACACTTCCTCCCCAGACCCCCTCCGCACTCACACCTGCTTCCTACCTGGGCTAAAGAGGCAGGTCTCAGAGCCCCGCCCTGACCATGCAGGTAAACTTACATAGCGCTCACTGAGCCAGCCTCCTCAGCCCACTTCATCTCCTCCATCACACTGTGAGCTTCAAACCTACCACCAGCTGACTCACTTCTTGCTGTCTTTCCCTGCTACTGTACCTTCAGGAGGACGGGGATATTTCTAGTTTGTCTTATTCACGGCTGTATGAATGAACAGATGTAAATAAATGTGCATTAATTCAGAAGACAGAAAAACAGCCAAAAACAAAACACTGACTGTGCTACGATAATGATGTTAGGGGCAATTTCCCCCCCAACTTTTTGTAGCTTGGATCATTACCTTTATGTCTTAAAATGCATTTCTATTTTAAAAGGATTATTACTGTCATGCCTGGCTAGCTCACTTCCCTAATTATATGCTAGAGATAGAAAAATATAGTGGAAACAGACAGGCTCATTACGCAGATTGACACCGAAAACAAGCATGCAATCCATTTTCATTAGGCCTACCTTTGTTTTGTTGTTTCAAATCAAGTTAGATGTCCTTAACCATAATCGTTATCTATTTCTTGTGGCCATTTTTTATCTTCATCTTTTAATTACCATCTCTTTTTTTTTTCCCACCTAGATTGCAAAACCTTTCTCATTCCACATTGAAATACCTCCAGCCATTCTCACGCTGAAATTACTAAGATTAATTACACTTAATCTAAATGTTCTTAAATGCATTCTCCTTTCCTTCAAGTTTATTCCTTCTTTAGTTCCTGACACTCAGTGAATTTTCTGTCTTAGCTTTATCCCAGCTGCTAAATCTATTCTTTTTTAAAAAGCCCACGTGCTCCTAACCTTCACGTACTTTCTGGGACCATTTTATGTTTTGTTGAGACAGAATCTCAACGAAGCACTGGAACCCTTGGGCTCAAGTGGTTCTTCCACCTCAGCCTCCCAACTTGCTGGGACTATAGGCATCTGCCACTATGCTGTCAGGACTATTGTATTTTAAATTAAGTTACTAAAAATTAGAATTAAGCGTTATTTGGTTATTTTATTTTTATGAGCTACTGGGGATCAAACCCAGAGACATTCTACTTCCTACACTCCGAGTCCTATTTTATTTTTTTATTTAAAAACAGGGTCTCACTAAGTTGCAGAGGGCCTCACTAAATAGCTAAGGCTAGCTGGGCATGGTGGTGCATGCTTGTAATCCCTGCATTTGGGGGGCTGAAATAGGAGGATCGCAGTTCGAGGACAGCCTCAGCTACTACTTAGTGAGACCCTTTGCAACATAGTGAGACCCTGTTTCAAAATAAATTATAAAAAATAGGACTGGAGATCTAGCTTGTAGGTAGAATGCCCCTGGGTTCCATCTCCAGTGCCAACTCCAGTACCACACAAAAAAATAGAAAAATGACTGAGGCTAGCCACAAACCTGTGATCCTCCTGTCTTAGCCTTCCACGTACTGGGATGACAAGTATGCACCACCATACCCAACAGGTAGTTGCTTTTTTTCTTCATAGTACTGGGCATTCTACCTCTGAGCGACACCCTCATTCCTATTTTTATTCTATTTATTTATTTATTTATTTATTTATTTATTTATTTATTTTGGTGGTACTGGGGTTCCTGGAAGCCCTTCTACCTCCGGGCTACACTCCCAGACCTATTTTACATATTTTTTATTTGGAAAGAGGGTCTCTTAAGCCATTGCGGCTAGCTTCGAACCTGCGTGATCCCAAGCACGGGGATTACAAGCGTGCGCCACCATGCCCGACCTTTATTCTTTATTTTGAAACAAAGTCTCACTGAGTTAAAAATCATTTCTGTTTATTTCTGGTTAGATAAGGCAAGACTGTTGAAAATGGTTGCTAGTAACTACTGAAGGAAAAGA
Organism: Muscardinus avellanarius; assembly: GCF_963383645.1. Classification (NCBI taxonomy): domain Eukaryota; kingdom Metazoa; phylum Chordata; class Mammalia; order Rodentia; family Gliridae; genus Muscardinus; species Muscardinus avellanarius. The sequence continues at coordinate 60,104,117 of NC_137803.1, forward strand.
TCATTGCTCAGATTTTGTGCAAACAAGGGTGGATTTGGAACCTAGCCGTCAAGTTGCTTGGAGGAATTTTCAGTGTATATGGCATATTCCGAATCCCTTTCTTTACATGGCATTAGTCCATGAAAAGAGATTTGGGTCTTATTTTCAGCCATCCACTCTCTTCAATATTCATTACGAAATTCGTAAGAAAGAAAATATTTGCCACATAGTGGGTTCCAAGAAAGAGTTTGAAGGGCCTAATTAAATTTTGATTATAACCTAGTGATTATGGGGACTGGGAATAAAAGTTTATGTGATGGCTATGTTTAATTTTATTTAAAAGGTTTATGGCATGTCATTCCCACATTTTGAGAAACTGTTTAAGATTTACTGCCAAGGAAAAGCCAAGCATTTTTGGAATTAGGTGATCTAATACTCTCATGAAAAAGCTTCATAACCTTTCAGAAGCATCAAACATTTCCACTCAAGCAAAAATTAAATTGGCAGCTGTCTGCCTGCTCCCCACACACTTCAAGTAGCAGAAGGCCCCTGAAGCAATCAGTTCCTGGACAACTGTTCGTACATTTCCCTTCAGTGACCCAAACATGCTCCATCCCAGACACTTTGTGAGGTCTCCAGGATTCCCCCCTCTGTTCTCTTGGTCCCTAAAAGGTCATGATGAAGCTGTCTCTGGCAAAGCAAGTTTGCCAAATGATTTTTGCTTGGCTGCATTTGCACCAGAAAAAAACGTATCCTGAAGCAATATCTACGTGTCCAAGAAAGAAATGTCAGCACGTGTGTTAGGATATTCTGCATGACTAGATGGTAACTATATGTCAGAGATCCATTAAATTTGTGTCGAGATTGTACCTGTTTGGCCTGGCTGTACCTGTCACGAGCTATCTGTGAGGGTAATACGCAGGTATAGGAAGTCGCCAGAGTCTGGCTCAAAGGGGCGCTTAAAATGGAAATATCCATCCACGGGGAAACCACTCTAGAAGGTATATTAGTCAGATTTCTGCACTATAATGAAATACCAGGCATAATGAATGCATAGAAAGGTTTATTTTGGAGTCCTAGTGCTCTGCCAGATATTCTCAAACATAGTTGACTTATTCTTTTCTCATTAGCATTAAATATAATATATTACACAATATAAAATTTATATATAATTATATTTATATAAATAATTATAATATAGTGATATTTAATATTTATAATAATTGCTATTTAATATTTAAGATAGAAATAATATTAATGTATGAATATATATGAATTTTTATATATATTCAGCAGCATCCCCTTGGAAATCTACATTCTTTAAGTGAATAAACAGAAAGCTTCAGTGAAAGTTTGCATTTTTATGTATCTACATTTCAATCCAGTGCTCCTCTAGGGGTGGCACTGCCCAGTCAGGCAATCTATGCACCAGGCCTCTGGAGCATCCTGGCATGAGCACGTGCAGGACAAAGTGCTCAGATCATGCGCCAGGAAGCAAAGAAGATGGGTTTGGGTCCCACAGTACCCCTTGGGGACACACACCAATGACCTGGGAGATCAGTGTGGAGATAGGTGTGGAGGCTTCTCAGCAAGCTAGGAATGGAGCTTGGCTCAGTGGCACTCTCCTGAAATTTCAGTACTTGGGAGACTGAGATGGAAAATTGAAGATTTGGGACCAGCCTCCAGAACTTAGCAAAACCCTAAGCACCTTACCAAAATAAAATAGGGTGAAAGGATGTAGCTCAAAAGTAGAACACTGCTGGATTAAGTCCCCAGTGCCCCCCACAAAAAGACAAAGACTAGAGCCACTGTATGACCCAGCTATGCAGTTCCTCAGTATCTTCCTCAAAGAATTAACATCAGAAAACTATAGTAATGCATGCATAGCTATGTTTATAGAGACGCAGTTCCCAAAAGCCAAATTACAGAACCAACCCAAGTGTCTGTCAACAGAGGGATGGATGGCAAAAATGTAGTATGTGTACCCACTGGAATTTGATGCATCCATAAAGAAGAATATTATGTCATTTGCAGGAAAATGGAGGGAACTAAAGAATGTTACGCTAAGTGAGACCAGCCAGGCTCAGGAAGTTGAACAAAGGTTGAATCTTTTCTCTCATATGTGGGAGTTGGAACAAAAAATAAGAAAACAGAAGAGACTTTAGATGGATGATGAGAAAGACCAGCAGAACAGTGGAAGGGCCAAGGGAAGGAAAGTGGGGAGGAGAAAAGGGAGAACTGATCAAAGAAACAAATGATGCCATGTCCGTATGTAAAGCAATCCCGCTATATCCATGTGGAGGGTGAGCGGCGGGGTGAGGGCTGAAGGGAAGCGCACCAAGAATTGTGCACCTGTTTGTATGACTTTGAACTTTACCGTGGCATATACTGACAGTGTACCAGTAAAGTATATGTAAAGACAGAATCACAACGAAACCAAACCAAAAGCCAGGACCTTGACATGTAGATGTCTTAGTCTGTTTTCTGCTACTATAACAGAATTCCACAGACTGGGTAATTTATAATAACAGAAATTCATTTGTCTCACAGTTCTGGGCTGCATCCCATCATGATGGGGGGGCAAGTGGGCATGTGAGCGGCAGAGAGAGAAAGTTGAACTGAACTCATTCTTTATGGTTCTGGTATTGAGTACCGGGGATGGAACCCAGGGGCATTCTACCTCAAAGCTATACCCCCGCAGCCCTATTTTTTTTATTCCTTATCTTTTTGAAACAGGGTCTCATTTAAGTTGCAAAGGGCCTCACTAAGTAGCTGAAGCTGGCCATGAACCTAAGACCCTCCTGTCTCAGCCTCCCAATACTGGGATGATAAGGGTGTGTCACTCATTCTTTTCATCAGGAACCCAGGCCTGCAGTAGGACTTATTCCTATGATAATAGCATTCCTCCATTCACCAGGGCCTAATCACCTTGCTAACAAATCACCTCTCCAAGGTCCCACCTCGTAATACTGTTGCGATGGCAATTAAATTTCATTGAGAGTTTGGGGGGAACTTTCAAACCATAGTAGTGGAGAATTAATCTGTCAAGCTGTTTCTATTATGTAGGCAAAAAAAGAACATAAACTAAGATAAAAGATGGGAATTTTAAAAAGTAAAGAGCAGTCAAATTCAGTGAAGTCTCAGGGACAATTTTGTGAACCCTAAAGACCCATTAGGGTGCTACTTGCATCCTATAAACCCTTTAAACTCAAGGTCATATTTGATGTACCATGGCTCTTACTTCATGGAGTAGGACTTAAGCTTTGTAAGTTTGAAAAACACTCAGATTCTTCTCTGTATTGAATAATGAAATGGGTGGATGAAGTAGAATTAGTGAATGTATAGCTAAATAAAACCTAGAGTACTCGAATATGCCTAGTTACTCTTAGTTGTGGATAATCTCAGATCACTAAGTTGTTGACTCATAGTTATATGTGTCTTGCAGATCACATCCTCCTATGAGACTGTACAACATTCGATTTTTGTATTTACTTTTGGTCTATGCAATCAGATAGCAAAACCTAATTTAGTCACAATAGAAACAGAATTCTTTTCATCGGTCATGTGTGTGTGTGATAGCTGGGATTGAACCCAGGGGCTTTCTATCTCTGAGCAACATCCTCAGCCTGATTTTATTTTATTTTTTATTTTTTTTAAATTAAAAAAAAATTGCAGTACTGGAAAAGGAATCCAGAAGCATTCTACTGAGATACACCCCCAGCTCTATTTTCTTTCTTTTTTTTTTTTTTTTTTTTTTGCAGTACTAGTGATGGAACCCAGGGGCATTGTTCCTCCAAGCTATACCCCCAGCCTTATTTTTAGTCTTTTTATTTTTATTTATTTATTTTATTTTTTATTATTTATTTATTTATTTATTGGTGGTACTGGGGTTCCTGGAAGCCCTTCAACCTGCAGGCTACACTCCCAGACCTATTTTATATTTTTATTTGGAAACAGGGTTTCCTAAGCCAGCGGCTGGCTTCGAACCTGCGCGATCCTCTGCGCTATCCTCCTGTCTCTGCTTCCCAAGCACGGGGATTACAAGTGTGCGCCACCACGCCCGGCTAGTCTTTTTATTTTTGAAAGAGGGTCTCACTGACTCACTAAGTAGCTAAGGCTGTTCATGAACCGTGATTCTCAGGTCTCTGCCTCCTGAGTGCTGGGATTACAAGCGTGCGCCACCATACCCAGCACTCTACTATTTTTTATTTTGAAACAGGGTCTCACTAAGTTGAGGAGGGCCTCACTAAGGAGCTGAGGTTGGCCATGAACCTATGATCCTCCTGTCTCAGCCTCCCAAGTACTGGGATTACAAGCGTGCACCACCACACCGGCTCTTATATTTTATTTTGAAACAGCATTTTACTAAATTGCTGAGGGCCTCCCTAAGTTGCTAAGGCTGGACTCGAACCTGCCGTCCTCAGGCTCCCAATAACTGGGATTAGGGCATGCACCATCACACCTGGCTTCATTTTTCCTTTAGGTAGGGTTAATAATGAGTTGTTTATTATCTTTCTAATTAGATCTATGATTAATTTTGTATAGGATCCGCAGTGTTTAATCAGAACTAATCTCTGTACTCAGAATCTCATGAGGTTTTCTTGTCAGCCCTTCTAAAGACAAGGAAAAATATGGGAGAGGCACTGGGGGTTGAATCCAGGGGCCTTCTACTCTGAGCTATATCCCGAATCCTTTAGATGTTTTATCCTGAGACAGGGCTCTTTACATCGCTGAACCTGGGAGGGGTATGTGCAGGCAGAGGAGCCATCTGATGCTGTGTGTATGTGTGTCATTATCATTGTGATATGGGATTATAATGCACCAATAAAAGCATATTAACAAAGTAAATAAATTTGCTGAACCTGCAATCCTCTTGCCTAGCCTCCAAAGTTCTGAAATTACAGCTATGCACTATCACACTAAGTTGTTAACACACTTGGCTAGAGAATTTTTAAAAAATTGTATCCCAAACAATATGTTAATGGCAAAGTCATTTAAAAATCCACATTCTTACTAGAATTTATTAAATATGCTCACCTTTTAAACATTTAGGAACACAATGTAGTTTTTGAAATAGCTTCTGCAATGAAGGCTGAATTATGATCTTATACTATATTATTTAAAATAGGTACTCCAGTTTTAGTTTCTTTTCTTTTGATGAGCATTTTCCTCTTTGCCAAGTACGAAATAAAACAAAAACAAAAATTCTTCCTGTGATATATGCAATGTACAAATGCATCCAAATATGACATGATGCCCTCGAATATATATAATTTTTATGTAACAGTGAAGGTAAATTTAATTTAAACTTAAAAATGAAAATAATTTCAAGTATTTATCATAGAAAATATAAAATTAAAGAGAATTATAAGAGAAAAAATGAGAGGGAGAGGGAGGGAATAGGAGACGGAGAGGGAGAGGGAGAGGGGGAGAGACAGAGAGAGAGAGAGAGAAGAGAGAGAGAGAGAGAGAGAAGAGAGAGAGGGCAAGAAAGGGAGAGAGAGGGAGAAACAGAACTAAATGCTCTTTGGGGTCTCATGAGAGAGTTTTCCCAGAATAATTCTTAGAGAAGAACAAAGTGTAGGGCTGGGGGTGTTGCTCTGTGGTGAAATGTGTGCTTAGCATGCACAAGGCCTCTTCAAGGGAGTCTCTAGGTAAAAACTGTCATGCAGAGGGGTAACCCAGCAAATCCTCATAATGAAACTATAATTACAATTTTAACCTTAATTTCCATAGCCAACACATATGGCCAAAGAGATATAAGAAGTGTGGTGAAATATCACCTGAGAGGTAGAAGACAGAGGACTCAAGATGGCACTGAACGTGGAGTTGCCTTAACAACTCAGAGAGCCACAACCCACCCCCAGTTACGAATCTGCCTGGGAAATCCTTAGTAGAAATAACTCAGTGACCATAGGCATTTTACTGAAAGCAACTGTGGAGGGAATTTGCACTTAGATAAGGAAAAAGATAAGAGATAAAGTCAAATCTCTCTCTTTCTCTTTTCATATGTGTATATATATGATTATTATCTATTATACACATGGCATGATGTAGAGTAATAAGAATTATGTGTAACTGAGCATGAATGTACTTCACTTTGTTTTTGTTTTTGTTTTGTGGGTCTGGGGATGGAACCCAGGGGCATTCGACCTCCGAGCTACACCCCCTGCCCTATTTTTTATTCTTTATTTTGAAACTGGGTCTCACTGAGTTTCAGAGGGCCTCACTAAGTAGCTGAGGCTGTCCACGAATCGCGATCCTCCGGTCTCAGCCTCCCAAATGCTGGGATTACAAGCGTGCGCCACGACGCCTGGCTAAAGTACTTCACTTTGAAGACTTATATTTAAATAGCTTCAAGTCACAGGCCGAACAAAGCTTGTATTAAAGACGACAGCCAGCAATGTGAGCTAGCTTGAGATAGATGCCAACCAGTCTGAGATAGGGAGGTAGACCAGTAATCCTTGTCCCTGGCAGGTGTAGAAATGCCTACCCACGTTGGTCTCAGGGCTTAGCGGCCTCCTGGGCAGGAGGAAGGAGCGATGGGAGAAACGCTGCCATACCTGCACCATATGTGCACGCCATGCCGCTGTGGTTCACTGCTCCATGACTGTTACATGATGAAGGCTGAGTTGAACTAACCCTGCTGTTTGCCCGAGGTCGGCATCCTTTAGATGATGCCCTTTCAGTGAGTTTTAAGGACCTGCCTCAGTAAAGCCAGCCTTTGACTCACATGGGACACCTGCCCAGACTTTCTTTACTCCTTCTCCTAGGGCATGGGTAATTCTCATTAGCAGAGAAATGAAAAGTCGTTCTCCCCTCTGAAAACAAAAGAAAATATAACTATTGAATCCCCTCCTCTCTCTAGTGGCAGCTCCTTTTCTGCACTCTTCTAGAAACCCTGCTTTTAAACACTGTCTATATTCACTTCCTCCAAATTCCCTCCCTTCCTTCCTCTCTCCCTCCCTTTTTCTCCTTCCCTCCTTTCCTTTCTCCCTTCCTCCTTTCCCTCCCTTCCTCCCTTCTTTTCTTCCTTCCTCCCTCCCTTCCTTCCTTCCTTCCTCTCTCCCTCCTTTTCTCCTTCCCTCCTTCCCTCCTTTCCTTTCTCCCTTCCTCCTTTCCCTTCCCCTTCCTTCCGTCCTTCCTCTCTTGAATTAAACCCTGCCTTTGAGCTACACCCCAGCACTTTTTTTTTTCCAAAGTCTTGCAGACTTGCCGAGGGTCTCACAAAGTGGCTGAGGCTTCCTTCAAACCTGCTCTCCTCCTATCTCAGCCTCCCAAGAACTGGGTTTGTGACAACTTGGGCCACTACACATGTCCCCTCTTCTTTATTTTTATGAATGTGTAATTCACATAACAAAATAACTGTTGTCGTGGAAGCAGTCCAGCAGTTCCTTTCAGTTCAGTGTGTGGTTCAGCAGAGGAAACTCTAAGCAACAGGGATGCTACGGAATTCATCGCTCCCGTTTGCTCAGTTCTTTTCTGGCTTTAAAACATAGGTCCTGTGTCTCAGAAATCTCTTTGAAATGGGGTTTCTCGAGAGAAAACCCGGTGAGTTCTTGTCTACGGTGAGCAAAGAATGACACCCGCAGACCTCAGGAAGGGGAGTAAAAGGTTTATTGGAAGCAACAGGGAATGGGGGGAGGGTGGCTGCCTTCAGGACAATACTTGAGAGTAGCCCAAGCCAAATTGCCTTCAGGTGCAGGCTGCTTTCTTCCAGAGTCCACGCGATCTGCCAGAAGGGAATAGAGAACTCCGGGGTCCAGTAGCTGCTCATCAGAAAAGAGGTACGGGTCACCCCTAGGGGCCTGGCCAACCATGATGTCCAGCAGAGGCCTTCAGGTCACTACTCGAGAGTCACCCCAGCCACGTGCCCTCAGATGTACTCTGCCTTCTCTCAGGGCCAACACGACCTGCGAGAGAGAGAGAACAGCTCCCCCAAAGGGGAGGGGGTCCCGAGCAGGAAAGTCCCCCTTTTGCCATCCGGTCAGGCCTTGCCTGACAGCTTGCAAGTTAGCTTTTGGTTAGGGTGACTTTTGGGATTCCAAGGAGAATTTGCATAGGGCATTTGCAAGTCCTTTGAAGGGTCTCCTTTCAGGAATGACAGACTTGCTGCTTGGTGGGTTTGTTGATTAGTAAACAGATGGCTTTGTGAAGCTCTGGCCTTCTTATCTCTGAGCCTTTGGAGTTTCAGGCATTTGCACCCCTCAGGAAACTCAGGAAATTAGCTTTTTTCTACCGAGGCCTTTTCCCTATCTGCCTATTTCCTTTCTACCTCCTCAACTTCATGCCAAGGAAACCAGTGCAGTTGGCCAACGCCCTGCCCAGGACTCACTCCGTGACTTTCTCTACCTATGCCTGCTCTCTCAGGAGTCCCATTTACTCACATGGTTTTAAGCACCACCCAAATGCCAAGAGCCTAAAAGTCCAATATGGACTTTCCTCTGTGAACCTTGGAGGCCTTCTTCATTACCAGCAGAACCCTGGAGGTCCTCTCCGTTACCAGGAGAACCTTGGAGGTCTTCTCCATTACCATTATCCCATCGTTTTGCGCCAGTTAGAACATGGAGATTCCATCCCAGCCCAAGATGCATGAGCTAGGCAGAACATTGACTTAGCAAAGGACTGAGTGGGCTCGGCAGATCAGTGCTATTCACCCCATCCCACCCAATTTGCCCTGTGACCCTGAGAGAAAAACTGTTTTTGTGCTTGTTTGATCATTGCTACTGAAGATAGTCATATGATTATTCTCCTTGACAGAAGCTAACACCCTCTCCTAGCCTTGGGTCTTGCTTCTTGGCCCTCCTCCAAGTAGCTGTCAGAATTACACACCTACTCAGATTATACACATGCGTGTGCAAAGGAACTACTGAGGATTTAATCCAGAGAAGCTCTACCTCTGGGTCTATTTTATTTTGTTTTTATTTTATCTTATTTTTATTTTTATTTATTTACTTAATTTTTGTGGTGCTAGGAATTGAACACAGGAACATTCTCCCTCCAAGCCACACCTCCAGCCCAATTTTTTTTATTCTTTATTTTGAAACAGGGTCTCACTAAGTTTCAGAGGGCCTCAGTAAGTAGCTGAAGCCGGCCTCAAATCCAAATCCTTCTGTCTTAGCCTCCCAAGTCGTGAGATTACAAGCATGCGCCACCATGACCAGCTTTATTTTTTATTTTGAAACAAAGTCTCACTAAATTGCTGAGCTGGACTCAAATCTGCTATCCTCCTGTCTCAGCTTCCCAAGTCCTGCAATTACAGGTGTAAATCACCACACCCAGCTCAGATTATTTTTGTCCCAAAGCATGATCCCCACAGGCCCCCCATTTTCTCCAGCATGCTCATTCCTGTGCCATCCCGCATACCTTCCTCCTGAGTGAATGCCCCACTCCATTCTCCTCTCCTCCTCAAGGCTTTTCCACTCAGGAAGCAGCAGATTCCTCAGCCCTCCCTAAACATTCCTTCTACCACTTCCCTTAATTGACACCTCACCGTGCCCTGGGGGCAGTAACTTACTTTAGTCCTCTCAAGCAAAAGCTGCTGTTTATACTCTCAAGTTTCCTTTATCAAGATTGGAAGTCAGAAAAAATACCCATCCTATCCCCCAGTGTGAATTCCTATCCATAGTCCTGTGTCCCTTCCCCCCAGGTTTATATCCCATTTTCTAGTAATTTACCCAGGCTTGTTATTCAGATTTTAAAAAGAAAAAATAAAATGGCTAAAAACTCAAATCAAGTATACATTTGGAATTAAATATGTTCTTTCATCCCACAACCTAGAGCCCCAATCATCCATCCGCATCTACTATCTATCTATCTATCTATCTATCTCCTATCTATGTATGTACCCTGCACAGACACATAAACACCATGTGTACAAGCAAATGAACTTGTACCTGCATCTTTACTCAGGCACACACGGACACAGGAGAACACCCATGTGCTTACAAATTATGCACACACACACACAAACACACACACGATCACATAAATGCTTATCTTTTAAAATGATGGCATGCTATTCATACAGCTTATCTATGAACTCTTTTCAAGTACAATATGTACATATATATAATATACACATATAAAATATATACATATACATATATAGAAAAATGCATGGGTCACTGAATGCACATTTAATATTCTTTCATTCTCGTTATTTTCATGCAGCACTCCAGGGAAAAGATGCTTGTTGCGGTGGGGGGAAATGTGCATGGTGTGTGTGTGTGTGTGTGTGTGTGTGGGGAGAAGTAATCCCCCCACCACCACCACACAAACAGACAAACAGAAAAACCACGGATCTTGTCCTAAACTAAGAATAAGTATTCATCACTTGGACAGCTGCTGAAGATTTAAAGAAGTTTATTAAAAAAGATAGAAATACAGAAAATAGAAATACAGCCCCATGCCAAGATGGCATGAGGGGATGACTCGAATGAGTACAGCAAAGGGCTTACACGTGGACTTGGCCTTTTATATCCATGACCTCCATCTTGTTTTCGTGACTCTGAAGTAGTGAATGTCCCTGTAAGGTACCTCCCCTTGCAAGGTGTGGTGAGGTGTCTCCTTTCATGGAGGGCAAGGCCAAACCCTGCCCTATCCCCCCTAGCTCATCATGTAGATCTGTCTTTAGAAAGAGGAAGCCCTAGCTCTCCTCTATTGACTTGTTAAGTACTTTGAGCTAGGTTGATTTACACTGGAATAGCTGCCTGTTTTTTGGCAGAAACCAAGTCCTTTCTTTACCCATGTCTGCCTCCATTTTAACACAACTATTTTGAAATATACCACTTATTTTCTTTTGAACTATATTAATAATCAGAGCTTTCCCAAATGTTCCTAGGCCATTCCCCATACTGACACAATGCTCCCAATCAACATACAACTTTCAAATCCAGTCTCTTCAGCGGCTCTATTCTGGGACTGAATGTATAAATCTATTTAAGTAGTCTTGGATCCTTAGACCTTTTTCATTATTCTAAAGTTAGAAGAAAATGCCACAGTGATTACCCTTGTGCGTGTCTCTTTGACCACATTTATGAGTTTAACAGAGAGTGGAAATTCTGGATTCCCTTGCTGTCCTGCGGGAACACCTCCACAGCCCTCTTAACAGTCTTTTTATTAGCTATTTGGTAAATTGCAGCCCGCTACTGTAAGGCTGCCCCTGGCCTTTGCTCCTCCATTGTTCTTATGGATTTGAAAGCGCTCACTTCTCTGTGTTATTCACGGCACCCCGCCCTGCAGAGGACCAGCACTGAGCTCTCTAGTGGCTTTGCTGCCCTTCTAACTGGGGCTGATGACATTAATGGAAGAAGTACACTTGGGGTCCTCCTATGGAACATCAGCCCCAAGATCGAGGTTGTCTTCTGGGCTTATACAATACGTACATTCCAGCATGCTCTCTTCCTTCAGCATTTTGGCTCCTCTTACCTTCAGGCTAGAGATCTCAGGTCTTTCTTTTTTACTTAGTATTTTGGGCATCTTTTCTGTTTTTATAACCAAAATACCAGACAAGCACAATTTAGAGAAAGAAAAGTTCATTTGGGCTCGCTGTCTTAGAGGCTCGGTCCATAGTTGGCCAGCTCAGCGGCTGCAGAGGCTAGTCATGGTAGAGGGATGACCCTCTCACATCATGGGGGCCTGAAGCAGAGAAAGGAGCAGAGTAGGGATAGATATAGTCCCCAAGACCACGCCCCTAGAACCCACTGCCTCCCACCATAGCTCTCCCCTTAACCTGGCTGCATTGGGGACCATCTTTCAACACATGGGCCTCCTGGGAGACATTATAAGCCCAAGCCATTACCCTTAGTGTTGGGCATCGCTTTCTCTGGGTTAGAAAAAACACCCCTAGAGGCAAAGGGCATCCCTTGCAGTTAGGGCTGCCAGATTTAGCAAATAAAAATCTAGGATATCCAATTTAACATGAATTTCAGATAAAACACTGATACTTCTTACAATAATTATGCTCCAAATATTGCACGAAGCATGCTTTGATTTTATCTGCCAATCTTCTCTGGGGTCCTTGCCGGGGTGTTAAATTCTGTGCTCCATGAAAACATGCCCAAATCAATTCACTCTTGCTTATCTTGTCTTAGGTTCGTTATCCCTTTGTTAAGCATCCTGAAATTTTAGTACTAGAGACACCCCCTGGCTCTCATCAGAGCGTGGTAGGTAACTATTGCAGCTTTTCCATGTATATCTTTTTCTCCCCTTATCAGGCCAAGTTGCAGACCCAGTCAGGTTATGATTGGATTTGACCCTCATTGCTGGCCCGTCAGCCAGGACGATAGGCAGAGGCAGCAGCTATTGCTTTGCAGAGCAGCTCCGCAACATCTTTAAGCTTAGGGAAGTCATCGTTCTTCCTAGAGCTGATGGAGCTACTTTCACAGATTCTTTTTTTTTTTAATTTTTTATTGGTGCATTGTAGTCATACATCTTAATGAAGTACAAGATGGTTGAGACACACATGCACATATCACCCAATTAGCCCTTCCCCAAATCCCACCCCAATTCCTCCCTCTCCCTCCTTCTCATGATTGGCTAAGTGACTGACACTGATATTATTGTTAAGTACATCATGTGCATTAGACAATTTCCTTCTTTTCCCCTCCAAATCCCTCAGGTCACCTTATTTTCTCATCTATAGTATCTCCTTCTTAGTCTAGAGATTCTTCTATGACAATTTTCTCCCCAGCTTCCACATATTAGGGAGAGCATCCAATTTTCTAATTTTTTTCAGACTGACTAATTTCATTTAGCATAATGTCATCCAGTTCCATCCATTTCCCTGTAAATGATGTGTGTTTTTCTTTATGGCTTAGTGAAATTCCATTGTGTACACATTTCATGGTTTTGTAATCCATTCATCTGTTGATGGGCGTCTTGGCTGGTTCCATAGCAGATTCTGATGGTTCCAGAGGATCAAAAAAACCAGAATCCTCTGGAATTTGCAACTACATGTCCTTTCTCATGTTTGGGACATAAGCTTTTCCAGCCAGCATTCTGACTAGCATTGGCTGTTAACTGTTTATCAACTCTGCAAAAGGAAAAAAAAATCTTGGTTCACAGTTTTTGCTGATTTCACATTGCAAATATTTTACCATGGCTAATTTCAAACTACTAATATGATATTATTAAACATGAAGTCCTGGAGAGACACTAGAAATTCATTGGTTCTTGTGTGTTAAGAAGGTCTAGAGGAGCCAGGTATGGTGGCGCATGCTTGTAATCCCAGCATTTGGGAGGCTGAGACAGGAAGGTAAGGGTTCACAGACAGCCTCAGCTACTTAATGAGGCCCTTTGCAACGCAGTGAGACTCTGTTTCAAAATAAAGAATAAAGCCGGGCATGGTGGCGCACGCTTGTAATCCCCGCACTTGGGAGGCAGAGACAGGAGGATCGCGCAGGTTCGAAGCCAGCCGCGCGTGCTGGCTTAGGAGACCCTGTTTCCAAATGAAAATGTAAAAATAGGTCTGGGAGTGTAGCCCGGAGGTAGAAGGGCTTCCAGGAACCCCAGTACCACCAAAAAAAAATAAATAAATAAAGAATAAAGATTAGGGATAGGGGTGTAGCTGGAAGGTAGAATGTCCCTGGGTTCCATCCCCAATACCACACAAACACACGCATGCACACGCACTCATGCACGCACGCACACACATACACATATACACACAAAGTCTAGGATACCATTGGCCCAGCCCTTCATAGAAAAGAAGTTGGCTGAGCATTTCAACATTTTGGAGCTGGGTGACTCTAACTACCAGGATCTGTATCTGTTGCACAGCTGTGTCCACTCATCTGCTGCAAGAGATAAGGGCCTTTTTGGAAAGTAGCAAAGAGAACTTCTGCCTCTCACACTTAGCTTGCTAATGGTCCTCGGCTTGTGATCTGTCCATAGGATGCAAGACAGCTCAGCGGTAACCAGCCAACCCTGCCATCTTTATAGGCTTTGCTTCCCCACACCTTTAAAATGCTCAAATAATTTCATCTGCAAAGATATTCCCCTTCTTTGGCACTTTCCCAGGTACTACCATAATATCTTTATGAGTAGGGGCAATGACTACCTTTGTCTTCCAAACCTCTAAGAATAGTATTCTTTGTCCCTTAGGAGGTGAACAAGTCAATCCCCAAACCCCATCTTGCTCTGTGTGTGTGTGTGTGTGTTTTAATAATGCCAGGCACCTTTTAAGTTAGTTAGTTCTAGTCTCTCTCGAGAGGCAGATACTAAGATAGGATTAAATGTGCAAAAATATTTATTAGGGGAAATGCCTCTGGAATACAAATGGGATCAGAGGAAGGCAGCAAACTGCCAGGCCATAATGCAATTTTCAGTCCTGAAAAGGAGATGAGAAAGGAATCAATTAGAAAATGCCAACCAGGTGAGTTGCGCATTTCGGAGCAATGGTCTTGTGCTAGAAACTTGTACGTGTTTTGTTATTGAGCGGGTATACAGATGTGACCAGATGCCCTCAGTCCACCTCTCTCCCTGTAGCAGAGCATCTGAGGTCAGCATGCATGGTTTCCATATCTGCATTTCTTGCAAACTGAGAATTTTATCTAAAGCTTACTAGATCCAGGTTAAATACTTGGGGCTGGAATGGATCATTGGCAATATTACGGACCTCACATTGCATTATGACACCTGGGACATTTGCCACTGGTTTTGTGCACACTGAGCCCTGGGGTAGGAGGACAGCAACCTTGTCGTTCAAGGCTGTCATTCTGGATCATAGTCTTTTTCTACAGTGACCTTCTAAGTAGACAAAATAAACTCAGTTTCTCCCAATGCACACTAACAACACTCTCCTGACACCTCTAACATAAAGATACTTTATCTCTACACTAAAGAAGAATCTTTGCAGCAGTGGACACCAGCAGGGTGTTCTCTAATCCAGTCAAATTCTGATACTATCTACTTGGAAACAGCACCGTATACCACAGGTTAGGGCTCAGTTCACCTACTGTCCCCCAACTTTAGCTGCCAATAACAAGCCCTTATGTCTCTGATTATAAATTAGAATCCCCAGAACACCTTCCTAGGATTTGATTAATTTTCTCAGGCAGTTTATAGAACTTATGGAAACATATGTGCTGGCTTATGATAAAAGATATTAAAATTATACAGATGAAGAGCTGCATTGGGGGAGGCAGGGGGAAGGGCAGGGAGCTCCTATGCTTACTGCATGCTCCACTCTCCGGGACCGCAGGATCACCCTCCATGCGTTCAGCTATTTGGAAGCTCCCTGGCCCCTGCCCTCTCAGGTTACTGGAGGCTTCACTGCACAGGCAGAACTGAATAAATCTTTGGTCACTTCTTCCCTTTCTGGAGGTTAAGGCATAGGGCTGAAAGTCCCACTCCTAATCCAGCCTTGGTCATTCTGGTGGCCAGCCTCCAACCTGAAGCTTCTTAGGGATGGCCAACCACCTAAGCATTCAGAAAAGGACATATTATTTTAGAGATTCCAAGGATTTTAGGAGTCGATGTCAGGAAACAAAGGCAAAGACCAATAGCACACTTCCCCAACCCCGCCAGGTCAGCCACCCCTGACCACTGTCTTAAAGCGGAAGTTCTCATCCCTGCAACTGTGCCATCTACAGACACTGGAGTCTCACTCATGGCCTTCCCAGCCGTGTCCTCATCTAGCTGGCACATTTTATGAGTGCTTGGTCGGCTTTGTTTCACTATCAATATTGCAGTGGCTTTTAACCTCATGGAGAAATAAATTGGGTCGGAAATAGCTCATGATTCTTTAGCATTTCTCTTTGTGAGAGATTATTAAATGTTACTAAAATGGAAGAGTGAAATGTACCCCTCCCCTGGTACTCGCAAAAGAATGTAACTACAGGTAAGTAGCCTGCATAGAGCCCTGCATCCAGGCGATGATCGGTAAAAAGGATACAGATACGTGACATAGGTCAGTAACCTGCTCAGGAATTCTCCCCTCTTGGCGTTCCTGGTACCCAACTTCCCGGAAAACCCTGCAGTAAACAACTGCCATGCTTCAACCTCTGTAAGTGTGCCTGCCTGCTTCCACCCTTCTACCCTTTGTCACAAATCTATAAAATGAGAGCTCATGTGAAGCTCGAGGCTGGAGTCTTTCAGGAGCTATCCTAACTTTGGCCCACAGGTGTAAAAAACCTCCTCTTTTCCACCCTCACTGGCGTTGGATCAATTACTCCTGAGAGTTTCGGCAACATCTCCTTTGAGGTTCTGTTCTCGACATGCGCATGGTATTTAATTTTCATGAATTTCTCTAAAGGCAAGGATTATTAGCCATATTTTTCAAAGAGTGACTTGCAGGGTTGAATGTGAAACTCATTGGGTGGCCCATCCGTGTTTAATGAAGACAGACTGTCAGGGTAGCTAGAGAAATTTATACCAAAGCTGAACGCCAAAGGAGAACCATGGGGATCTTTAGGTGAAAATAAGATTATTAAAATAGCATGTCTTTTAAAAATTAGTTTGTGGTAGAAATTAGAAAGTGAAATTAGCCAGTCTTAGTTGTGCTTGCTTATAACTCCAGTATTTGGAAGGCTGAGGCAGGAGCATCAGAGTATGAGGACAGTCCTCGTAGGTAGTGAGGTGCTCACCAACCTAATGTGACCCCGTTTCAAAATAAAAATTAAAAAATGGGCTGAGGGTGTAGCTCAGAGGTAGAATGCCCTGGAGTTCAGTCCCCCGTACCACAAAAATGAATGAATGAAAGGATGGATGGATGAATGAATGAATGAATGAATGAATAAATAAATAAATAAGTAAATAAGGCTGGGAGTGGAGCTCAGAGGTAGAATGCCCCTGGGTTCAATCCCCAGTAACACACACACACACACACACACACACACACACACACACACAGTATGGGAAGGCAAGCATAATTACCCAGAAGCTCATGGGTGGATTGGGGAGGGCATAGCAGTGAAGGAAGAGAAAGGAGTGAGATTCAGAAACCTTTTGAGCAGGAAATTGATAAAACTTTTTAAGCCAGTATGCCAAGGGTACTGAAAGAGTGTCAAAACAAAAAATTATGGCAAACAGTTTAAAGACCGTAATTGGCTTTGAGATTCTAGAATTCTGCAACACTTTATGCCACGAAATGGAAATAAGCATTGCCAGGAGCTAAACAGAAGAGACTGGTTTTACAGACAGAGAAGGGCCAAATAGTGAAAAGAATAGAAAGCAGGTTGGTCGGTTCAAAATTATTTCCTTGTAAGGCAGAGACAGGAAGGAAGAACCACAGAAAAACAACTAATTGGTTCAGATCAGGTAGGTTACTTGTGTTACTTTTTTGTGTGTAAAGATTAAAGCAGAGGGAACTTGATTGTCATGCCAATTAAAACCTATTCTGGAAACCGTTCTATTACTTCTGCCTTGATTTCTTGCAAGGTCAGCTAAGAACCTAGATTGGGTTTCGTGATGCAAAACTTCAGCATGAGTGATTCTGATTTAATTTTTAGGCTAGTCTACAGGGACCTAGTTCAGAAGTCTACTCCAAAACAATAGGCTCCTGTAATTTTTATTTAATGATTGTTAACAGAGAAATATTCCAGGTGTTTGGACTGGGTGGCTGGATGAATTGATCAAACTTTGGAAGGGTGCTGAGAGCCAGTGGCCAGCACGGGGTGTCTATTTGGCTGCTTCATGTGTGGGGTGGTGAGTGGGCTGTGAACACAGAGGGGTGCTTCCTAAGAGGCCGTGGGTGGAGAAGGCCAAAGCTGTGTCTTAGGAAGCCTCTACTTCCAAAGGGCAAGGGGAGGAAGAAGAGCCAAGATGCTAAGGAGAGATGGGAGGACGACCAAAGAACCAAGGACCAAAGAATCTAAGGGCACCATGTTGAAATAATGTTATTGCAAATATTTATATACCCCAAAGTACTTAAACTTGAGGGCAGTATAGCCAATATTCAGTTTAGCATGTTTGGCTGAAAAATATTACTAACAATAGGGCTTTTGTTAATAAAATTTTTTGCAATTAAGCCAGGATGTAACATGCCCCATAAAAAGAAATACTTGCTTGGTTCCAAAATTAGGATTAAAAGGGCAATTATTATAGAACAGCCTAATAGGGCTTTAGACAAATAAAAGTCCTGCTCAGGAAGGGGGTGTTTGAAGTCCAGTCACCCATTTCTTCATCATCCCTGAAGGTACAGATACTTTTAGAGCTTCCTGTCCTTAACCAACTCCCTTGGTTCCCAGCCCCTTTTCTAAAATTACATGTCTCAGCAATAGCTCCTCCTGAAATACTGGCTTTTTTCCAGGACTGTGACAAGTAAATATGGCTTGGTTTCTTTTCTTTAAAAATTGGGAGGTTTTCTTTTATTCAAGGTCTTAAAACTCACAGTCATTGCAGATACTTAAATTGTCTTTGCCATTGGTGTGCTGCACTTTTTTAAAGTGTAAAAAAGAATCCTTGAGTGGGCTGGGTGTAGCCCTTCAATAAAATACTTGTCTGGCCTGTGGGAGGGAGGCCCTGAGTTCAATCCTCAGCAACACACACACGTGAAAATACACCAAAGAAATAAAAAAAATATTCAAAATTATTAGCTAAATGAGGGCACATGGGGGAAGGGTATTCTCTCATAAATGAAGCTGAAAAAACTGGATTTCCATGTTCAAAATAATAAAAATAGACCATTTATCTCACACTATATAAAAAAATCAACTCCAAATTGATAGAGACCTAAATATCAGCAATCAGAAAAGTCTTAGAACATATGGGAAACGTTTTAACAATTATTTTTTTAACCTCACAACTGAATATTTGGGCTGAAAGATAAAAAAAAATAAGTAAAACTACTTAAACTAAAAATCTCCTAAAGAGCAAAGTCAATAGTCAACAGAGTGAAGAGATAACCTGTTGAATGGGAGAATATATCTACAAGCCACACATCTGATAAGGGGTTAATATTCAAAATATAGAAGCAACTCAGAAACACTCACTGGCAATAAACAAACAGATTAAAAACTGTGCAAAGGACTTGAACAGACATTTCTCCAAAGAGAACATATGAATGGCTAGAAGATATATGAAAAAGTCCTAAAGATTGCGAATCAAAGGGTGATGTTAATTCAACCACCATGCGATGTCACCTCACTCATACCAGGAAAGCTATAAGCAAAAAGACACAAGATAAATGTTGCCAAGGGTGTGGAGAAAAAGAAGCCCCAACACACTGTTGGTATGAATGTAGGTTGATGCAGCCATCATGAAAAATAGTCTGGAGATTCCTAGAGGAAGTAAAAATAGAACTACCATATGGCTGTGACCCAGAAATCCCTCTGTGAGTGTGTTCCCAGAGGAGATGGAATCATCCCCTCGTTAGGATATCTGCACACCAACGTTCATTGCCTCATGAGTCACTGCAGCCCAGAGCTGGAGACAGGCACACGTATTTGTCAGTGGGCAAAAAGGTTAAAAAAAAGGAATATTAGTCTCAAAAGAAAGATAGCTGTGCTGTTTCTCATGACATAGATGAGCTTGAAGGACATTCTGCTAAGTGAATAAAAAGAAGAAATAGAAAGAAAAATATTACATTATTTCACTTCTGTATATAATGGAGATCAAATACACAGAGACAAATAGTAAAATATTACCAGGAGCAAGGAGAGGGGAAAGAGGAAAGGAGAAATGTAGTCAAAGTAGCAGATATGAAGACACAGCGAGTCTGGAGAGCTCATGAGCATGAGGACTCTGGTTAAAAACATGATTTCATATTAAGAACTTCTTTAGGTAGATTTTTAGCTATTCTTGTCACATGAAATTATGCTATATAATATACTAATTGGCTTCATTATCACAATCATTTTGCTATCTCTTTCCCAGAAGATCATGTCTCAAATATACACAGTGAAATGTACTTAAACAGTAATGATAAAAATACAAATAAAAAATTTTGAATGAAGCTTTAAAAATCAGCTAAAAAGACAAGTAAAGTATATTAATCATAATAAATAGAAAACTCATAGAACTAAAAGTTATCAAGCAGCCTCACTGCATGGAAAGTGGTCATCTCAGAGGTCCACAAACAGTTCATCAAAGTAGAAATCTAGCCGGGTGTGGTGGCACATCCCTGTAATCCCAGTGCCTGGGAGGCTGAGACAGGAGAATCACAGATCTGAGGCCAGCCTCAGCAACTTAATGAGACTCAACTTCAAAATCAAAATAAAAAGGGGCTGGGGATACAGCTCAGAGGTAGAATGCCCCTGTGTTTAATCCCCAGTACCAAAAAAAAAAAAAAAAATTAAAAAAGGTCTAATCCTCAAAGGCTTTGCTTGCTACCTTCTAATCACTATTTCTTGTACTATCCTCCAAGCCGAGACATTCAGTTTGGAGCTTTATTTTTATTTTAGTTTTACAAATAATTGATTGTGACATATTCATTACAATGAAATGGATATGATGTAGAAAATAAAACATTGATTACCAGGAGCAAGGAGGAGGAGAAAGGAAATGAACAGATGTTGGTAATAGCAGCTGAGATGAAGGATAATTGAGTCCGGGGATCTCATGTACACCGTAGAAGCTGTTTGTTTACAACGAAAGAGGTTAGAAGTGGTTGTGTGTGTGGTTTGGGGTGAGTAAAATGGACATGGGCATCATAGACATACGGGGACATGAGAAAAATCGAGCAAGGAGAAGAGTGGACAGGGAGACGCAAACTAGCAGAAATAAGGACCAAGTAGAGGGCGGTCCAGAGTGGTCCATCACGCGGGAAAGGGGGCTGCCTCCCGTGACCTCCACAGCCCTGTGCAGCACTGCTCAGAGCAAAACTGAAGCTCGGTGGGGGTCCTCAGCCGTCACGTAGATTATCCGAATGCTTTTCTCTGACAAGGAATACGTACTATAGAAAGCTATATATCCAAAATGGTTAACTTTTCCAAAAAGTATTTTGAGTCCTATAAATGTAGAGTTTGAATTAGTTTATTATATTCCATTAATATTACATAAGTAAATTGTAATTCTATACAGTACCCCTGCTGTGTATGATGACACCATACTGAAAACTTGAAATACAAAAAAAAAAAAGAACCTTTTGAAATTAACGAGGAAGTTTTGTTTGTTTGTTTGTTTGTTTTACATACTAAGGAACACTGGGCCTCACACGTCCTAGATTAAGCACTCTACCACTGAGCTACACCTGTAGTTCCAATTTTTTTATTTAAATATGGTGTATATATATTTATGAACAGATATACCTATAAAGTGAATTTTTCTTTGTACCCGGATCAAATCATCTTATTGATTTATGTGAAAAATCCTATGTTTGTTAACACTGACAGACTTTAAAAATGTTTCATTAACAGTAAGAAGATAAAGACACTAGCTATTTCTCAGAAGTGGCATCCTGGGCTGAGCAATAGGTACCACACGCATGTAATTCCAGTACTTGGGAGGCTGAGACAGGATGATCACAGATAGAGGCCAGCCTCAGCAATTTAGCAAAACCCTGTTTCAAAATTAATAATAATAATAATAACAACAATAATGGGTAGGATTATAGTTTAGAAGTAGACTACCCCTGGGTTCAATCCTCAGTACAAAAAAAAAAAAAAAATGACAGCCAGGTTGGTGGGGAGATGGTAGCCTGGGAGCCCTGGGGTCAAGTGCAGAGCCTATGAAAGGGAACAAGCCACTTTGCTGTCTGAGCGTAGGTGAATGCCTGTGCATGAGATCCTTTGTGCATCAAGGGAGCATTCCTAGATCTCCAGCTGAGGGCAGGACTCCTGCTGGGTCTTGGCCAGCTGTGGGGATGAATAGTGAGCCATGAGTTTAAATGTGTTCAAACCAGATTACCAGGTGATTTGAGGTGCAAAACACTAAGGATTATAAAAGTCACTGCGTGCCTGGTAGCGACTATCCTAAGAGGAAGTGCTTCTCAGGACAGAGCCCGGGTCCTGCAGGACTCAGCACCACCTGCTGGCTCCCAGGCAGAACACACCATCTGCATCTGCAGAGAGGTGCAGTGGTGATGGCCCAGCCTCAACCCAGGGCTGCTCTTTCAGAAACCTACCCGGCAAGACATCCGGCGTGCAGAAGGGGTGGGCCCCAAAGACGTCATTGGAACCTTGGAGAGTTTCCAGAGAAATCTGAGTTCTGAGGAACTTGTGTTGGAAGGATTAATGGCTAGGAGAATACAGTGGTGGCTGTCATTCTTCTAAATAGTGATTAAATCCCATCCATCCTAAGTCCTTGAATTTGCAAAATGCCGGGAGAGGGTCTCTGGCACAGCAACCAATGCACATTGCCTTGTATGCCAGAAACACCCGTGCTGGCAAATGTCCAGGCACCTATGCCAAGGCTGTCTGTCTGTCCCAAGCCCTTGAGGGCATTTTGAGTGCTGTTCCAGAACTGTATATTGACTTAGTGGTTTTTCTATCAGGATTGCATCTGTTTGTTATTAAAAGGAAATTAATGTATTTTTCCATTTTGAAAGAGATAAACCAAATGGTGTTGGACTGTCTGGATTCCTCTAGAAAGCAGAGGCTGAGACAAGAGCTTGTGTGTGTGTGGTTTATTTCAAGGGACAGGACTGCATGACAGAGGCATTGTTATGGGAAAGAGGAAAGGTTACAATAAGAAGGTGTTATCAAATGAGTTACCAAGATGGGTGAGCAATGCTCTGCCCAGCCTGGACCTTCTGAAGAATCTTATGAGATATGTCTCAAGCTGTCTTCCTCAGGGAGTAGGAGATGGACCCACACGTGCTCCCATGCCCTGGATCCTGCAAGCACAAATACAGAGTGGGCTCCTACAGGATCCTTCCTAGCCGCTTCCTCTTCCCAGAAGAGGGAGAAAGAGACATATACAGGTGCACACAGCTGTGCACAGGTATGGGATGGAGAAGTAGTCAGAGCTGTCAGAGAGGAAACCTTAGAGAATTGTGAAATAGCGTTCAAGAGATGTTCATCTCAAATATTATCCTGTTTGGCTATTTTCTAAAGAATAAGATGTTTAGACATGTCAGGGAGGATTTATAACCACTTCCTAAATTATTATATGGCATTGTTGAAGAGCTGGATGGGTGGGAAACAAGGTAAGCCTTGCTGAGGCTGAGAATAGTCATGGGCCACCTTTCAGCCTTAATAGTCCATCTTGTCCAGTTACTTGGTTATGAATCGTGCCCCGTGAGACTCTGCCTTCAGCAATTTTGGCGCAATTGATAGTATTATTTTAGATATTTATTCTTACTACTAAGACTCTGTACAGCCGGTTCTTGAAACATAGTGTGTTATCATTTATTTGGCTAATTATGTTGAACTGGGTAGCTAAAATGCGTAAGAGTCCAATGAACATTTTACAACAAAGAAGATTAATTGATTAATTAATAGTTTTCTCCACTTAGCATGAATAATTAAGAAGTCTTAAAGAAGTGCAAGCCAAATTTCATGACAACAAGCGATTCCTAAGTCGATACCGATGCTGTATTAAAAACAATATTCAATACGGCCAAACTGTCGGGTGTGCAGACTATGGGAACATTTTCTCGGAACTTGTTTCAGCAAGTTTTGACCCTGAACAACATTGCCTGAGTTTTTCAACACTGTCGTGTAAGGATCTATTTTGTGGTCTGTGGGTTTCTGCTCCAGGCTGACAAGCCATGTTATCCAGGAACAAATCAATGGCCTCATGGTTAGGGTGCCATTTGGCAGGGAGGGAGAGTCCTAGTTGTTGGATTATTTGGGGAGATTATCACATTGGTCTTAAATGCAAATCGGATGTTTTAAATGCAAAACACACTGGGATTTCTCTATAATGAGCACCACTCTCTGAATAAATTCTTCACATATTAGTATGTCAAATCCATTCACCCCTACAAGAAAAGTTTGTTTTATGCATGATTGTGGGCTTCCTGAGTGGCATTTCAAGGTGATTTCACAGAACCTTGGACTCTTCCTTCTCTGCTGTTCTTGCTCTGTGAGTTTTCATGTAGAACATACAAGTCCCTCTCTCCTCCCCTAAACATGTTTCCTGGTAAAGATTGCTTTCTTTCCGTAGACAGCAAGAGTTTCTGCTGGGTTGAATTACCAGGCAAAAGCTTGGGCTGAAACCCAAATGAAAGTCATGGCTTGCTCCGGATCACCTGTCAGGAGCAAATTAAAATAGTTGCTTCATTAGAACGTCAACATTTTCCACTATTTGAACATGTCTCACCTCCAGATGCCTCTTCCATTTGATGCGAATATTTACTCTCCTCTTGTCTAGTGAGTCTCGCAGTCAGTCCTATCACAGAATTAAGGAAATAATTGTGCTAAAGCAGAAAAACCTACACAAGTCGCTGGGTTTTAAGACGCTGCATAAAGTGAGTTTCAAAGCCAGGAAGTTTACGGCAGCGGTTCTCAGCTTTCCCCCTCTCCCGCATCTCTCTCGTGGTTATAGCCGTGATAACAGGTGTGGTGGGAACTTGCAAGACTCCATGTTGGGCATTTTCTTGTCTTCCTTCCTTCTGCCCACCCCCTTCTTCCACATCGCATTTGTTGACTAGAGGCACTGTGCCTGACACTGAACAAATGATAGATATTAAAATTCTGGAAGAACTGCAGCCCCTCCCCAGCCCTCTGTCCTCCCATTTTCCAGGTACCATCTTCCCTTACAGGCGTTTGGCCTATGTATCATCATCTCCTCATCTTTCAGATAAGGGTACATTCTGTTCACTTATAAATCCTCTTCTAACCCCATGGTAGACTCCTTAAATATTGCTTGAGTAAATAGCGATTGGAATGGATAAATATTCTCATGAGGAAAAATAAGCAAACAAAGCTTCCTGTCAAACAAGGGCATAAATAGACCAAATACTTACAGGTTGTAACAAAAGCCAAGAGATAAGAAAGCAGATAGCTAGGGAGGCCACTTTGGAGTAGGGCACAGAAATATCCTGGGGCGGCAGACAAGTCCAGACCCCAGGGTGCAAGGGGGCCAAGGAGTGGGTCTGGGAGTCCTGGGGGAGGGAAGGAACCAGGGTAGTGGCTGGAGTGAGATGAGCAGTGAGGACTATTTCAGGTGGTAGGCGAGTGGGAGACGGTAAGGACCCAGGCAAGGCGGACGGTCAGAACCGGCTCGTGCTCAGCCCTGGGGACCGTAATAAAGTGTTTGGGTTGTTTATATGTTTATTTTATTGGTGCACTGTAATCATATGTGTTGATGAAGTTCAGCTGATAGAGGCATACATGCTTACAGCACCCGGTGAGCCTCCCCCCACTTCCCATCCCCCTTCCTTCCTGTGCTCAGCGCAGTGACTGGCTTTCATAAGTCTGTGTATGTCCACCGTGTCCACCGAGGTGCTTCCTTCTTCAAGTCTTCCTCCCGCTCCCATCTCCCTTATTTTTAAAGCAATATAAAGCTGCTGAAAGATTTTTTAAATGGCTGGTTATTTGTTTATTTCCATACTTTTATTAGTGCAGTGCAATTATACATCACAGTAAGATTCAAAATGATACAAATATGCATGTACACATCACTTGGAATATCCCCCCACGTATTCTCCACCCTATTCCCATTTTTACCTCCCCGGACGTGTTAGTGAGATTGGTAGTGAAACTTTCTTGTATGAACATAACATTCAATGTTTATTGCAGAATTTTTAAGTTATTCCGTAATCTATATCGTCTGACTTTTTAATTCTTCCGCTCCAGGAGAAGTGTGCACACTGCCACTTGAAAATCTTTGGTCTAAGTCAGAACCTACTACCCATCTTGCTAATCCATAAGTATTAGGATTCATCCTTTCTGGCTTCAAAAAGAGAAATCCTTAGCAACATCTCCTAGGCCTTAGCAACAGCCCCTAGACTCATGTATGGCTCTAGGCTCCGTGATTTCACATAGAATCTAAAGTCTTTTAGTAAGATATTCCCTCCCCCCCCCCTCTCTCTCTCCCTCCCTCACTCCCTCCCTCCCTCTCTCTTCTCTCTATCTCTCCATCCCTCCCTCCAGTCTCCCATCATTTTGAATGACTACTCCTGAGTGAATCTGAAAGCCAGGTGTCCTTTGCATTGCTATTCTCTTGTCTCTGTGCTCTCTAGACTCCCATACTGCCAGGGAAGTCAGGTGACAGCCTCCTGGGTGGTCCCAATGTCACCCCTATGCTTTCTCCAAGGAGAATTCCCATTGCTGCCTTGCCTCAGCTCTCATCCTTGGGAGAAGCCACCAGCTGTCACCCATGGCAGATTTGACTGAAGACTCCCTGGGCCTCTCCTTGGTGAGGTCCAACTCGCCTCAGCTCAGCAGACTGCCAGGGTCAGAGTCCCCAGAGCATATCTGAGAGGCCTGGGTCTCATCGCATGCGAACAGGCAGCCTCGGTAGCAAGGCTTTGCCACTGGAGATGTAGCTCATAAAGAAATTAGGATTCAGTCCCGCTAGTGACCAGTTTTACCCTAATGATAATGAAAGCTTGAAGCAATGGGCAATAAATGACGACAAAGTTGTCATTCTGCCTGAAGGCACAGGCTCTTTTTTCAGGATAGTAACCTGGAGATGGTATGAAAACATTTTGATTTGGTTTTGCTATGAGGAAGAGAGAAAGAGAGAAAGTGAGAAAGAGAGAAAGAAGAACCAAAGACAGACAGACAGACCACCCTAATAGCAACTGAAATAAGACAAAAATTATTTATTAATTAATTTATCTACTTATTTATCTCAAGAAAATTTATTTCTTTCTCTTGTGAAAGACATCTGTAATAAGCAGTTCCAGGACTGGAAGGGAAGCCCCATGACATCAGGAATCTGGCAGCATTGACTCCTTGGTGCTACTATCCAGGGCGGGGCCTTTATCCTCAAGAGCTGAGATGCGTGGAGGTCACAGCACCCTTAGGTCTTAGTGCTGCAGTGAGGGATAACAAATACCCTGGTAAGTAGATGGCAACTGAGGCCTAGGTAAATTCTGAGGCCTTGCTAGAAATTGGGACTGGCTGATAGAAGAGATGCCTTATAGGCAACTGGCAGTTTCCACCATAGAAACTACAGGAGTCAGTCCATTGCTTTTCCACTGGGGTGATTTACGTTTAGGCCGTAGTCATCATTGTCACGGGTGCTGCCTTCCTCTTCCTCCCCTCCCCTGCTCCTCTTCCTCCTCTGCTCCCCCTGCTCTTTCTCTTCTTCCTCTTCCCCTTGCTCCGCTTCCTCTCTTCCTTCTTTCCTTTAAAAATGATATGTAGTTATAAACTAGTTGGTTAATGTGAGGGTTATATCTTAGGATGTAATCTGTATTTTAAAAATCTTTTCCTTGTTTGAAACCAGCGGCTTCCATCAAGAATAAAATAAGAATTGTCAATTTTACTAGAATTATCTCTTTAAGAAAAGAATCAAACCATATGGCAACAGCTAAATGCCCCAGATTCCAGCTGAGCAGCTAAGGACAAAAATGAAAAAAAAAAAAAAAAAAAAAGCTTCATGGTTACATCAGAGACAGGGGAATGTGGTTAATCAGAGCAAAACCCTCACTGTTCCAGCAAAACAGCTTACCACATTTGCCTTGGTGATGGCCCAGTACAGCCCTCTATGAATCAGATAGAGCACACTGCAGCTGAGCTAGAATACTATCTGTTTATTTTCTTAAAGATAATATTGTTTGCTACATTTTCTTTTAAAAAAGGCCAAAGTCTTTAAAAGCAAAGAAAAATGGCTCCTATATCCCAGTAACAATAACAAAACATCAAAATTGTTTTCTGAACCAAACCTAAGAATCTTATTTGAAAACACTGTTACTTTCAGGGAGTGTCACTAAGCCCCTGCCTCTCTAGACTCACATGCTTCTGTGTCATACAACTGTTGTTTTGTGTTTGTGCATATTTATACACTGACATATTCCTGAAAGGATTTCAGGTGATCCTATCATATCATATAATACATCTCCAAAAATATATTGCACAGAAGATTGTAAAATTCTGAGGACAGAAACACGTGTTGGGATAGTAATTTTCTAATTTGTGCACTGTAGTCACACATCTTAATGGGGTGCTGGCCAGATACCAAGGGTGATGCTTTCACAATGTGAACCACAAGCAAGGTGTGTGCAGCCTCCACAGCTGCTCTTGTACAGAAATCACTGAAGAAACGCGAGGTTCACCCCGAGTCCCAGTTCTGATAAGTTAAACAGCTTTATCCCAATGAAGCTTTTGACAGAGTTTAAATCTTCAGAATAATTACAAAGAAACCTGCTTGTGAAGACTAAAAAAATTTTCATATCCCAGTTGGACTCAAAATGGCATAAGAAATAGTAAACAGAAACAATATGTTACATGTTGCTTGAAAATTTTACTTTCAGTAGAGAGTTCTGTAGAGGGCAAACCTGAACAAAGATAGTCAAAGGCCTTGCCTAGGACAGTGCTGAATTTAATGTATATTTTGAAAGGATTGTTGACTCTTGATATTTCATTGAATTCTCAAGGTTATATTTGTTTAAGGCTCTGTTTGGTTTTCACGGTGATTATTTAAGTGGCAACTAGTCGTCGTCATCGTCGTCATAGTAGTAGTGAGGATTGAACCCAGAAGCATTCTACCTTTAAGCTACACTTTCAGCCCTTTGAATTTGAAAACAGGGTCTTGTTAAGTTGCTGAGGGTCCCTAAGTTGCCGAAGCTGGCTCCAAACCTGCAATCCTCCTTTCTCATCCTTGCAAGTGCTGGGTTTGCAAGCATACACCACCATGCCCAGCTGACAAGTTACTGTCTAACGAAGAGTAGTCCAATGTTCTGAGTATGACGAGACAGATATTTATGGTGAGATTTCCATAAAGCCTTGTCTGAATAACAGGGATAATTGCAGACCGAATCTTCCGCGTTTCTAGGTACAGACATGAATAGGCATTTGCCCTATTTAGAATAATAGTCTTCTAAAATCCTCTAATGATAATGACTGTGCCTTGTTCTTTTGTGAGGTGTTTGCATCTGGTTACCAACCCAGGGAGGACCAATCTTTTCCATCAGGTCAAATAATTCTTGATGGGCTAATATGCGGTACAAAATCACAGAGGTAATACTCAGGATTTCAAGGAGGAGTAAGCGAAGCTGTTCTCCCTGCGCTGATGTCAATTTACCTAGAAAATAGCTAACTCGGAACAGAGGAAGCTCTTGGCTCCCCTGTGGACAGCAATCACATCATCTAGCCTTACTTTACAGTTCAACTCCATTGTGACAGAGCCCTTAAATATGAACGCTTGGAAATTAGTTGCAAAATAACAAAGACAATCGTGCCTGTCTGTCTGTCTCGTGGGGTCATTTCTAGGGATTATGGGTTTTGTTAGTGTCACTAGAAGGGCACAATACTAGTCTCTGCCCAAAAAGCGAAATGTTCTGCGTGAAATACAGAAATGCATGCTTTAAAATGCGCCAGCAAGCTGGCAAGAGAGGAGGCATAGTGAGAAGGACGGAATCAAAGTAGGGACACATAGATGTAGGCAGAAGAGGGAGGCAGGCTTTTTGTTCAGGGGTGTGTGTGTGTGTGTGGTGTGTGTGTGTGTGTGTGCATGCGCGCGCTCACACACATGTGCCCGTGCATGCCTGCATAAAGGCTTTTAAGCACAAAAGTCAAAACCCAGGGCTTATTCACTCCGGTATTTAGGGGGTCTGAGACAGGAGGATTGCAGGTTAGAGCCAGACTCAGCCCTTGGTGTGACCCTCAGCAACTCAGCAAGACCCTGTTCAAAGTGAAAAAGGGCTGGGGTGTGACTTGCAGGTAGAATGCCGCTGGGTTAAATCCTAGTACCAGAAAAAAATAAATTTCCTGGGGAGGTGCTGTCTGGAGGGCCTAAAGATACACCCCTTGCCTAAGTCTGGCTAAATCTTCTAATGTAAAGGTCAAAAGAAACTGTATCCTCCCCTCCCCACAGTAGAGAAATGTGCCTACCCCAAATCTTCATGTGCTCCCAGATCTTATAACATCAAACTAGACTCTTTGCATTTTCAGAATAAATTCATGAATATGAATGAGTTGGCACAACAAACTTCATCCCAGAAACTTAAACTCCAGTGGCCCAGGACTGAGAAGACATCTGATCAGTGGGCAGATACAAGCAAAAGCCCTCCAGGGGATCCACTTCAAGCCTGTCTTCACAGAACTTCCACCCATAAAGGTCTGAACACTTGAGCTGCATGTCCAAATAAACACGCTGTGTAGACAGACAGACCCACAGAGACACAGGCACAAAGCAAGCAGTCAGGAAGAATCACCCACAGCATGAACAAATCGGATCTGCAAAGATTTCAGGAATAATGAACAGACGAAGGATAATAAAGAGTATCTGCTTAATGTGATAAGAAGATAGGTTTAAAATGTGTAAGGGTATATTGACATCTATATATCTACTATCTATGCATTTATTAAAAACACGAATTCATACTGATACGTTGGACCTAACAGTCTAACGCTCTGCTACTCCTTCTAGAGGTCTCCTTTCCTTATTCTAGTTCCTTTCTCTGACAGTGGGACACTTGGGCTTTATAATACACATATATTCATTTATGTTCTCCATCTAGTATACACATAAAACAGGTTCAGAATCCCTAACCTACACCCCTGTAGAAAAAAATGTATTGTCTCCAGTAGAAAATCTAGGTACCCATGTTCAACCTCACAGTGTACAGACACATTATTATTTTCCAAAAGTTATTAGGCTAATTATTACTTGCTCACTGCTTTTAATATGATTCTGTTACTCTTTTGAGTAATTGCTGGCTCAATTGTCTGTTTGTATTTCAGTTTAGTCCCTCCCACAGCCCAATTCGTTTTTTTTTTTAAATTTTGAAATTTGAGAAACATTACCATGAATGCATTTTGCTTATAACTAAAACAACATGGCCTGTAATCGCCATTTTGGTCTTCATTGTGTTGGAGCACCTAGCTAATATAATAAAAATTTACAAGGACTAGAAAAGAGAAAAACATCTCATTATTTGAAAATTATATAATCTACATTATAATCTACAGCACTCAAAAGGATTTATAGCTATTTTTAAAAACTAGAGCATTTGATAGAATTGTTAGCACAAAATCAATGTAAAAACCAACTGAACGTATATACTTTAGCATACAAATATAAAATATAGTAAAAATGCCACTTAAAGCCATGAAAGTTTAAGCCATGAAAATATAAGCTATGTAGTTTCAGGAAAGGGGATGGGACTGAAGAATGTCGTGCCAGGGGAGATTTAGCCTAGCAAGTCTAAGAAAGTATTGGGTCATACGTGGAAGGGAGAGAGAATTGGGGAAACGAGAGAGACTTCAGAAAAATGAGGAGGAATGCCAGTAAAATAGTGGAAAAGGACTTAGGGGGAGGGATGGGTAGGGGAAAAGGAGATTTGATGGAGGAAACTGTTCAAATAACGTCACATACATATGTGACATTATTAATACTAGTCACAGTAATAGGTATGGGAGAAGATTTAGTCCTTCAGTCCGGCTAGATCTTCTATTCTAAAGGTCAGCAGAAACTGGATCTTCCCTCCTCCATGCCTACCCCAAAGGGGAGCATCCAAGTGCTGTGGAGGATGGAGAGAAAGCAGATTCCTCATGCGCTGCTTGTAAGCGAGTCCCTCCCAAAGAGAGAGTGGGTGAGAACGGAGGGAACGCGCCAGGTTACTTGCTGTGCTCGTGTGTTTCTAGCACTCGAACCTCATTACGATATATAATTACAATGCACGTTATGTTTTAAGTAAACAAAATTAAAGTGGAAAAAAAGAAACAAACCTAAAAAGAAATGTGAAAGAACTTCATGGAAACAGTATTATTATTGAATGATGATGAATAGTGGAGCTAAATGTCACGGCCATAAACTGGCTTATTGAGAAACATAAGCAGATGCGCTATTCCTGATAGCGTCTATAGATTCATGGCAGTCCAACCAAAGTCACAACGGTTTTCTGCATTTTATTTTTAGTTATTTTTGATGGTCTTGGTAAGATGATTCTAAAAAGAGAAGAAACCAATTTATAAAAACACTTCTAAGAGAAAATAATAAGGTAGGGGATTTTCCCTACTAAATGTCAGAAATGAAGTCTATAACAATTAAGACTGAGTAGTATTCTCACGTAAAAATCGTTACATGAACAAAATCATAAGCTCAGAAACACACCCATGTGAATGTAAACAGCTGAATTATGACAGAGCTGGCTTTGTAAGCCAAGAGGAAAGTAATCACCTTTTCAATAAATGGAGGAGTGTAGAGTGATTATCCACATGGAAACAATGAAATTGAATCTTATTTTTCATCACAGAGAAAAAGACTCTAAGTAGATTAAACACTGAAATTTGAAAGGCAAGACTATAAATTTATAGAAGGCAAAAGGTCCTTTTATGAATTTCTTCTCCTTTTAATGCAAAAGGTGAGGAAACCATTACCATTCTTAAAAACAGATGAAATGAGATCAAGTTAAAAGGGAAATATTGACATGTGTGACTACATTGAAGTTAAGTACTGTCTACCATAAAACGTTAAAAGAAAATACAGATGCACTAAAACTAGAAGACATTTGCGACATTTTATAACCAATGAAAAGTCATGTGAATGATTACGTATGGAAACTCGGCCATCTCCCCATCCCATAAGACAGATAGTCATCTAGAAAAAATGGACTTCAAAATTGAATAGGTTCTTATCAGAGAGGAACAGATGATCAACCACATTAGCAATCAGGAAATGAAAATTAAAGCAGTGAGGTGATATTTTACACCTACCGAATTGTACAAAAACTCTAAATCTAACACCATCCAAGTGCTATGCAGGATGGGAAAAAGCAGAACCCTTATCCACTGCTTGTAGGTGAGTCTACCAGGGCAACCACTCTGGACAGCAATCTGACACTGTGTTTTAAGTTGAAAATGCCCATGCCTATTGGCCAGGCGGGCCCTGGATACATGCCCGAGATTAAGGAATATATACAAGAAGATATGTAGCAAGAAGTTAGGGGGTAGCTAGATTACAAACAATAATAGAATGTGTACATTAATAGTGATCTCATTACCAATGGGCCATCAATGAACAGTGAAATCAAATCAACTTCAACTACACACACAACCTATACACACCCAGGTTTGTCTCATTTACACATGGCTACAAATAGAAAAAGTCACATGGCGTATCCTTTAGGCATGAAACAGAAAACTCGAGAAAATCATGAATTGATAAATACAAACATGAAAGGAGGAGGGAGGGTGGGATTAAAGGAACTAAAGAGTACTCAAATCAAAAGTCAGATCCTATTCCCTACATGGTGTCGGATGCTTAGATAATTGTACGGTTAGATTATCTGCTTAACATAAATTAGATTCATTTGTATCTGTTTGAGATTTAATAAAATAAAAATATTTTTGAAAGGCAATTTTTAAAATGGTATGGATGGTATAACACCCCGCAAGTTCACTAACCCACTCACACAGATACAACCACATGTACCTGTGGGTACGTGGTGGCCACGCAGAGGGTCTGGAGGAATGAAACAGTGGCCGCTTCTGACACATCCTCAGCCTGGCTGTGTCGGGGAAGCAGAGTAGATAGTGGAAAGACCAAAAAAAGTACCCAGAGAAAGCACGTTCTAGTGCGCTTTGTGTTGCAATGACAGAATACTGCCAGCTGGAAAATTTATTTAAAAATAATTTATTTATCACAGTTCTGGATGTTGGGAAGTCCAATATTGAAGTGCCTATATCTGGTGAAGTTTTCTTGACTCGTTATTCTGCTATGGAAGATAAGAGGGTGAGAGAGGGTAAGAGAGAACTAGAAATCTCCAACTCCTTTAGAGTCTGCGTTGATCTATCCATGCAGGTGGAGCCCTTGTGGCCATACCTCTCGTCAGTCCTGCTACTGAGCACAGATGCATTGGAGGTTAAGTTTCCAACACATACTTTTGTGGGGGACACATTCAAACCACAGCAATAGGGGTCAAGAGAAATTTGAATGTAGTTTAATTTTTTGAATTTTCTACAATGAGAATACATTTTATATTCGTTGTATTATTTTAGTCGGCTTCATTGTTGCTGTGATCAAAACACCTCAGAAGAACAACTTAGAAGAAAGGTCTATTTAGATTTTTTCCCTATTTTTCAAAGGTATAAATCCATGTATTGGCTGGCTCCAGGGCAGAGGCAAGGGCATTCCAACTCAAATCACAACAGTTTTATGTTGATTTCAGAGGTTTTATTCCATGATTGGCCAGATCCAAGGTTGAGCTGGAGTGGAGGGACAGCAGGGTCTCAGGGCAGGATCTCAGGAATAATCGTTCTCTCTCTCTCTCTCTCTCTCTCTCTCTCTCTTTCTCTCTCTCTCTCCTTATTCTTATTCTTATTCTTCCTCTTTCGTCCTCCTCCTCCTCCTCCTCATTCTTATTTCTCTCATTCTCCTCTTGTAACCCCCAGGAAGTGAAATCAGTCCCAGGTCATGGTTAAGAAAAAGTTGCTTATACCTCTGGTGGCCTGGAAGGAGAGAGACAGAGACAGAGACAGAGACAGAGACAGAGACAGAGACAGAGACAGAGACAGACAGAGAGAGAGAGAGAGAGAGAGAGAGAGAGAGAGAGAGAAGGAAAAGGAAAGAAAAGAAAGAAAGAGAAAGGTCTAGGGACAGAATCCCTAGACCAAGCCCCAGTGGCTCGTCTCCTCCAGCTCCACCCACCCGCGAGCCCACTGCTCTGGGGAATGCTTTCCACACATGAGCTGTGGGGGGACATTCTAGACATTACCCCAAACATGTATAATTTAGAAAAGATTTGATAAATTTGAAGAAAAGAATTTTGGAGAGAATATAAAAGGAAGGAAGGAAAGGAGAAAGAGGGAAGAAGAGCGGGTCAGAGGAAGGAGGGGAAAAAGGAAGCAAAGGAGAAAGAAGGAAGGAAAGAGAAGAAAGAAACAGTAGGAAATGGGGAAGGGAGGGAGGGAGACGAGAAACTCCATGCAGACAGTTCGGGTCTGCGTCCTGGCGGTGGGCCTAGGACAGGAAGCTGGCGAGGAGGAGGATGCCTGCTCCTGGGCAGGTTTTCCTTGTGTTTCCCAGAGGGAGGCAGGCCCAGGCTCCCTCTTGGAGCAGCTGCCCTTCTGGCTTCTGGGGCGAGGCGGTGGTAGGAGCAGAGTGACTCAGGGTCTGGGAGTCAGCAGGTCCAGGGAAGGAGAGAGCCTCGCCTGCAATTTCTCTCTCAGTGGAACCCCCTCCCTTTTCAGGGAGTTTCTTCAAAATGTATGCTAATGAACTGCCATGGTTATGAGAAAATGTGGAAACTTCACCTTCTAGTATCAATTATTCATGACATAATTTTCCCCCAGAACATGAAGTCCTAAAAAAAATGAATACTGTCTTTCTAAAACAGGTTAAGATTTTGTCTAATATTTTCCTATGACACAACTTCACTTCCAGCTCGACATGAGACTTCGCATCTGCTCAGTCTTTCTCCTTGGCTGGAAAATGGTTTTCCCCCAGGACAATAATCAGATCCACAAATGGAATGATTTTTAATACCAAATTTAAATATGCAATAAAATAAGCCAGTAATTCACAGTTACTCTCCAAGCATCGTTTGTTTTTGAGGCAGGCAGAACATTAATAAAGGTAGAAAGCTAATCTGTAACCCAAACACTTTAATAAATAAAGATAACAGCTTTTAAAAGAGCAGAGAAAAATGCACTGACCTTTTCCAACTCTATTTGTGAATGTGGTATTATTTATGGCGCACAGAATTGTAATGACACCAGCAGGTTCCTAACCTCACAGACCTTCTATCCTAGACGCCATGTTCCATCTGGCTGACTCTAAGACGGTGTGTTGAAGGGTGAGAAGGAGCCATCTTTGTCTTGCTGTTTGGGAATGTCTAGCACATCTGTTAGGAAATCATTGCAACTGGCACATTACTGCATACACTCTGCTTCCAGTTTTTCTATGAATCACGAGCCTTAAGTGCTTTATAACCAAGGTGATATAGAGCGGACATTTACCCAGTGAAATTGAGAGGAGGCGGGGAAGAGAACAGAAAGGGAGGGAAGGGAAGAATGGACTCTAAGCAGAGGGCAGTTACTGATTACATTTAAAGTGAAGCCCAGATGTCCAAAATGATAAATGATTTTCGCTTATTTGTGACCAAACATGGAACACCACAGAGATGTTCTTTAAATATCCTACTTTTTTCTAACCTGAATTTTGTATTATAGTGAGGTTGAATAATTAGTGTTATGGGAAGCCACCCTAAAAGTTGCCACCATTGCACCTTGAACGTGCTTCTCCCCGGGTTCATTCCTCTTCCTTGCCAAACATTTATTGAGTGATTATCATGTGCCACTCTTACTAGTAGAGATAGACTGCTGGAGAATGGAACCACACTCATGAGGACGCCAGGGTCTAACAGAAATTCCCAAATGTATTGGCTTACTCATTCCCTTTTCAGAAAAAAAAAATAAAATACTTAGCATCCCCTTGGCATTTCCATCACCCCCATATTTTAAATTTTAATTAATTTATTTGGGGGCGCTGGGAATTGAAGTCAGGGAATTTCTACTTCCAAGCTATACCCCCAAGCCTATTTGCTTGCTTGCTTGCTTGGTTTCTTTCTTTCTTTATTTCTTCCTTCCTTCCTTTCTTTCTTTTGTTCTTTTTCTTTGCAAAAGAGTCTCACCAAATTACTAAGGGTCTTGCTAAACTGCTGAAGCTGGCCGGGCGTGGTGGCGCACGCTTGCAATCCCTGTGTTTGGGAGGCTGAGACAGGAGGATCACACAGGTTCAAAGCCAGCCTCAGCTACTTAGTGAGGCTTTCAGCAACTTAGTGAGACCCTGTTTCCAAATAAAATATAAAATAGGTCTGGGAGTGTAGCCCAGAGGTAGAAAGCCTCTGGGTTCCACCTCGAGTACCACATTAAATAAATAAATAAATAAATAAATAAATAAATAAATCTTGAGGCTGGTCTCAAACCTGCAATTGTCCTTTCTCAGCATATCCAAGTGAGTGCCACCACACACAGCTCCACCCCCTTATTTTTATTCAATGCTTCCCAGTTGTATGTGGTGCTCTTACCTCCTCCCTGGGTTAATCCAGCATCCTCCACACCAGGGGCAGGATCCCCACCTCTGAACATCTATGCAGAATGCTTCTGTTCTTCCCATCCCTCTTCTCCAGGCCTATCTCCATCAGTTTTCCTAAGACCTTACCGAATCCCATTTTCTCCTCTTTCATGACCTATGTTTCAACCTCCTCTGCCCCCATTTCTAATCTACCCGCCTGGGTTCTCTCTCATCTGTGAAACCCTAAAGCTTATATTCAGCCCTCACACCACAACCCCTAAGGCTCCAGGGCCAGAATGATTCACAGCAGTGTTCTGAGCTACCATTGCCTGAAAAATATTTTAAAGACACGACAAAATGAAGCTTTTGGCATGGAACAAATAAAGGATACTTGTACAATTCTTTATTTTCTTTTCCTTTGATTTCCCAGGAGAATTCTACTTTTGAGTAATACCCCTGACCCTATTTTAATTTTTTATATTGAAACAGGGTGTTGATAAGTTGCGGAGGGTCTTGCTAATTTGCTGAGGCTGGTCTTGAACCCAGGATCTTCCTGTCTTACTTTTCCAAGTACTGAGATTACAATTGTGTGCCACCAGGCCCTGTTTACTTGTTCAATTTTAACTCTAAGTAAAATTATGTCTTCTCTATGGACTTAAAGACTTTTCCTAAAGCCAGAGCAAAAGAGAACATAGTTCCAGGCATGGTGGTGCACGCTTGTAATCCCCGCACTTGGGAGACAGAGACAGGAGTATCGCACATGTCCAAAGACAGCTGCGCTGGCTGAAGAAACCCTGTTTGCAAATAAAAATATAAAAAATAGGTTTCTGGGAGTGCATCCCCGAGGTAGAAGGGTTTCCAGGAACCTCAGTACCATCAAAAAAAAAGGAAAGAAAGAAAGGAAAGAAAGAAAGAAAGGAAGGAAGGAAGAAGGAAGGAAAGAAGGAAGAGAAAGAAAGAAAAAAGAAAGAAACAGGTTCACCATGTTGATTAGAAAGGACACCACTACCTTTCCTGCTGATACTCAATATTTGGCAATTATGGAATGCTGGCTTTACTGGAGAATAGGGATCATGGAGTCTCCTCCTCAGCTTTCAAAGGAAGGCTGGTCAATATGTGGAAGGTTGGAATCCCTGCCAGCAGGCCCAAAAGAGGCAATTTGTGAAGCTTTTGGGGTAGACCCGAGGTTGCAAGAAAACCTTTAAAGATTTAAAATTCCAGAAATAGAACAGCTGCAAAGAATGGCTGCAAGCTGGAAGGCATGAAGCCAGGCTGGAAGAGCCAGTACAAAGAGCACCACAATTGACCAGGCCATAGGGATTGAGCTGCCAAGGCCCTGCACAGATCACATCTCACCACCATGTGCCCTGGTGTGAGAAATGGAGCCATAGGATCAATGATTTCCCTGTTGAATTTTCATACAGGTTTGGCCCCATTTCTTCTTTCTATGGTCTTCGTCCTCCCTTTTGGAATTGCATGTGTATAACTTGCTTTTAATTTTTATTATTTTACAGGATATCACAGTCAAGAGTTCACCTTGAGCCTCAAAAGAGACTTTGAACTTTGGAACTTTTGAGCTATGCTACAACTATTAAGACTTTGGGAACTGTTGGAGATGGAATAAATGCATTTTACATTCTGAACTGGGCATGAGCTCCTCAGGGTTCAGAGCCAGAATGATATGGTCTAATATATAATGTCCCCTGAAGATCTCAGGGTTGAGAGTTAAGTCCTGAGGTTGTCATCTCATGAGTAGCTTATCTGGTTTATCTGGATGTAATGTAGTCCTATAGGGTGTGGCTGGAGAAAGGGGGTCCGTAGGTTTGGCCTTAGGAATCGTGCTTGTGTCTTTGACTCCCCTTTTCTCTCTCTGCTTTTAGCCTTCATGATGTGAGGAGCAGAGTGTGTGCTCTCCACCTCTGCCATGCCCTGAGCTTCAGACTCGGGCCTCACGTGAACTGAACCCAGAATATCCAAAACCCTTTGAGCAAATAAATCTTCTTTCCTCTAGTTTGTGTGGTCAGTTGCTTTGGGTTATTTCAGTGAAAATGTTGACTGTGATGCTGGGGACCATAGAAGAGGATGCGCCCTGGTGGTCAGCACTCTGGAGAAGGGTTTCTATCAGTTTTTAAGGCAGTGTTGTTAAGATGGATACTGGCACAGAATTCTTTATTCATGGTGCACGTGGCTGGTGATTCTCAGAACAGAGCACAGATTTACTCATGCTAAACAACTCTTGCTTCCATACTCATAAAGTCCAAGTTAAAGAACACTTCTAGCTCTCTCGTGTCTGAACTGGGTGCACCCTTTGATCCTTAGATTCAAAGTTCTGACACTCCGGGTGAGCGAGCCCTGGTGACTAGTCTTCCTTACATACTCTCTCTCGCTGAACCAGGGCTCCACATCTGTGTGTGCCAGATTTCCTACTGGTGGAGCCTCCCACTGGAGACTCTGTGTTACAGTTACTAGTATATTTACTGTTATCTCCCCCTGATAAATGCCATGCTAATAGCTAGCACACATAGTTTCCATGTTTTGGCAGGCATTCTTCAAAGGATTTTATTCTCATTGAATTCCTTAATCCTCATGACAATCTAATGAGGTTGGTGCTAAGGTCATTCCCATTTTTTCTGACAATAAAACTGAGGCTTGGAGAAGTTGCATCTAGATCCTGTTAAGTTTAGGGTATTTACTATATTGAATTGAATTTTACATTTGAAAGACTCAGTGATATAAATATTAATCTTGTTTTGATATATGTATGTGTTTGTATATGTTTGTATGTGCGTGTGAAAGAGAGTGCGAGAGAGAGATAGGTATTTTTTTCTTTCTTTCTTTTTTTTTGTGTGTGTGAGTTTGGTGAGTACTACCGGGAATTGAACCCAAGGCTAACTCTACCTCTGAGCTATTCCCAACCTCATTTTATTTTATTTTATTTTATTTTATTTTATTTTATTTTATTTTATTTTATTTTGAAACAGGGTCTCCCTACATTTCTGAGGGTCTTGCTAAGTTGCTGAGACTGGCTCAAACCTTTGACCCTCCTGCCTTGGCCTCCCAAGTACTGGGATTACAGGTGTGCTCTACCACTCCCAAAATAATATTTCTATTTTCATTTTATAATTTGTTCCAGAAATTAATTTGTTTACCATGATGTTTATCTAATGGCTGGTGAACAGTGGCTTCAAAACAATACAAAATAGAGATCTTGTGCTTCATATTTGACTATTTCTATAATTTAGTATATTTTAGTGGTTTAATTTCATCAAAATTAATAAGGATGCTTCACTTTTGCTTTTGTACTTCCTAAGCATATTTCATCGTGTGTCAGGCAGTAATTGTATTTTAACAAAAACCATGAGTTCTTTCTCTGTAACCTCAATTTTCTTTTATTTCTTTAGGCACTGAGATTGCGATGTCACTGTTCTTAAAATCGAATGTTTCACAGTTAGCTAGGTAGAATAAGTTCTAGTCTCCTGCAGCACAGGGGGTGACTACAGTTCACAATAACCTATTACATATTTTATGAAGAGCTGGAAGAGAGGAAATTCACAGTCTCCAAACATAAAGGAAGGATGAAATGGAAAAGCTGATTAACCTGATTTAATCATAATACATTGTGTGCCCGTGCTGAAATATCACACTGTACCTCATCAGTATGTATGCCCAATTATCACATGGCAATGGGGAAAAAAAGAAGTTACTTTGTTCTGTCGCCTCCAGAGGTCTCCCCATGAAACAGCCTCCTGGATCACCTGTGAAAGCAGAAGCCAGGATGCCAAATAGGTGGCGCCGTGGATGCACTGACCTCTTGTGAGATGAATAAGCCAAGAGCTGCCTGTTCCAAGGTGCATCTGAGAAACCCGCAAGCCAGGTGTGGCGCCTGGGTGAGAGTGTGTGTAATCATCTCTGCCGCGATGCTTTCTTTGGTTTATAAAATTCTTAGAGGAGAGGTACTTTGCCACCTATAGTTGGCTCATTTTCACAAAGCTTTGTGCCTTCTTTGTGCCACAGTTGCACAAAGCTTTTATTTTTCTGTTGGGCGTGGTGGCGAACGCTTGTGATCTCAGCATTCGGGAGGCTGAGACCTGAGGATAGAGGTTCGTGGACAGCCTCAGCTACTTAGTGAGGCCCTCTGCAACTCTGTGAGATCCTATTTCGAAGTGAAGAATAAAAAATAGGGCAGGGGCTGGAGCTGGGAAATCATGGACAGCCTCAGCTACTTAGTGAAGCCCTTTGCAACTCCTTGAGACCCTATTTCAAAGTGAAGAATAAAAAGATAGGGCAGAGGCTGGAGCTGGGAGATCGAAGACCTGCAAAAAAAAAAAAAAAAAAATAGGACCTGGGGTGTAGCTCCGAGATAGAATGCCCCTGGGTTCCATCCCCAGTACCATAAAAAAAAGCTTTTCTTTTTCTGTTTATTTATTGGTGCATTGCAGTCACACCACAGGGAGATTCAAGGTGGAGCAGACACGCATCACACAGCGCTTGGCCTTTCCCCCTCTGCTTCTTCCTTCTCTTTCCCACTACATGTTAGTGAGATCCGTAGTGATAACTTCTGATGTTATTTGAATTTCTCTCCCACATCCTCCTTTTTCCCCTTCCCATCTCCCTCCCCAGCCTCATCCTCCTGGCCTCTCTCCTCATCGGTCTCTAGTTTCCACGTATGAGAGAAAACATATGCCCTTTGACTTTCTGAGGGGTGATTGCACTTAGCATAGCATTCTCTAGTTATAGCCACTTGCCTGCAAGTTACATAATTTTATTCCTAAGGCTGAGTAAATTTCCATTGTGTGTACATACTACATCTTTTTATCCGTTCATCTGTCGTCAGACATCTTGGTTCCAGAATTTGACCATTGTGATTGCACAGCAATAAACATGGGCATGCATTTATCAGTATAACATTCCATCTAATGTCAGAATGGTAATTATCAAGAATACAAACAGTAATAAATATTGGCAAGGATGTGGGAAATTAAGAACTGTTATACATGACTGGTGGGATTATAAATTCGTATGGCCACGACGGGGATTACTATGGAAGTTACTCAAAAGACTAGACGTGGAGCCACCATATGATTTAGCTGGACCACTCCTCTGTATCTTTCCAAAAGGGCTGTTTTTAAAAAGTCTTTCCCCAACCGTCCCTTGCATAAAATGCAGAAATAGCATATCAGCAGCCTTTTAATACAGCTGGGTTATGATTCAACAGTTCAAAATGTCCTTATTTCAAACTGGCCTGAGGGAAAATCTGGCTAAAATCAAGACTTGTGGGACACATGTGAGATGACTCTGAGCACACTCTGAAGCTCACTGTTTATCTTCTGTTCCTATTGAATCCCATATGTGAACATTTTCTGGGCTGTCTGGAACCAGGCTGATTCCTTTCTCTTCAAGGCTGCTCTGTAAGCCCAGTGCTTGGTGGCAAAGGGCAGGCTGACAGGAGTGAGGAAGAGTGAGCACGCCCAGTGGGGCTTGTTAGGCGAGCGCTCTCCACCATGGCCGGGCGTGTGCCTTGACCTTCAACCAGAACATGTCCTACAGTCCTGGATAAAGAGTGACACCGCCAGACTCCATTTCCACAAGTGAAAATTTAAAGAAAATTTCTTAATATGAAACTTAAAATATCTTCTTCTTATGTCTATCATCTACAGATGAGGATGGAATGGTAAGCTCGGGGGGGAGGGGAGAGTAACTTATTGGTCTCAAACAAACAACAATCATTCTTTGATAGAAATCTTATGTGGCCCAGGTATGGGGTTTCTAGACTAAAATATGTGACACACAGTGGTGAGGTAGAATTTTTAAAACTGAAAGTATTCAGTAAAAATCAGAGCAACATGACCCTTTGGTTTAGAAGTATTAAGAAGCAGATCTTGAGAAAAGGATTTGAGTAAAAATCGCTTATTTGGGAAGGAAATCTAGGAAAAGCTGGTAAGGGTGCAGGGAAGCAAGACCAGGAAAGGCTGACGGCCCATAAAGTCCTTAGCCTCTGGAGCGCAGCAGAGAGCACACCTGAGTTACCCAGCTGAGGGGCCGCTGAGGCTGCGGTATCATACACCTCTGTCCTTGGTTGCAGGCTGCCTCCAGGAGCTGATCTTCCCAGCACTTGACCTGTGAGATAAGTAAGAGCCAAGGGTATCCGGATGAAGAACAGGACCTCCAGTCAGCCTCCCAGATGCTCAGAGTGCACAGAATGCAGGTGTAGAGATGAGGGGCAGAGAAATGGGCAAGGTGACAGGCGACCTGCTTGCTGTAGTTTGGGTCTGGAATGACCCAAAGGGCTGAAAGCTTGGTCCTCAGTGCAGCAGCAGGGTCCTGGGCTCGCACCTCATCAACAGACTAGCCTATTGGAGGAGTCACAGGTGCTTGAACTCTTGGGAGGTGGTGGAAACTGGAGGGCGAGCCCAGTTGAAGGAAGAGACTCCGGGGTGCACTCTTGGAGACTGTATCTTACCCCTGGCTCCCCTCTTTCTCTTTCTCTCTCTGCTTCCTGAAGACCAGGAAGTGAGCAGTTTTTCTGGATTATGATTTTCCACCATGACACTCTGCCTCACCAGGCCCAAAGCAACAGACCGGCCAACTGTGGACTGAGCCTCTGAAACCATGAGTCAAAATGAACCTTTCCTGCTTTAAGCTGTTTTTCTCAGGCATTTTGTCACAGGAACAGAAAGGTGACTAATACACGACCTTGATGTCATGAAATCAAGTCATCGACCAGGTGCTGAGCCCGAGCTTCCTGAAGACTTTTCTCTTCCCTTTACTCTACTCATAGGCTTTGTCTAACTCAAATATTAACGGCTACAAAGCTAGGAAGGTACAGGCAGCTGATGGGCAGTAACTAGATCAACTTGGCTTTGGTTTTGTCTGAGTTTAGCAGAGTGGGATATGAGGACAGGCAAACGCTGAACTTACAGAACAAGGAATATAAGATGAAAAGATGTCGTCAGCATGTCAGCATCATCTAAAAGCAGCAGAAAGCCGCACAACTGGTAGGCATTTGCTCCTAAACAAGGAGCCTTATATTTGTTTTCACCATAAAAGGAAGTGTTTATTCAACACTGGAAACTTTCTCACCAGTGTGAGTTCATCCAGATTGGGCATTAGCAGCATCTCATTTGAAAGGTCACACGGGGCCCAGGATAGTATCACTGGGAAAGTGAGGATATTGAAACCCAGCCCCTGTGGACTGCCCTGCAGAATTGGGGAAGCTAATCCAGGTGGTACACACTGGTATCTGAACAAATTACCCAGAAATTGACTGCTGTTAGTGTAAGCTAATTTAATCTCCCTGGAATTTAGCCTTCTTGGCAAAGTTGTCCTCCCCTGGAAGAGAAAAAGTGAATCAAACAGTGGTTTAGACCAGATACACCAGCCTTTCCACCCCAGGAAAAATGTCTGCAGGGCCAATCGGTAGAAATAAAGGGAAGCATCTAACGTTTTTGGCAAAGTGCTTAGTATTGCATTGGCTTCTCTGGGCAGGAGGCATATTTACAAAGATGGTTACTACAGAAAAAATGACAGCCAGCTGCAGGCAGCCACCCACCTCAGGGGAGCTGGAGGATTGTTCTGGAAACACTCATGTTCCTGCAGACTCCTGGCAGCTCTGTGTCCCCCGAGGTCCTGAATAAATACCCCCCTAAAGGGGGAGCCCTGATACCTGCAACTCTTCCCAGGTAATATCTGCTTTTTTATGCATACTAGACATCCAGAATTAATATTGTCCCTTATCATCATCTCCTGGAAATTGAAAAAAAAATGTGAAATTACCAAGGCTCAGAGATGATGTAGACGTCAACAATGAGAGCTCTTGGTGTTCTGATTCGGATCGGGAGCCTCTCTCAATGTCGCACGTGTTCAGAGGTTGGGCTCTTGGGCAGTGATTGGATCACGAGGGCTCTGACCTTTAGCTGGATTGATCCAGTTGACCATTACTAACTCAAATTACTACTGGGAGAATGCAGAAACCATATTCAACCCGTGG
Organism: Muscardinus avellanarius; assembly: GCF_963383645.1. NCBI lineage: Eukaryota > Metazoa > Chordata > Mammalia > Rodentia > Gliridae > Muscardinus > Muscardinus avellanarius. The sequence goes on from NC_137803.1 coordinate 60,149,040, forward strand.
GGCCCGGCTGGAGGAAGTAGGTGACTGAGGATGCGCCCTCAGGGACTAGGTCCTGCCTCAGTTCCTTCCTGCTATCTCTGTGTCCATGAGCTTTCCTTGTACCACACCCTTCTGTGGTGGTGCTGAAGGAGTCATGGAACCGGTTGACCATGGGCCAAACTTCTGAAACCATGAACCAAAATAAACCTTTATCTTTTAAGTTGTTTATGGCAGGTATTTAGGTGACAGTGTTGGAAAACTGACTGACGCACTTAGTGAGTGCCCCCAAATGTAGAAACTGAGGAAAGGCAGTTGATAATCAACCGGTAGCTGATAAGCAAAGAATGAAATAGGCAGCTACCAGAGAACAACTTTATTCCCAACCTATTTTTGAAAAAGAAACTATAAACCAATGTTAATGTCCAAGATACACAGTCACTTCTGTATTTTCTTTTAACTTTGATAAAATATATATCGTATTACGCATATCCTCTTACATGTTTTTAAGCTCACAGTTCAGTAGTGTTAAGTATATTCATATTTTATTTAAACAGAACATTTGTATCATGCAAAGTCGAGAGTGGTGCTCATTAAACAACTCACCATTTCTTCCTCTCCTCTGCATCTGGCAAATCGCCATTCTAACTTGTTTCTATGAATTTGGCCACTCTAGGAACATATCACATGGAAGTGCAACCACACAGTATCTGTCCTTTAGTGAATGGATTATTCTCTTAGCATAATGTCCTCAAAACTCAGGCAGCTTTCAGCATGTGTCAGAATTTCTTTTCTTTTACAGGATGAATCATATTTTATTGTATGTACAAACCATAGTATCGTCATCTTGTCTTCTGTCAGTGGACATTTGGGTTGTTTCCACTTCTTGGCTATTGTGCACGAAAATGAGTATTTCCCAATTTTCTCTGTAATTTTTTCTTTGCTCCATTGGTATGCGATGTTTAACTTTCACCTACTGAGACTTCTTCCAGGTTTGTTTTTTTTAATGCTATTGAATTCTAGTTCCCTTTCATTGTGCTTAGAAAAGATACTTTATTTCATATCAGCCTTCTCAAATTTGTAGACTTTTTTGTGGTATCATACATGCCCTATCCTGAAGAATACTTCCTGTATACCTGAGAAAAATGTATATTCTACTGGTGTTGAGTGAAGTATTATATTTAAGTCTGTTAAGTTCAGTTGGTCCTTGTTCAATTTGGCCCTTATTAGCCTTTGTTTGGCTGATCTCTTTATTATTGAAAGTGAGGTACTGAAGTCTTCTGTTAATATTTTATTACTACTTATTTCTCCCACTTACTCTGTCAAATTTCTTCCGTATGTTTAGGGGCTCTGAGGCCTAGTTTCTAAGTATCTATAATTGCTTTGGGGCATAGTAGGTATTGAACCCAGGGGTGTTCTATGTCTGATCTATACTCCAAGCCCTATTTTATTTTGTATTTTGAAACAGGGTCTTGCTGAGTTGCTGAGGACTTCATTTAGTTTCTGAGGCTGATCTTGATCCTGTGATCCTTCTGTCTCAGCCCCCCAGCGACTCATATTTCAGGTATGTGCTACAATGCCCAGCTAAAATATTTTACTTATTATATAGCCTTGGTGAATTTCCCTTTTATCATATGCAGAGTCTAATATAGTATAAACTGTATATCAAATAAATCTCTCTTTCCAGCCACATAAATTCTGACAAAACATTAAACACATTCTTTTCCTTGTTCTTTTTACAAGAAAACACCACCGTCTTGTCTCTTTTTGTTTGCTTTATTTGGTTTTCAGGATTCAGAGCAATGAACACCTTTCTAGGGTTTCAGGAATAAGGTGACTTGCCCTGAAATTCCCCCTCAGAAACTGGTGTTGAGTGACCAGATTATGGTGGAGGAGGAGTGTTGGACATCTGTGTGTCTATGGAGGATCATGACCTCACTTTAGAAGGATTATAAGCAAGGTCACTAGGTTGAGGACAGAGAAGAGGCAGTGCACATGGTCCAAAAGTGATGGAGATATGCACCTTACCTCCAGGCGCCTGCCAGGGAGATGCTGGCATGGAGGCTGTGGCTGCCAAGCACCGTCAGTGAGGTCCAGGTGTGGGTCTGGCCCTGAGGGTCCATGCCCACACTGCCAGCTTCTGCTATGATGGGCTTCGTGGAACCCAGGAAGACACTCTCTAGCACTGCACAGACTTGATAATTAACAGCCATTTTTCTGGACCATTTGAGTTCCCTGTCCAGGTACTGTAGGAGCCACAAATACCTGATAAATACCTCACAGATATTTTACCTCCTCTCACCCTGGCAAACGCAGGCTCACAGCTAACCATGATTTGATGGGGGCACGTTTATTGTGTCTCACTTACCACTCCCAGGAATGGCGGAGCATTATGTGTACATTTCTTTTTCAAAATGGAGCTATAAATTGCCTTTTTCACTTGATGCTGTTAGGATTATTATTCCATGACATTAAATATTCTTTCATAATATCATTTTAATGAGTGCATTGTATTCTAATGATGAACTGTCTTTTAAAGAAAGACTTTTATTTCATTTAAGAAGTACATGAAAGCTGGGTAAAAGTAAAAAGCAAATCTATATAGTGTTTAGATAGTAAAAAGTGCTATTCAGAAAAGTTTCTGGGAGGCCGTTGTTTTGGACTGAGCTCCTTCGCTAGTCCCAAGAGATCAGACTAAACCAGAATGGAGTCACTCACTTGGGCTAGGCGATGTAATCGAACTGAACTTTAAAACAAGTCCTGTTTTCTAAACACAGAAGACTCACAATGACCGATCAGAAAAGGCCTAGTTTATCTGAGCCGGCATACCAAGGAAGTCTCTTTTGTTTTAACCCACAAATACAACTAATTTTGAAATGATCAATTTTTGCTTTCTTTAGCTGTCCATAAAGCCAGCCTCTCCTCAGCTCTTCAGAACTGGCATTCTTTTCTACGGAATGAGATGCTGCCTCATTCTAGAGTCTTAAAAAAGTCAACTAAATCTTCTCTTTGTTGTAATTTTATCTTTTGACAGTGCTAAGAAAGGGGGAGTGTGCATGTGTTAACGTCTACACGGAGTTCCCAAGGAAGGCCTCAGTGATGGTGGATTTGAATAAAGGAGACAGGGGGAAGGGGGCTTCTAGGCAGAGGAGTTGCAAGGGCAAATCTCCTAAGACAGGTGTATGCCTGGTGTCTTTGGAGAACAGGGAGATAGCCGGTGTGGTCAGAAATGGCAAAGAAGGACTCTCAATAAGCGGAGGTGTCCGTGAGGGTGGACAGGGAGCCGGCCGTGCTGGGACTCATGAGCTGCTCTAAAGATGTTGGCTTTACCCTGAATGACATGGGCGTTGATGGCGGGGTGAGATCCTTTCGCCTTTGTATTGAGAATCAATTATAGAGAGGAGCATGGGCGTGGGGCGAGGGCAGAAGCAGGGAGAGTACACAGGGGAGGGAAGGTAACTTGGACCGTAGTGGTAGCAATAGAAGGGTTGATGAGCGATGTTTTGAGGAGGAAAGAAAGCTCCTTTAAGGGAAAGGTAAGTACTGAGACAGTAGCCAGACGAATGAGTTGCGTTAGCAGGCATTTTGTTTTGATTTAAAATCAAGTAATTGCCAGGTGCACTGGGGCACGCTTGCAATCTGAGTTCTTGGGAGGCTGAGGTAGGAGGATTGCAGGTTTGAAGCTAGCCTTCAAAACTTAGGGAGACCTTCGGCAACTTGGCAAAACCCAATATAAAATAAAAAGGGCTAGTGTATTGCTTGGAGATAGACTGTCCCTGGGTTCAATCCCCAGTACCATGAATGAATGAATGAATGAATGAATGAAGTTTATAATGATCGGAAGATTCTTTAGAGAGGGAGATACTGATGCTGCTGGAGACTGCATGTTAAGGAAAGGTTTTCTGAAACGATACGTACCTTACGGCGTGGCACGTGATCCATTCTGACACTCTATCTCATTCTTCTCTTTTTCCATTGTATCCCATTCTGTGCTGCTGACGGCAGTAAACTGATCTCACGACTGCAGGCTTGAGAAAAGCATTGTCTGCCACCGCGCTTCCTAATTTAAGTCTCCTCCTCCACTTTAGAATTGTTTCCGTGACAGTACTCAGTATGGGGAAGGCAGGCTTGCCTTAGAAAGTCAGTGCGGGACAGTTGGTAGGCAACTGAAAAACTAGAGAATATTTTGTTTTATAGACTGGCGCTGCTGACAGGCTGAAGCCCAGGGACTTAGGGATTACTCAAACAGGACTTTTCAGTTGATTAACGTGCTAACCCTGTCTCCACCGAGTCCATTAGAGCAAGCCAGTCATGAGCACAGGCACCGGCCACGTCTGCAAGAGCCAGAAAACCAAGGCGTGTGATGAAATATTCATCCTCCGATGGTTTTGTTTGCTTTGTGGAGACTCGGTGTTTTCCTTGCCCTGCTAATATGAATCTTTAGCACCTGAACACACTACATTGACATTTTAAAATGAATGGCCGGGTGAAGCTTCTTTCCCAAGGAAATGATATTTTCTTGATTTTAGATGTGCAGGAATGTTCATTGTTCCTGATGGTCAAACAACAAAGAATAATTGACATCTAAGACTATAAAAAACAAAAACATTAACAAAAGCACTTTTAGAGTATGTTCTGCTCATCTGTACACACACACACACACACACACACACACACACCCCAAGTTGTGTCATGAACGGAATCTCACACAGCTACTAGAAGCGTTCAACAAATACTTACTAGATAAAGGAATGAATGAAGAGAGCTTGTTGGGATGGCGCACCCTTGGAATCACTCGGTACTTGGGAGGCTGACACAGGAGGATAGCAGCCTCAGCTACTTAGGGAGGCCCTCTGCAACTTAGTGAGACTCTGTTTCAAAATAAAAAATAAAAAGCTGGGTGTGGGGTGCTCACTTGTCATCCCAGCATTTGGGAGGCTGAGACCAGAGGATCACGGTTCATGGCCAGCCTCAGCTACTTAGTGAGGTCCTTTGCAGCTCAATGAGACTGTTTAAAATTAAGGAATAAAAAATAGGGTTGGGGGTGTAGCTTGTAGGTAGAATGCTCCCAAGTTCAATCAGTGCTGCAAAAACAAAAAAGAAATGAAGAAATGAACAGATGAGTAATAGTCACATGCAGCCTACGTAACTTGCATAGAGATGAACTTTGACTTAGCTTAGGTTTTCTTCCTTCCTCCTTCCTGAGTCTATTTAGAGAAAGTAATATTTACCCATTTCAAATGGGCTGTGATGTGAATACATATTATTAAAGTTACCATGCACTTTCTTTAAAGAAGAAGGTGTTTTTGGAATGATAATGCCACTTGACTACCTCTGCTTGGCTCTAAATAATCCAGTAAGGTTGGCTGGTGATAAAAGCAGTCTGCAGGAATTCTTATCTTGCAGTAGAAATAAATCGAGTTTAATTTGGAAATGCAAAGATGTTAAACTCAAGTAAGCTGGGCTACTCAAATTTGCATCGACACTGTCTCATCCTTCCTTGTGGTGAGACAGCAAGGTGCCACGGCTTCAGACCAGAGCACTAAGTGCTCACATCAGCACCAAAGGCTGCCTTGCTTCCCTCGAGAATGACATAACGCTAAACACTCAACGGGACGTAGAGCCTGGGCTTCCTTCCCATACGCAGAGAAGGCTTGGGCCTGTGCCGCCAAGGGTGGGGTACCCTGCGTCGATCTCCCAGGAAGCGATAGGTTGCGATAGTCTGTCTTGTTTAGTTTCACTCAGAACAAAATCCACACATTTCCGGCATCACTGGCTACAGTTAGAGAGTGCGCCTTTAGATAGGACGTCAAGTACCGGGTAGGCACCAAATGTGTCAAGCTCATGAGCACCAACCTGTCATCAGCCAAGCTTGTCTGGGAACACTAGTCTAATTGTAGTAGCTTCTCTCTTAGCCACAGTTTTATTTCCCATGGTGTTAGTTACCCACAGTCTCCCATGGGTCCAAAAATACCCTAACTGTTCAATAAAATGTTTTGAGAGGAAGAAAGAGGCCATAGTTACATAATGTTTCTTAGAGTGTGTTGTTACAACTGTTCTATTTTACTATTAGTTACTAGTTACTACTGCTAGTCTCTTACTGTACTTAGTTTGTAAAATAAACTTTCTCACCGAGCTAGGCGTGGAGGCGCATTCCTATAATCCCAGTATCTGGGAGGCTGAGACAGGAGAATGCCACGTTCAAAGCCAGCTTTGGCCATTTAGCCTTCGTGAAGCCCTGTTTCAAAACTAAAAATAAAACAAGGCTAAAGGGGTAGCTCAGTAGTAGAATTCCCCTGCATTTATTCCCATGAGCCAAACCAAATCAAGCCACAAGCCAAACAAAAACAAAAAACTTTATCACAGGCATGTATGTAGAGAAAAACAGTAGTATGGAGTACAGTATTATCCAGTTTCTTGCATCCACTGAGGGTCTTGGAACCCACCCCCGTAGGTGAGAGGGGCTTCTATACAATCTAAACATACAGGACTAGAGTTTGGGGATGTAGATAAAAAATAAGGATGAGAAGCAGCAAGAAGGGGGCATTCTGTGTGAACACAACTATTTCCTTAATTTAATGGGCCAGAGTGACAATTTTCTAGTTGTCAAACAAAGCTGGAGAGTAAGCAACGGCCCAGGAAATCATAGAACCACCATGTTGCTACGAGGGGTACAGAATGGCCCATCCCCCGTCTACACTGGCCATTCTTCTGGGCAACGCTTGACCACCCAATCCGGGAGGACTCCTTCTCAGGACCAGGTGCTTGATTGAGCAGCTGGGACTTGTAGTTCAGCTTAGCCCAGGAGACGCCTCCCCAAGCCATCACAGATCGCTAGGTAGGTCAGTTTGGTTGGCTTTGGAAGAGACACGTTAGATTGGGAATGAGAGTGTTTTCATTTCTTTGTTGTGAGCAGCCCAGAGAACAGAGGGGGGCAGGACTGGAGGGGCCAGGGTCGTCATCAACCTGCCTTTGCCGACTTGTGGTGCTCATGGCGAAGGGGTGTCGGGGCTGGGGACTGGGGACTGAGCCCGGAGGCATTCCACCTCCAAGTTATAACTTACTTTTTATTTTTATTTTGAATCGGGGTCTCCCTAGATTGCTGAGGGTCTTCCTAAGTGGCTAAGGCAGGCCTCAGACCTGTGATTCCACTGTCTCAGCCTCCCTCCAAGTAGTCACCACGCCAGGCTTTTTACGGCTTTTAGCCATGCGACTTTGAGCAGGGTAGCTGGAAGTCCTCTCCTCATTTTTGTTGTGAATGAAATGAAAACAGTATCTAACTTATGTGACTGTAATGAGGAGAAAATATACCACAAAACACTGAAACATTGTGTGGTCCTCGCAGTAGGGCTGTGGTTACCTGGTGGCCCTGGGTGTCTACCTCGCCATCTGGCATAGTGGCTCTCAGCTCTGCTTCTCTGTGAGAATAGCCTAGAAGCCTTAAAAGCAGCAGCCCACTCCCGGCTGGGCGAGTCGGCATCTCTCTGAGAAGGCTCCACAGATTTGCAAAAACCTCCTCAGTGAGTGTCATGTGCAGTAAGAGTCAGGCCCACACAATGATGGCTTGAAATTTGGACCTTTCCGGAGCTGTCCAATGGCTACCACCTAAACGTGACGAGAATGACTTTCATCTGTCAACACCATTTGTCTGCCTTTCCTGCCCTGATGTTGGATAGCTACATAATATTGTATTAATGTTTAGGTATATGATTTGAATCCTAAATTAAGAGAGAGTAGCAGAGTTGCCAGATTTCCTAATAAAATATGACACCTCTAGTTAAAATTTTTTTTGAAAAACAATAAAGTTTTAGTATAAGCATGTCCCAAATATTCCAGGGGGTATGCATATATTAAATGATGATTTATTGTTCATCTGAAATTCATGTTGAACTTGGTATTATAAATTTTATCTGGCATACTTAGATAAGAATTTCTTCTGTGAGCCAGAGCATTCATCCATGGACTAACATCTAGAAATGGGAATATTGATTATTCCTATCACAAAATGCAAATTCTAAACTTGTTGACATTGACTCCACCATGCATGAGAACTGTGTTCAAGATGGAAGAGGGAAGAATTGATCCTTTTAACAAAGAAATATTTGGAATTCAGAGATAAACCTTTTTTGTGGGGGTCTGGGGATAAAACCCAGGGGCATTTGACCTCTGAGCTACACCCTCTGTCCTATTTTTTTATTCTTTATTTTGAAACCGGGTCTCACTAAGTTACAGAGGGCCTCATTAAGTAGCTGAGGCTGTCTTCAAACCACGATCCTCTGGTCTCGGCCTCCTGAATGCTGGGATTACAAGCGTGCGCCACCATGCCTGGCTAGAGATACACCTTTTGAATATTAGAATTCAGAGGCAACTTGGAGTCTGACTGAGAAAGCATATTGAATGAGGATGATGGTACCCATGACTCTTCATGCACCTGCAGGATGTGGCAGAAGGTGCAGTTGATGTGTTTCTAATCTGCGAGCCTGTAGTGCAGGAACTAAAGAGTCTGTGAGCAGACCATTAATAAAGCAGGTCTTGCCTCGCATGGTGCTACACACCTGTAATCCCAGGACTTGGGAGGCTGGGATAGGAAGATCAAAGTTTTGAGGCCAGTCTCAGCAATTTAGTGATACCCTGTTTCAAACTAAAAATTAAAGTGGGAGGGAGTCGGGGGAAAGCTCACCATGTGCTATGTGCATGCATGCCACTATCACTTGGAATTACATTATGCTGTGAGACTAGATGCATCAACAAGAGTATAAAAATAAATAAAAATTAAAAGGGCTGGGATGGAGCTTGCAGTAGAATACCCGTTGCTTCAATTCCTAGTACAGGAAAAACAGTAAGTCAATAAATAAATTAGTTCTGATTTGTAGCATTTAAAATTTTTTCTACCAGGACTTAGGGTCCAATTTTCAGGAAAGAGAACTGCGTATGATTTCAGGCAAGCTCACAATGACTGTTGCCACCGTTGGAGCGGAGACCCATCTTCACTAAAATGCATTATTGGCACCTACGATGCTTTGCTACTACGGAATCACTCGGGCCAAGGCAGAGAAAGCCTCTGGAAAGAGCCATGAACTCGTTTCATGTGCTCTAGGGTTCACTTAACAAATGAGCTCCCCCACCCCACACTTCTTGCTCCTGTGGGCTTTCGCGAAGTGAGAAAATGGGGCAATCGATATCGTCAGAAAGAAAACAAATGTGCACATAAAAGTGGACACTATTGTCTCACTAATTTGTGTGGTACATCGGGAACAAAAGGGCAACGACTTCTTTTTCATTGATTTTTTTTTTTAGGAAGAGCATAATTGAGGCTAATGTTGATCATGAAATTCTCTGGAAAACAAAAAGGAAAAGAAATCACTCGCCTTGCTACTGAACATGGACACCTGTCAGTGACGACTAGTCACCCCTGTGGGTAGGTCAGCAGGGAGAGCTAGAGCCAGATAAGGAAACTAGACACTTGCAGTGAGGATGTCGCATCCGAGGGGAAAGGCGATTTCGATTTACAGTCACTGGTCCTAGAACCTGAGTGATTAGATTTCTACATCTGCTTTGAAGCCCATGTAAATTTAAAAGATGACTTCGCTAGTAAACATTTCTGCTTTTTTCCAAATATTCTTTGTGTTCTTATCAAATCTTTGTATCACCACGGTAGGACTCCACAAATCTCTCTCCCCAGTGGTCTGTGTACATTTGCACCCCGTGACAGTAAGGGCTCTGCTTGTCTTGAGAAAACTTCAACCTAATAATATTGTAGAGGAGTGACCCACCCCTCACCACTGCTGACCCCGGCTCCATGGCACCCAGAGGGAAATAGCCTTCTTTCCCATTGCAGTGATCACTGAAAACTAAAACAAAAAAACAAGCAAACAAACAAACAAACACAAAAACACCAGATGCATACACTTTGGACTTTTCCATCCCAAGAAAGAAAGAATAAAGAGCTTTAAATGCAACTACTTTTGAATCCATTTTCTACCATTAACTCCAGTAGGGAGCATCGTTTTTGTTCATGATGTTTTATTTTTCTTTTTTTCTGCACGACGGATGGAACCCAAAGGCATTCTACCTCTGAGCTGCACCCCCAGCCTTATTTTTTATTCTTTATTTTGAAACAGGGTCTCACTGAGTTGCAAAGGGCCTCACTACGTAGCTGAGGCCGTCTGTGAACCCAGATCCTTCTATCTCAGCCTCGCAGATGCTGGGATTACAAGCATGCACCACCACCCCGGCTTCATGATGTTTTGCCAGTGATTATGGATATATTTTCAGTCCCATCAGACTACAACCTTATTTCCTTTCTAACAGTGGGGCTAGCAGGAACTGGTCAGTAAGAAGCTTATTGAGTACGCCCTGTCTAGGGAAAACACATCCATCCTTCAGTCTTCCCATTCTCTCTAACAGCTGGATGTGGTGGCGCACTCCAGTAATCCCAGTACTTGGAAGGCTGAGACTGAAGGATCACGGGTTCAAAGTCAGCCATAGCAACCTAGTGAGACCCTGTTTCAAACTGAAAAATAAAAAAATAATAGGACTGGGGGTATGGCTCACAGGTAGAATGTTCCTGAATTCAATCCTGAGTACCACCACCCCACCACACACACACACACACACACACACACACACACACACACACACACACACACACACATTCTCCTTTAACTAGGGTAGATTACAAATGTTTTGCCTGTGTCATTTTCCTCAATCTCTGGTATCTAACTTCCTGGAAGGGGCAGAAGTGGAAAAGGCAGCCAGAAAAAACTCTTAGCAAAAACAGCCATCGTACCAAGAAAAGCAGAAATAATGGAGAGCATGTCTTCAGTGGCCGACGGCCAGGCTCTTGGGTCCCTGCTTACCCCAGGGGCCCAGTGCACCCAGCACAGGCACAGCCGGGCATGCTCCAACTCCTATCCTGCCTGCTTTGGAGCATATTATACAGAAGAGGGAACAGCAGGGTCCAGAAAGGAGGCCAGAGTAGAATGAGATAAATATACCACTTATGTATCACAGAGGGATTCTTGTTACAGCAGCAACAAAAAATGTCGACTACCATTTATTGATTCTGACATGGGTCAGACTATCTTAGTTATTTTATTTTATTTTATTGGTACTGGAAATTAAACCCAGGGGAATTCTACTTCTGAACTACACCCCCAGCCCTATTATTATTATTTTTTTTATTTTTTATTTTTTTTTTGGTGGTGGTACTGGGGTTCCTGGATACCCTTCTACCTCCTGGCTACACTCCCAGACCTATTTTTTATACATTTCTATTTGGAAACGGGGTCTCTTAAGCCAGCGCAACTAGCTTTAAACCTGCACAATCCTCCTTCCTGTCTCTGTCTCCCAAGCACGGGGATTACAAGCGTGTGCCACCATGCCTGGCTTTTTTGTTGTTGTTTTTTTTTTTGAAACAGAGTATCACTAAGTTGTTGAGGGTCTCACTAAGTTGCTAAGGGTGGGTTCAAACCTGTGATGCTCCTGTTTCAGCCTCCCAAGTACTAGGATTACAGGCATGTGCTACCAACCCTGATGAGTCAGAGAATTTTTGAAGAGAAAATTGATGTTTGAGAGGTAAATTAACTTGCTCAAATAGTCACTTGACTTCTGGCTGCTATAACTCCAGGCCCATGTCAGGGGCATAAATAAAATGCTTCCCCGTTTCATATAGAATTTCCACCATTTTTCAGTGTTTCTTCTTTGCTGTCCTCTCCTGTGAAGCCAGTAAGGAGTGCCTAGACTCTGAGTAGATGAAGGCAGGGCTGTCAGCATCGCTGATGGGGTCTGAGAAGAGGAAGGAAGCAAAGTTCCAATCATACAGTAGCTAGAAGAATGAGGAGGCTGTTGATTACAACGCTGGGTTGTGACAGGAAGAGGCAGCTCAGTTCAGATGATGCTAGGTCTGCCATGAAGCTAGGCGGGTTGTTGAATGAACTCCTAAATAAGAGAGAAGTGTGAGCTGGACGCCATGTGGAGTGGGACTTCTCCTGTGCGTGGGGCTGTGTGCATCAGCGTGCTTGTCTCCGAGGTTGATTGGAAGGGAGAAATAAGAAAGGAAGAGAAAGACAGAAAAGAAGGCTGGACAGAGGACTAGCAAGGATTGCCTTCTGCCAGTTTTCTAGCATTCATCAAGGTTCTAGCTAAACACTGACCAACATGAACTGGACCACCCCATTCTGCATGTTGCAATCACTCCACCGTTCCTGGACTCACCCAGCAATGAATCACACATCATCTTTTAGGATGATGACATGATGGCTCATATCATCATCCTTAAAGATTTCATATACTTATGCTCCGTGGTGCTCCTCGGAAGATAAACCGAGAAATTGCTTCTTTGTGTGTGTATGTGTGTGTGGTACTGGAGATTGAACCCAGGGACATTCTACCTCTAAGCTCTACCTCCAGACCTACTTTTATTCTTTATTTAGAAACAGGGTCTCATTAAGTTGCAGAGGGCCTCACTAAGTAGCTGAGGCTGACCAGGAACCTGTGATCCTCCTGTCTTGGCCTCCCAAGCACTGAGATTACAAGCGTGCGCCACCACACCTGGCTAGAAATTGTTTTTTTTTTTTAAGTTAAATTTTCATCTCCTTTTCTTGTATAGAGAGGGGGTTGGAAGCTTTATTTTTATGATTGTTTCTTTTACATAAATGTTGAGTGCTGGCATTAGAATATTTTTAAATTGAAAAGTTATTCTGAATCTTGACTAGGTTTATGCCCTAGTTCTTTAATATGTCTGCCACTGTCTGAGGGCTCTGTGCTAAGTTGGTTACTGCCATGCTCCTGGAGAAACTTCTGTCAACAAATTGATGTAAAGGAAAAAATGTCTGAAGGACATGCATCATTGTTCCTTTAGATTTTCCCATCAGTCATCTTGAAACAAACTAGATCCTCCCAAAACCGTGGTCATCATCCGTTCATCAGTACATAGCAGTCTCCAGGATGTGTCACAAGCGAAGACATTTTTACATTTTCTTTGGTTCTATTTTGTTGTTGTTGTTGTTGTTTGTTTGTTTGTTTGTCTTGGGGGGTGTGGTGCTGGAGATAAAACTCAGAGCCTTGAATGCTAGGCACGCGCTCTACCACTGAGCTCCACATTCAGCTTGTCATTGTAAAGTTTTAAACCTCATCAAAAGTCTTCCTTATCTAAAGGCTCAGATGATGTTCTTATGGATCTTAGGAAATTATTTTGGTAATTTTATTACTTTTCTTTTCCAAAGTGACAAATGGGATTCTGTTACGGTTTGTATTTAAAATGCCCCCCTGACCTCACAGAGACAAGGCAGTGTGTTGGAGGCCCCGGGGGTGTGACCTTGGAATTATGTGTGCTTCTCCTTCCTTTGTCTGCTCTCTGCCTCTGGCCCCAGTGGTATGAGAATATTCTCTCTCTCTGCTCCTGCACCATCCCCTGAGCTCCTCAGGCTTCACCTGACCTAACACGGACTACATTCCTGAAATCTCCAAAATTGTGAGCAAATAACTCTTGCTTCCTCTAAGGGGTGGTAGTCAGGTGTTTGAGATTCCAAAGCCGGGCGTGGTGGCGCACACTTGTAATCCCAGTACTTGGGAGGCTGAGACAGGAGGATCGCACAGGTTCGAAGTCAGCCTCAGCTACTTAGTGAGGCTTTCGGCAACTTAGTGAGACTCAGTTTCAAAATAAAATATAAAACAGGGCTGGGAGTATAGCCCGGAGGTAGAAAGCCTCTGGGTTCCACACCCAGTACCTCCAAAAGAAAAAAGAAAAAAAAAAGTGAGATTCTAGCAGTGAGAATTTTGACTAAGACAGAAGCATCCCATGTTGTCCTTTCCTCAGGAGAACCTTCGGCTTCTTGAATTATAACTTGAATTCTTTTCAGGACCAAGTCAAGGGTGCAGTCGGTCTTTTTTAAAAGCAGAGCAATCACCCTGTGCCTGAAGGTGCCCCTTGTCCTGTGCAGACAGCTGTTCACCTGTCCCCTGTTACCTTAGGGCAAAGACACTGAAGCCTCTCTGGCTTGAGCCATTTCTGTCAGTCACTCTGGTTCCCTGCTCTGTGTTGAGTCTTGCCCAGTATTTCCTGGCTCTCGCCGAGCCTTCGCATGCCCAGAGGCAGCAGCAGAGAAAGCACATCACTACCACTTAGTCACGTGCATGCAGATGGAAGGAAAGCAGCGAAGAGGTCGCATGAATAAACATTTGTGCTGAAGGGAGACACGGGCACAGTTCAAAACCAGGGGACCAAAGGGCCAGAGAAACAGGCCAGCCGGGAAAAGGCAGACAAGTGGCGCTGGCTGCTGCTAAGATATGATCAGGATTGTGAAGCTTCAGAAAAGAGAAGCCCTTCTGCTCCCTGGCTGGGAGAGCCCTCCTCACGTCTTTACACGCAGGGCAACGAGAAGACTAAGTGTTTTTCTTTCAAACCACATAATGTTAAAATAAGTACATTTTGGGGACATATTTCATTTTAGCACACTTTCTCCTCATAAGATTTATTGTTTAAGCTGCAGGGAAGGCACAATGAACACTCTCAAGATTCTGAGATTGACATGCTATTTCTCCAAAAAGGAAGGGCTGGGAGAACTAGGCAAAGACTGTGGACTGGTGGCCAAAGGTGTACATCTTAATAATAATACTATTATTATTTTACAGTGCTGGGGACTGAACCAGGCGCACTCTACCACTCAGCTACAGCTTCAGCCCTTTGTTTTTTTTATTCTGAGGCAGGGTATCACTAAGTTACCCAGGTTGGCTCAAACTTGCAATCCAATCCTCCTGCCTTAGCCTCCAGAGTTGCTGGGATTCGAGGTTTGCACCATCGCATCTGATCCAAATGTGTATATTTGTAGCCCCCAAGTGATTTTGGCTTCCTCGTTGGCCTCTTAATAGGTACTTAAGTTTGGTCTCCATCTATTTGAGGTAACACTTTGGTGTAAGAAGTTTCCAGGCCCTGATATCTGAAACCAGTAAGCTAGTGAGCGTCTTCCGGATTTTAATTATGGGCTATTGAATTTCCAAATGTATTGGATGGTCCGACTGGCATCAAATTCTGTTTTTCATCTTAATTATATTGCCTATTTGCCTTCACTAGATTCTAAGAAACTTGCAGCAAACAAACTGCTAAGTCTACATTTAATGATATTTCAGGGCTTTCCAGAAGTTCAATAAATATTATTCAACCGAAACACACAAAAAAGCATTTAGAATGCCTAAAAGCTTTTCATTTGATAAACAATATTATGATTTCCTTTGTCCCAACTTTGAATTTATAAATCATATCATTGTTACCAAAGATGAATGAGAGTTTATCTATCTCGCAGAGAAACATGTGTAAATGAGGATATGAATAACTATTTTTAATTTCATGAAGAGAATGTATATTGCAATCAATAATTTGCATTGTAAATATTATACTTCTGGCAGAGACAATCCCTGGTAATCTTGGAGAAAGGCTGGGGAAACCTGTTTCTACGAAGCTTTTCTTTTCTCAAACAGCCTATATAGAAATATGATCTGGGGACTTCCAGGAAGATGGCGACGGAGCAAAACGGGGCTTATGAGCCCCGCTAACAACCAATCTCTATTACCACAAAATCAGCGCCTTTCAAAGCCAGAAAACACCATCAGCAGAGAAACAAAAAATGTAATTTTAAGGGACAGAGAAAAAGAGGGCTGGAAAAAAGAGACACCAGAAACCAGACCGCAGTGCTGCAGCCGGAGCCGTGGCGTGAAGCGGTGGGCGCCATTTTGCCTTGCAGCACCAGGCTCCAGAGAGGAGGGGAACTCATAACAGAGCTCAGAAACCAAAGAGGAGATACGCCGGCCTCATGCCCGAGAACGCGGCAGCAGCGCCTTACTGCTGGTGGCAGCGGCGAGTTCACCGGACGGCACCAGACCAACGCACTCAAAAGCCCACCAAGCTCCAGAGAGGAGCAGCGGACAGCGAGCCAAGGTGAGCGGCTGCGGAACAGCCGGGCGGGATTTGGCAGATTTCTCGGTGCAGGGAGCATCTAAAGCTCCCAGGGGCTGGGCTCAGCGCACCCCGTAGGGCCTCAGAGTGGAGTTCAAAAACAGAAAAGAAACACGCCAGCCTCACGTCCGAGGGCGCGGCAGCGGCGCCATATTGCTACCGGCGGCAGCAGCAGTGAATTCACCGAGTCCACAACAACTCCATCTGCGCACTCAACAGTGAGTCAAATTGTGGCCCCTAGAGGAGAAATCCCAGTACTGCACTCCCAGGGACTTGACCCAGTGGTGGTGGCAGAGATATTACACCATAGAAGAACGCCCAACCTGGCACCCCCCATGGTCTAAAGCAGCCTCGATTGACTCCAAGGGTCTGAGACTCTGCGATACAACCCAGTAGAGGAGTAGTGGGGACTGAGATACCATAGACTCGAGATCCAGAGCACCTTAAGTGAAGTCGTAGTGACCCAAGGGAAGAACCCAGAGAAGGCACAAACTTCCGAAATCATGGGAAAGAGGAATAACAATGGAGCAATGAATGCCCACAACCCCACAACATCAGAACCTGATAAAACAGAAATTCAGAGATTTATAGAAGATCAAATCAGGAAAATAACTGTAGAAATAATAGAGGTGTTTCAAAAAGAATTCAGAGAGAGCCAAAGAGAGATAAAGGATGCAATTAATGAAGTAAAGGCCTCAATTCAAAGTACAAAAAACCGATTAGACCACATGGAGAATAGAATCTCGCTCCTAGAAGATGATCATTCAAAAAATGAACGCATAGTTTCTAATTTAGAAAAAAAATCCGACAGCAGGAATCTGACATTGAAGAAATATGGGCCCATTTTAAGAGAGCTAACCTAAGAATAATTGGAATAGAGGAGAGAAAAGAAGGTGAAACCAAAGGGATTAACAATCTTTTCAAGGAAATAATAGCAGAAAATTTTCCAAACATAGAGCAAGAGGTCGATACACAGGTCCAAGAAACTTATAGAACTCCCTTTAGACAGGATCGGAGAAGAGGATCCCCACGCCACATAATTGTCAAAATGACCACTGTGGAAGCCAAGCAGAGAATCTTAAAGGCAACAAAAACAAAGGGCCAAGTGACATTCAGAGGCAAACCAATTAGAATCACTCCAGACTTCTCAAACCAAGTTATGAGAGCCAGAAGGGCTTGTAGTAACATATTCCAAACTCTGAAAGAAAACAACTTCCAGCTAAAAATTTCCTACCCAGCAAAACTTTCTATCAAATTAGATGGGGAAATAAGAAGCTTCCATGACAAACAGAAACTGAAGGAATTTATGTCTTCAAAACCAGCACTAGAGAAAATACTCAAAGAGATTAACTACAAAGAAGAAATAGGTAACACACACCAGAACCAGAGAAACAAGATTTTCCATCCAACAGACAACTAAGATTGGTTATCTGTGGAGATTCATTATTTATGTTAGTCTTTTACCTATCTCTAAATTGTATTGTTTGCTTTTATTGTTGCTAATTTTTAGGATTTCTAGTTGGAATATTAATATACCTTCAGATATAGCATTTGGAAATATTTTATCCCATTCTATCAGTAACTTTTAACTCTGTTTACATTGTCTTTGGATATACAATGTTTTTTATTTTTTAGGGAGCTTATTTGCGCTTTTCTTGCCTGTGCCATTGAAATCATATCCAAGAAATCACTGCCAATTTCAATGTTGTGAGGTTTTATGACCCAGATTTTTCTAAAAGTTTATAGTCTTAAGATTTATACTTAGGTCTTTTATCTATTTTGAGTTAATATTTGTATATGTGTTAGGTAAGGGTCCAATTTTATTCTTTTTCATGTAATTTATATTTTTCAACAATATTTAGTTAAAAGATTAGTATTTCCTCCACCAATGTTCGTGGAAACCTTCTCAAAAATAACTTGACAATATATGGGAGAATTTATCTCTAGGCTTTTAACTCCAATGGTTTATATATCTGCCTCTAGAACAGTACTCCACTGTTTCAATTATTGTAGCTTTATATGGTTTGAAATCAGAAAATATACATCTTCTAGCTTTGTTCTTCTTCGAGATTGTTTTGGGTATCTAGAGTCCATATTCCATATCAGGATAAATTTTTTCTGAAAAATAAATAAATGTATGATAGCTCCACCTAAAAAAAAAAGAAAAGAAAAAAATATTCTCCGGTAAGAAAGAAAGCAAAAAGAAATATTGAACTATTATCTTTTAGTCATCAAAAGCTTGGTATCAGACAAATTAAACTGTTTTGTGAGATTATCATTGTTAATATTGGATAAATTGCTATAAAACTAGATGTCAACTACTAAGCCAAGCATGGGAAGGAGGGATGGGGAGGGAACGGGATGGGGATCGGGTAAGGGCTAATTGGGCGATGTGTGCATGTATGTCTACAAAAGTATTTTCTTTATACCATTATGATGTATGAATACATTGCGCCAATAAAAAAAAAGTTAAAAAAGTAAAAAAAAAGAAATATGATCTGATAATTTAAGTCAGTTCTTACAACTGAAGGCTGAGCAAAACCCATGCATCTTACTAGTCTTTTACCTGAAGAATATGAAAATGAAAATATATTTGATTGGATAGATATTTACTTACATTATTTTCCTTTTCACAGGAAAACCCTTTTATGTTATTATTTTGGTTTTATTTTTGTGGGTTCCTTTTCTTTTTGTACTGAGGTTTGAATCTAGGGCCATTTTTACCTCTTAGCTAAACCCCAGTACCTTTAATATTTTTTAGGTTTTTAAAATATTTACTTATTATTTACTTATTTATTGATTGATAGTGGGTATTACTCCCAAGGGCATTCTACCTCTGAGCTATACCCCCAGCCCCATTATTTAGTTATTTGAAATAGGTCTCACTAAGTTGCTGAGGCTGGCCTAAAACTTGGTATCCTCCTGTCTCGATTCCCCATGTACTGGGATTGCAAGCATGTGCCACCATGTCCAGAAAAAATAAGAAGAAATAATAATTTTTAATTTTTGTTCCTAAAGATGAAATCTCTAGTGTATTAGAGGTGATGCGGTCATCCTAATATTTTATGCAAAACTAATATTAACATAACCACTAGATGGCAGTGAATTGGCATAAAAATGTAGGTCTGAGGAGCCGAAGTTCACTCAGTAAAAAGTGCAACAGAGAAATGGGCTCCCACATCCCCTGAAGGGTGCCGGAAACCACCGCTCACGTGGAGGTGAGGCAAGCCGCAGTGGGAGGTGAGGCTGAGATTCGGAGCCCAACAGGCCTGAGTGGGAGTCGCTGCTCTGTGGATGGCGGGTTATGCGACCCGGGTGTTTCCCAACTGTACCAGACATTGGTTTCTCCATGATTAGAATGGCAATAGTGCCGAGCGCAGTGGTGCATCCCTACAACCCCAGGACTTGGTAGCCGAGACAGGTCCGAGGACAGTCCGAGGACAGTCCGAGGAACTTAGACTCTGTTTCAAATTTTAAAAAAAGAGCCAGGGTGATGGCGCACGCTTGTAATCCCCGCACTTGGGAGGCTGAGACAGGAGGATCGCACAGGTTCGAAGCCAGCCTCAGCTACTTAGTGAGGCTCTCAGCAACTTAGTGAGACCCTGTTTCCAAATAAAGTATAAAATAGGTCTGGGAGTATAGCCCAAAGGTAGAAAGCCTCTGGGTTCCACCCCCAGTACCCCACACACACGAATTTTTTTGAAAGGACTGTGTGTAGCTCAAGATACAATGTCCCTGGGTTCAATTCTCAGTACCAAAAAACAAAAACAAAAAAACAAACAAACAAAAAAAAAACAAGCAAATAAAAACAGAAAGAGTACTATCTCATCTCCTTCATGGCGGGCTGGGAGGTCCAAATGAGTGGCCGTGTGCAGAGCCTTTCTGTGGAAGGTACTTTATAAAATACTATTATAGGGGTGTTCTATATTATTCCAATTTTTCAAAAATTTAATAAGCTGAGTGTGGTGACGCAGGCTTGTAATCCCAGCATTCGGGAGGCTGAGACAGGAGGATCGTGGTTCGCAGACAGCCTCAGCTACTTAGTGAGGCCCTCTGCAACTTAGTGAGACCCTGTTTCAAAATAAAGAGTAAAAAATTGGGCTGGGGGTGTAGCCCAGAGGTAGACTGTCCCTGAGTTATATCCCAGACCCGCCAAAAAAATTAATAACAAAGCATAACTGATCTACGTGTGCTCAGTGTGGGCAGGGCAGCAGACTACCCTCAAACACATTTCTCTTTCTGGAGCACAATATGTTCATATTGAATGGGATAAATGATCCATCCAAAACTCAGCGCAGGTCAGGTTTTATTATCCAGTGAGTAAGGAATATGGATGTACAGAACTTTGGGTTTGGAAATTGTAGATAAGGGGCAGGGGGTCCGTACACCCATTTATTATCTGTTTATGTGAGTTCCTGTCTGCACGTATGGAGTGCTTTGGGATGAACGTCCCGAGTGAGGGCCCGGGGAAGGGCAGAGCTAGGTGTTTTCCTTTCTACCGTCCCTGGTGAGCCGCTGTGCTGACCCATGTCACAACCAAATTTTGTTTTCAGAACATATGCCTGGCAAAATGGCTTCATGAAAAGCAGGGGAAAAAAACAGGTATTTTTCTGTCCCCAAACCTGAAAGTTGGATGAAGAAAAAGGCTTATGTAAGAGCAGGCATTCAGTGCTCAGAATCAGAAGACAGCATGTACCAGGTAAATGGTTACAGTCTTCCTGGCCAACTTTATCTTGAAAGCATTAGCACAGGAACAATGGCATGGCCTAGGAAAGCTATCACCCAAAAGATGGCAAAATCTGGTTGTCCAGAGATCGTTCTAAGTATGTCACACTCAAATTTCTCCTTGATATCATTTTAGAAAATTATATTTGGTCACCATTCACTTGTGGTTGCGCAGCCTCTCCTCCTAGGCTGTCAGCCCTCCGGGACAGAGAGCAGCCTTTATCCTGTTTTGCATTCATCGTAATCTCCAGGAAGCGTATAACTTGTACAGTACTGTGTTGGGAGATGTTACATAAACACTGGCCTCCTTAGCTCTCCATAAGAAAGATTCTTATATGGCGCTTCAGCCAGTCTCTGAGAATAAACTGGACACATTTGGGCACTATGTGAGTTATTTCAGAAAACAAATACATCCTATATGGCCCATTAAAGCCATTTATCTTAAAGATTTGAAAGGGCTAGAGGCAGAGCATATACGATGAACAGATTGTCTAAAACTAATCTGGAAGATAATTTTTCCTGCATTTTGAGGATGTGGGATCTAAAGTAAAAATCCACTGATATAGTAGCATAAACCAAGAGCAAGTTTTACCAACGGGTGTGGAAGTGCACACTTACCATCCCATAACCCCAGGACTGGGGGGGCCGTGACAGGAGGATCACAGTCTCAGGAACCTCCGCTTAAGTAACAAGACTCTCATCCTGTTTCATTCTGTTTGGAGGTAGAATCCCCTGGGTTCAATCCCAAGTACCAAAAAAGAAAAAGAAAAAACAAACTGCTAAGAAAATAGCAGGTCATATTGGCACCATGACTGGCAAGAGTAGACGGTCAGTCCATGAAGGTCAGTCAATTAATCAACCCATCAGAGAAGTAAATAAAACAGCAAACTGTTCAATTAAATAAAACAGCAAACTGCTGGTGCGCGCCCCCTGGATGAAGTATCTGATGGTTTCCGAGAGCACATGGGACAAAGCCCAAGCTCTGAGCTTAGTGGGGGAGTCATGGTCCTCTACAGTCTGTCCCCCACCCTTATCTTTTCCAATCTCACCCCCCTATCTGTAAGTCTCCTTGGGATATTTGCTCAATGTCCTTGGAATTTCTTTCTGATTTTTTTGTTTTTTGCTTGTTCATTTTTATTTGAGTACTGGGGATCGAACCGAGGAGCATTCTACCTCAGAGCTACACCTCCAGCCCTATGTTATATTTTCATTTTGAAACAGGGTCTTACTAAGCTGCTGAGGGTTTCCCTAAGTTACTGAGACTGGCCTCGAACCTGCGATCCTTTTATCTCAGTCCTGGGATTTCCTGTGTGCGCTGCCACGCCTGGCCTCCCGTGGAGTTTCAAACTCTGTCTCTTAGTCTTGACCATCCTTTCTTCCCATCTCATGTGACTCGGGCCTTCACTGCCAGCAATAGTCCACTCATCCTCAACCCCGGGGAGGCTCTCCCTAGCTCTGGTAGCACATCTTCTGTAAAAGCATTATAATTGTGCGTTTTGTTTCTGCTCATTAGCGAACCCCGATGGGTTTGAGGAAAGGAGTACATTTTACTGAACTTTGCACCCTAGTATTGGATACCATGCCTGGAAACTCATGAACACATAACAAATACTTTTTTTGTGTGGTACTGAGGATGGAACCCAGGGGCCTTCTACCTCCGGGCTACACCTCCAAACCTATTTTATATTTTATTTGGAAATAGGGTGTCACTAAGTTGCTGAGAGCCTCACTAAGCTGCTGAGGCTGGCTTCAAGCCTGCGATCTTCCTGTCTCAGCTTCCCTAGTACGGGGATGACAAGTGTGGGCCACCATGCCCGGCTAGATAACTAGTACTTGCTCTTAGTGATGAAAATTTGCAGCCAACTGTGGTCGGAACTCTCGGTGTCGACCCTGTGGTGAATGTCACAGAGAAGTAACAGGATTCGCTCTTTCTTACCCTGGCTTAAAGAGGGGCATCTAGATCTTATATATCTGAGATGCTGGAGAACCTCGACCCTTATGGAGTACCCCACTGCCAACCCGAGTGCTCTGGTTCCTAAGAATGGAAAGCAGAGGCTCCTTCACTCTGACGTGTCTGCGTCCCCGCGTGGTCCCACTTAATGGGCCTCCAAGTGACTCTGTATAAATGTAAAATGCAGTAAGCTTCTCTTCTTCCTTTCTTCTAACTGGGCAAGTTAATATTCCAGGGGGGAATTATTTAGACATATGGAGAACTATTAAAAGAAGTTTAGTGTGCTGAATCTCAGTGGGGTGGACGGCACTTTTCAGAGGTTTTGAGCTAACGAGCTTCGTGTAATTCTAATGATGAATTTTCAGGAGATGGGCTAGCTGGTGAGGATGGGTGAATGAATGATTTCCTTGTAGCTGCAGAAATACAATAGCTTCCTTGACTCTAGAAACAAATTTATGTCAGGGCCTCCTATTTTTCTTGTGGTTTTTCCATTCATTTCAAAGAACACTGAATACATGAATGTATCTCTTTGAGAAATGTCTGACTGTACAAACCTAATACAAGATGTCACTTTTTTATCCAGTTGAGTGACTGGGTTAATTTTTCAGCATGAGCGTACACAGTGAAGACCGTATACCTTCTTTAGGCATATCAGACTTGGTGAAAGTCCAACCTCAGTTTTTCACAATTTATGGCATATTCAGGTCTCCAGTTACTTTGTAATAATTTTTCTAAAGTCAGCCAACAGACACAGTCAATACAGACAAAAGTTCTGTTGTCTTTCTTCAATGGGTAAGTTTCTTCACCGCATGGTTTATCATTCTCAAGACTACTCTCTGGAAAATGCATAATATTTTTCTGACTGTCCTTGGGTCTTTATGTTTGAGTTGGCTGTTATTGGTAGTTTCTTTTGGGATGCTTTGCTTCTGTTTGTTTTGAAACACTTAGATTTTAAAATTTGGGACAATTACAAATATATTCAAGAGTGGAGACAGTAAATCAATGTACTTAGCGCCGGGCTCCAGGAATCTCTAACTCATGACCAATCTTCTTCCCTCTACCTTCCTTTCAATTACTTGCCACCCTCTTTAAATTATTTTTAAGCACATTATATTATCTGTGAATATTAGAGAAATATACTGTCAAATATAAAGTCAATATCCTCTTTGCCCGAGTATGCTTGTGTAGAGGGTACTGGGAGTTGAACCCTTTCTATCTCTGAGCTACACAGTCAGCCCTTTCTTACTTTCTATTTTGAAACAGAGTCTCAATAAGTTGCTGAGGGACTCACTAAATTTTTGAGGTTATCAAACCTACAATCCTCCTGTCTCAGCCCCCCAAGTACTGGAATTACAGGTGTGTGCCATTATGCCCAGCTCCAGTACTGGGGATGGAACCCAGGGGCATTCTACCTCTGAGCAACACCCCCAGCCCTATTTTTTTATTCTTTATTTTTTTTGAAACAGGGTCTCACTGAGTTGCAAAGGGCCTCACCAAGTACCTGAAGCTGTCTGTGAACCATGATCTTCCTGTCTCAGCCTTCCAAATGCTGGGATTACAAGCTTGTGCCATCATGCCCGGCTCATATATTTTTAATTATTGTCTCTTTGTTTAAATCGGGACTCAAGCAAGGTTTGTACATAGCAGTTGACGAGCAGCTCATTGAAATTTCATTTTATTTATAGGTTCTCACATTCCTTCCCCCTCTATTCTTCTCATAAGTGGGCCTGTTTGTCCTGCACACTCCCTCACAGTGTATCTGCTAACTGCATCCTCCTGGTGTCACCTAACAAGTCCGTCACTCCATCTCCTGTCCTTCCTGTAAAGTTCTAGACCTTTGATTGGGTTCCAGTTTTTATTTCTGTCCCTAAGAGTTCTTCATGGATAGTCATATTTACTCCTATCCAAAGGTAAATAGTATCTGGTTGACTCTTTTTATGATTATCATTGCTTGGATTCTATAATTTATTAGGTTTTGCACAATGGTGAATACTCTGTCATTCCACCTCCATTCATAAGATGGATAATTTTAGAAAGAGAAATTTCTCATAGACCTTGTTTGATTCCTTGACATAAAGCTGATATTGAAAAGACAAACTAGTTCTTTTTCTTTAATTACTAGTTTATCATAATGGGCTGGTCCGCTAATGTCACTGAACATAGTTGATATTTTTCTCTTTTCTTTTTGTTTCTTTTTGGTACTGGAGTTTGAACCCAGAGGCATTCTATTCTGATCCATATTCCCAGCCCTACTTTACTTTTTTATCATGAAACAGTGTCTAAGTTGCTGAAACTGGCCTCAAGCCTGTGGTCCTCCTGTCTCATCCTCCCAAGTACTGAGGTGTGCCCCATGATACCTGCCTAGGTGATCAGTTTAACCCAGTGCATTATTACTTTTTTTTTTTTTACCAATGCCCAACTTAACCATGGGAAATTATTTGTGTCAAATTCTTTTGAAATGATGCTAGAAATATTTGGTACATTTTTATGTCTTATTTGAAATGGCCCCGATTCCTTTGTAGTGAGGCATGATGTTTCAGAATACTGGGTTTTGGGCTCACTGCCACTGTTCATAGTTATTGTTTCTAGGGTTTTCAGCAAGTAGAACTGAGAAATTATTAAGTTCTACATTGTTAAAGATAAAATATAACAGATATTTGTATTGTTGTTTCTACTTTAAGTTCAGCCATTAATCAATGTCTATCTCTTTTCTCCCACAACAAACATAGCAGAATTCAAAGATAGAAACACAATTGCTCATTTCCTTTTTCTCCCTTTGCACACATAATAATATTTGAATGATACCATCACCTCTACCACATGATTATTAGAACAAGTTTTAAAGTTACTATTATGCCATTAATAGGAGCTTCTCTCTTTGTCTTACTGTGTAGCCCACAAGGATACTTGAAGTCACGCCCCTAGGTTCAGAGCACTGATCGCCTGCCCGCCAGCCAGACTCTCAGTTGAACTTCTTCACTTGGTGTCACAGATAACTTTTAGAATGTACATTTCTGGCTTTGATGAGTTAAATTATATGCAATAGTTCTTGAAATATCTTCATGGTTCTAGGCATTAAAGAAATCTAAATCTCCTCTCTGTCCCCTCTACCTTATACCCTACCCAGTCCTTTAGATAACCATTTCCACTATTTTTGTTTTATTTGGGCTCGTATTTACTTATTTCCTTTTTAAAAATATAAGCACACACTTATTTATATATTTATATATTATGCCACATAAAATGTGCAAATGATATTTTATTTGCTTGCTCTCTTTGGTACATATTTTAATAGTTTAAAAATGGCTATTTCTTCCACTTCCTTTCTTTCTTTCTTCTTCCTTTCCTCCTTCCTTCCTTCCTTCCTTCCTTCCTTTCTTTCTTTCTTTCTTTCTTCGTTCTTTTTTTATTACTAGAGATTGAGCCCAGAGGCATTTTTTCCTACTTCCGAGCTCCGTCCCCAGATCTATTTTTTATTCTTTATTTTGAAACAGGGTCTAAGTTATGAAGGACCTCACTAAGTAGCTGAGGCTGGCCGAGAACCTGCAATCCTCCTGTCTCAGCCTCCCAAATGCTGGGATTATAAATGTGCACCACCACAACTGGTTTTTATTTTCTTTCTTGGTAAATTCTGAATGAGACAATTTCTCCTCAATTCTTATGTGTTTATTAGTAGTTCATATCTCTTGTGGGAATAGTTTACACTTTCTGAAATATTGCATCCTTCTCTTAAGACTATGCACGTGACCACCTACAAGAAAGTACGTCTCTTCCTTCTAACAAGAAAGGAGACCAGGAGGAACGAGAAAGCGGCGTGGCATTTGGATAGCTGTATTCTTGAGCGAATACTAGCAGAGAGTTTTTTGAATGTATATTTGTGAATGTGTAACTCATGACAGAAATTTTAAAAATAATAATAGTAGCAATTACTGCTTATTAAGAATCTACTGTAGCCAGGCATGGTGGTCACCTTTGTAATCCCAGCATTTGGGAGGCTGAGACAGGAGGATCACAGTTTGAAGACAACCTCAGCTACTACTTAGTGAGGGCTCATGCAACTCACTGAGACCTGTTTCAAAATAAAAGAATAAAAAATAGGGCTGGGGGTGATACAAGGAGGTAGAAAGCCCCTGGGTTCCATCCCCAGTACCAAAAAAAAAAAAAAAAAGAAAAAGAAAAAAAGAAAAGAATCTACTCTGTCCCACAAGCTTTGCGTTTAGGCTCTCATTTGATCCTCACAAGGACAATACCAAGTTGGCACATTAAGAAACTCTGGAGTATATTATTTTCCCACGAAGACTATATAAATCTCTTTTATATAGAATCGAGAATTTCCTCGATTTCCAGGGAATCGAGGTCTATATTTGACTGTAAATCCCATACTCATTTCTCTGGGTTGATCTGCTAGTGAATGCAGAGCAGATGGCCAGCACAGACTTCCCTGGAAGGTTGTGATAAGGGCTGGAATTGGACAGTGGAGGTGATTATAGTTTGAAAACAGTGAAACGCTATAAATAGTGAATTGTTACTTAAGCGTGTCCATCAGAGCCTGCGTGTTCAGGATGTTGGTCAATAACATTCAAAAAGTAGTACTAGTTAGCTTAACAAAATTCACCAGGTGCTCATGATGTCCCAGGCCGTGTTCTAAGCCCTTCGCCCAGAGCAACCCACTGACCTTCAGAACAGCCCCATGACGTAAATCCTATTTACAGTGCCCCATTTCTGAAATGAGCAGATCCAGTTACAGGAGAACTTAGCAACAAGTACTTCGGGAAAAATTGTCTCTCTAGTAACTGGCGGCATGGGTTTGAACCCAGGGAGTCTGTTTGCCATGCTTATTGCATACCCGGTCTACTGTACTCGGTTTAAATGAGACAGAGTCAGAATCAGTACATCTGAGCATTTGTAAAGTTTGTCCCTGCACTGAGTATTTTCTGCAAATTAAATGCTTACCTTATTCGAGACTAATTAGTAAAGAAAATGTACATTTTAATTTCAGTTAATTTTTTTTGTTTGTTTGTCTGTTTGAGTGGGGTACTGGGAATTGAACCCAGGAGCATTCTACTACTATATTCTTATAGGGAAATAAGAATATAATAGAAAAAACCACTGTAGTAGATGATCATGTATTGGCTTTGAAAACTAGCAGCGTTTTCTGAATGTATATTCCTAAGTTTGTGTGTGTACATGTATGCATATGTTTCCTGGTCACATCTTCCAAAAGTGATGACCAGCTCCCTGGCATGGATACTGACATGGTTGTTTAGGAATATAAAGGACTTAACAAAAAGAGACCTGTGGCTTGGCTGGCAGTGTGCCTTGGCCCAGAGTCCTGGCCTGCTGACCCCGTGCTGACATCAACATGTCCCCGTCCTGGCAAGATGGGGGTGTGTCCCTGTGGGGCAGAGAAAAGTCTTAACCCAAGCCTTTGATTCTGTATACTAGCTAAGGCTGCTGATGATTAAAAAGATGTATATTTCCGCTGGAGAGACTGGAAAACCGTGCAAATTTCATTTCGACTGAATGGTTGAGTCGGTTTGATGTACGTGTCCAGGTGAGCAAAGATTAACCAATTAGAGAGCTTTCTGAGAGACAAGCGGCTTAGCGACATCTTTCGGGCCGAGTCAGCTTGAGGAGGTGCATTGTGTAGAAAGCGAGCTTTCTCTCTTTTCTCAAGAAGATTTCACTGTTGGTGCCTTTGTTCTGAGTGTGCTTCTGGCCGCTGTCCAAACCCCTGTTCCTAATGAATTGTGCCTTCAGATTTAGGAAGAGCCAGGCTCCTTTGGGGAACTGGGGGAACTGGGCGAATGAGAAGCAGACCCACATTATCCGGCTGCCAGTTCTCACCAAGACCAGCAGGAAAGCCCAGGTCACTGGCTGCCCCGCCCCACGTGGCAAGGGCCAGAATATACTCGTCTGTCGTGGTCAGGAAAGACCTTAGAGTCTGCGTAACTGGAGAGAGATGTGTTGCTTTACAAATCGCTGCCTCTGTCGTGTGTTTGGGAATTAAGGGTGGTTGTTAAAGGTTCATCTGTTTGATTATGAGTGCAAAGTGACTTCCTGCTGACTGATTTAGATTTTGATGGCCCATCTTTGCTGATGCAGTAACTCTGCCAGCAACACTCGAGCACAGCCTGAACCCACTTCAGAGTGTGGCCGACCCGGCCGCAAGCAGGGTGCTCTCTGCCGAGTGTGCCGATCAAAACGCACTGACCTCATCTGCTTCCATCCTGTGAACCTCTCCGTAGGCTTCACAGCATCGGGGTCTGAGCAGGGGAACTGCAGAATACCTCCTCTGCCTAGAAAGCTCTTTTATGCAGTCAGGAAAAAAGTTCCCAGTCCCACTTCATAGATACCTGGGACTCAGGAAGTCCCAGGAATTCTTTTCATTTCACTTTCAACTGAAAGTTCAAGCATAAAACAACAAAGGCTCGCGTGCTGAAGATCAGGATGTGGTCCACTGGGTAGATGCGCGGTCTGCATCTCTTCTGCAGTTCTGTTACTTAACAGATCTATTTTCTACAGCAAACACAGAAGTGCTCCCTGTCTGTTGGTTATCCTTTCTGATGCTTCAGAAACTCCTGATCAGTGGTGGCTAGAAAATATTAAATGGAAAATTCAGAAATAAACAGTTCATAAGCTTTCAATTGCACATCTTTCTGCGTAGCGTGATGAGATTTTATATCATCCCAATGTATGTTACCAAGGATGTGAATCATTCCTTTATCCAGTGTACTCACACTGTATATGCTACCAGCGCAGTAATCACTTAAGGACAATCTTGGTTATCAGATGGACCATCTCAGCATCAGTGTGCTTCTGCCCAAATGGACCTGATTATGAATCGCCCCAAGGGAGCTGGGCGTAGTGGCACATGCTTGTAATCCCAGTAGTTAGGAGGCTGAGACAGGAGGATCACAGGTTTGCGGCCAGCCTCCGCTACTTAATGAGGTACGCCACAACTTAATGAGACCCTATTTCAAAGTAAAAGAATAAAACTGGGCTAGGGGTATAGGTTGGAGGAATAATGCCCCTGGGTTCAATCCCTAGTACCGAAAAAAAAAAAAAAATACCCAGAGGTACAGAAATAGTGACACTGGCAACTTGTATATGTCAAGGGGAAGCTGGGAAATATTGATGCTAAGTGAAAAGATGAAGTTTCTCTAGTTAATAAGGGAAGAAAAAAAATTATATGGAGCTCACTATGATATAGAGTACAAAATATTTTGGAAAAAAGAGACCATATTTAAATAACTTTTCTCAAAGCATATTGTTATGATTGTTTTATTTTATAGTTATTTTTAGTCATTGATCTTTTATTGTGCCTAATTTATAAGTTAAACTTTATTATAAGTATTTATGCAAAGGAAAAAATATGTTTTATATATGGTTCAGTACTACCATGGTTCTAGACATCCATTCAGGCATTTGAATGATCCCCATGGATAAGGGGGCATCTTACTATATTCATGAACTTTACTCTAAGAATTCTCAGATTATTCAAAGATGAATAACAAGTCCAAATGTGCAGTCTTATGCGAATAGGTCACTGTAAACTGCTTCTCTCTCTCTCTCTCCTTATTTTTTAAATATTTTTTGTTTGTTTTTCAATATAACTCCTATTTTTTCCCTCTAAGCATATCTATTTCAGGAAGTGTGGGGAGGGACAGAGCCTGCTGGGAAAAGTGCCTGGCGTGATAATGGCAGCCCCGATGGAAACAAGTCAGGGTTCAGCAGAATTTGAGTTTTACTGTTAAGCTCACGTGAGATTACCTATCCTAACACGATTTGGGCACCTTGTTTTTTCTAAATGTTCTATCCTTTGCACTAAAGCAGGGGAAAATATGATGTCTAGCCTTCTTTTCCTGGGAAAATCCATCACTGCCCTTCGTGCTTTGCCAACACAATCCTTGTTTTACTATTTATTGTAAAAGCTACAGTATTTGTGACTTGAGAAAACTATTGCCCCATCTGGGGTGGGTGTGATTTGACCCCTGTACTGAGCTCTTGGTGTGGGTATGTGCATGGCTGTGGACATATGTGGGTGTGTACGTGTGTGTATGTGCAGTGTGCGTGCTTGTATATGCATTAATTTGAAGTGAAGACGCTGTCAGAGATGTCAGAAATCATTACAAATGTTTATAGGGAATAAATTCTCCAGTTTTATCTCGCAGACCTGTGATAATTTTGGGTTTTCCATTTTGTATTAAAGAACTCATCTACTAATTTTTAAAAAATTATCTAGATTTGCTCAATAGTAAGATTTGAGATCTTTTGGTGCATGCTATTAAACCATTTTTCCCAAATTAATCATTTGCTTATAACTTCCTGAAGAGTAGATGGCTTATTTAAGTTGTAACCTTCCAAAGACTATACTTAGTTTCTTAGTTTATCTGTTAAAACAAGTAGAAAGGGCCAGATATGGTGGTGCATGCCTGTAATCCCAGCATTTGAGAGGCTGAGACAGGAGGATCATGGTTTTCAGACAGCCTCGGGTACTTAGTGAGGCCCTTTGCAACTCAGTGAGACTCTGTTTCAAAATAAAAAATAGGGCTGGGGATATATCTCAGAGGTAGAATGCCCTTGGATTCCATCCCCAGTACTGGAAAAAAAAAAAAAAAAGTAGGGCTGGGGGTATGACTTGGTTGTTTCCATCCCCAGTGCTACAAAAAAAACCCAAAACAAACAAACAAACAAACAAACAAACAAACCCAGTAAAATAGAGGGGTGAGGGGAGTTAGTGGTAGATGAAAAGCCTGTCTATCCCCTCTCCTAATTTTTGTAATACTGGGGATTGAACCTGGGGTCATTCTATCTCCTAGTTACACGCCCAGCCCCATTTTATTTTATTACTTTTTGAAGCAGGGTCTCGCTAGGTTGCTGAGAGTGTGGCTAAATTGCCAAGGCTGATCTTGAACCTGTGGCTTTCCTGTCTGAGCCTCCCAAGTACCAGGATTACAGGCATGCACCACCACAGCGGGTTAAAAGCCTGTTCCTTTAACACATAGAGTTCTGAAATGAAAGACCAAAACAAACAGAAAACTGACCAGAGCTATCATTTGTTTTCTGCAGTTGTTGATGAAGCTTTGTGGGGCACTTTTCAAACGGAACATTTTCTTGCTATCATAGGGAAACAGCACATGCCAGGGTGGGCTCTGATTTCTGTGGCTAACATCTCTATCTCCTACTACCGGAAGCAGAAACACAAATGAAGACTGATGTTGACTAGGCTGAAGATATAAAAGGGAAAAAAGTCAAACGTGTTCGTAGAAAAAACATACACACATAAAGGAATACAAGCAAGGCTACAGATTATCTGAACAAGATCAGTGTGTCGCACCCATGTTGATCTCCTGGTTATGATACTGTAGTATGGTTTTACAAGGTGGTGATGTTGAGGAAACTGGGTTAAAAAATAGGGGATTTCTAATATTTTTACAATTGCACTTGAATCCACAATCATTTCAAAGTAAAAAGTGTAATTTTTAAAAAAGAAAACAATAAGAAATAACTATATGCTGCATTACTTGAAAAATCAAAAGATATTTAGCATCGGTATCTTGAAAAAATTTAATTAAAAGAAGAAGTAGCTTTTTTGTTTTAAATAAAGCACTGGTGTGTTATCATAGCTTCTAAAAAGTAAAGCAGACTTGTATGTTTAGAGGCTGTTAGGTGAATTAAGCTTGACTTAGATTTTGGTGAGAAATATGAAGACAAGGTGATGGTGGGGTTTTTTTTCATCTACTTTTGTGAAAGTTGTGTGTTTTGCCTTATCGGCAACATCTAGGCAGAACTAAGACTTTTATGACTTTGGTTGGAAAAAAATTAAAAAGTTAGATAACCCCATTATCCTTTATGTCTAAACTAAAGAAATTTTGCCAATATAAAGAACGCACATATATCTGTGCTCAGGGATGAGAGCGAGAGGCTTCTGAGGATAACCATTGAGACTTCAGGAAGAAATATGGGTTGAGAGAAAAGGTGATCAGCCAGCTCTGCTGACTACGCCATGAATAAAGAAATTGAGAAAAGCAAATCTATCACCTAACTATGTCTAGGTATCTATGTATTGATTATCCCCAGTACATTACTCAAAGAATATATATTTTTAGCTTTTATGTAGAGATAATATCGAATTTATGTAGAGATGTATCGAATAATTTATGTAGAGATGTAGCGAATAATTTCTACATATAATATTTCACATAGAATATATTAAACATTATATTGGATATAGTTTAAAGAAATAATGTAGAGAGATCCTGTGTGCCTGTAATTCATTTCTCCCAATGGTAACATCTCACCTAACTATACGTCAACAGTGATACAATCCATGGACATTTTTTAGGACAACAGTGTTCTTTTAAAACAAATAAGATTATAGCTTTAAATCATTGAACCAAGTGTTGATTAATTTGCCGACATACTTTCCAAAAAATCATAGCCTATTCCCTGCAGATAACTATTTTTTTAAGTTTGCTTCAAATTTTACAGGTTCTAAAACTTTTTCTGCTTTCTGCCTTTCTCTTATACCTTCTGCCTGTTCTCCCTCTTTTCTTTTTCCTAAGTAAGCGTCCACAGGCTACTCCGATGGTAAGAACTCCTTCAGTTATATTCTGACATACACTCATGCCATTATAAAGCTGTGAGATGGATTATTTGTAGCCAAAATTCCCGAGATCAGATTTTCTATAAATGGAGTAAGTCGGTCCCCTAGGAAAGAATTTTACTCCCAGGTTTTCTAAATCTCTCTCAGCCAAGCCATAAGGATGACTTAACCTTGAGTATTTTGTTGTTACTGCAGTACTGGGAATTCAACCCAGGGCTTTGTACATGCTATGCAAGCATTAACCCACAACCCAGCCCTTTTTTATTTGATTTTAAGACAGAGTCTTGCTAAGTTGCTCAGGCTTACTGCTAACTGTAATCCTGTCTTAGGCTTTCAAGTGGGTGAAATAACATTTGGTTTTGATGTGCAATTTTGTAATATTTAAAGAAAGTGATGATTTGGAAGAAAAAGGGGTTTCCCTTTAAAGTTTTTCTCTTAAGAGAATGATTTGGAAACCTGATGGTACATGCCTGTAATCTCATTACTTGGGAGGCCGAGAAAGGAGAATCGCAGGTTTGAGGTTGTTAGAATTAGATTTTTGGGAAGTTGGCATGGTACTTTACTTCTGCACAGAAAGGCACACACACCATAAAACTGGGGCCGGTACACCATTGGCTAGGGAGAGACCTCACAATCTAAACCAGTTGGCGAGTTTTTTTCTTTGGAACAAAGGAGAAATAGGAAACCTATCCTTCTGATAGCAGAGCAAACAGACACGTGTGCCAGAGAGTTACAAAATGGATTTCTAAGCGACTGTTACAAAATGGGTACTGGTCAGTTTTTATATAACCTTATGACCTTGATAGGAAAGATCATTTTATTTCTTACAAGGCTAGCTAGCATATGGTAACTTAGCAAGATTCTGTTTCAAAAGTAAAAATAAAATGGGTTTGGAGTGTAACTCAGAAGTAGGATGTTCCTGAATTCAATACCCATTATGAGAGAGAGAGTGAGAGGGAGAGGGGGAGGGAGAGGGAGGGAGGGAGGGAGGGAGGGAGGGAGGGAGGGAGAGAGAGAGAGAGAGAGAGAGAGAGAGAGAGAGAGAGAGAGAGAGAGAAGAGAAAGAAAGAAAGAAAGAAAGAAAGAAAGAAAGAAAGAAAGAAAGAAAGAAAGAAATAGGAATGAGTGGTTTGGGGCAGGAGACGTGGGTACCATTTTCATCCAATTCAAACTAAACTTTAAGCTGCCTTTGATCTCCTGGTGGAGATGCCATTCACCCAATGGGAAAAGGAGCCAGCAAGAGTTTGGTGAAGTGTGGGATCTAGGGAGTGGGTGGCCCATGTCAGTGGCAGAACAAGGGAGCCAGCAGGGAATCAAACTCACAGTGCTGTTCGCCAAATGGGGTTCACTGGAAAGTTCCCGCAGGCAACCCTGGTAGTCTGATGAAAAAGAAGTCAGCCTGGAGTGTGTTGCAGAGTGAATTTGACATAAGAAAGTTTTCTGCCTTTGAAACTTCCTGAAGAAGCCAAGGAAGAACAAATAGCAACACCAATTGGGTGAACGTGCACTTTCATGTGAAGCTTGTTTATTCCTT
This sequence comes from Muscardinus avellanarius, assembly GCF_963383645.1. Classification (NCBI taxonomy): domain Eukaryota; kingdom Metazoa; phylum Chordata; class Mammalia; order Rodentia; family Gliridae; genus Muscardinus; species Muscardinus avellanarius. Next base: position 60,183,787 of record NC_137803.1, read on the forward strand.
TTTCTTTCTCTTTTAAGATTAGAGATAGGAGAGCTAGGGTCCTTAGCCTGGGCTCTACATCAGAATCAGAGTGTAGGTTAAAATTCAAAACCCCATACATCTCCAGTGGCAATGAAGTCAGGACCTTTGCAGGTGACCAAATTGCCATCTCCTAAGTATCAGAATGGGCCACTGGGAGGTGGGACCTCATCGGGGGCTAGGTGACTGGAGGCGTGCCTCAGAAGGGCTCATCTTCTCTTACTCTTTCCTCTGTCTCCATCATGGCTGCCATGATCTGAGTGGCTTCCTTCCACCAGCCCTTCATCTGATGTTCTGCCTCACCCCAGACCCAGAGCAAAGGAGCCTCCGTAGACTGAGCCCTCAGGAGTCCAGAACCAAACCCTGCTCCTCCAAGCTGTTCTTCCCAGGTGTTTTTGTCGCAGCAACAAAAAGCTAACTAGCACTGGGGCAAGTGTGGCTTACAGAGGTCGAGGAACTGGCTGCAGGTCCTACTCTCTAAAGTAGTAGAGCTAGCGTGGAAACTCAAACAGCCTGACTTAACCGCAGGCCCTTAACCAGGACGGCATCCGTCTCTACACGGCAGTTCCTGAGGCAAGCCCTCCTGGGTGACAGCTCTCCATACATCTCCTGCATGTCCGCCTGTCTGCATTTGGCCAGCAGAGCTACTAACTTTACGTGTTCCAAAACACATAGAGGATGTTTCGAGGATGTTTACACAGCATGGTCTAGAGGATATAGATAATAACTCTCTCCAGAGCAAGTGACAGACATGCGTAGTGCGTAGTTCTCTACCTTCCAGGGTCCTCTATTGCGTCATGACCTGTTGCGCCTGTGGGTGTCATGGGACACTGCATGATCCTGTGTGGAAATGGGAGCCAATTTAAATGCTGCTATCCTGGCTACTGTACCCGTATTCCAGGAGTCTAAGGTCTGTCAGCATCCATGACAGGGTACCTTACCTTCCTTTAGTTCTGCGTTAGAGTAGTGTAAAAGAACTGAACAGAAGAAAGGGAAAAATAGGTGACATCTTCTAGGGAGATGAGTTCATGGCACCTAAATGTGTTAAGTAAAATTCTAGTAGGCTGCTGGCTCGGCTAGGCGCCCACGCTGGGTCCCAGCAGACCAGGCTAAATCGACATAGAGTGGCTCAGGCTAAAGTTCTGAATAGAAAATAAGTTGCTAACTGACCTTCTAAGAAATCAGGAGAGACAACAGCCAAATCCCCAAACAGGCCGGGTTCAATTGGCATGATAATGAAATTCCTTCTGCTTTCATCTATACAAAAGGTAATCTGAATCAACTTAGTGTTAACACTTCGATTATTTTTACATGATTCTCCCTCCCCGTACCCACCTTTCAAGAAGAGCAACTTTGAGGTGATCAATTCACTTTATATTCTGACTCTACTTTTTTAGCCCGTCTCTGTCTATAATACCAACATCTTTGCTCAGCTCATTGGGACACTCATTCTATTTTATGGTGTCAAGCACTGTCTGATTCTGTCACTGCAAATAGGCTAGCTAAAATCTTTAAGTTAAATTGTTTGCACTTTTTTTGGTCTTTTGACACAGTAAAGGCAGAGAAAAGATTAAGCATAGACCAGTGATCCTCCCGGGCTTATTGGCAAAACCCCTGCCTACCTAGCTATTTCATAAAGGAATTTGAACGGGATGTTGGGAAGCTCTGTGTTAGGGTTTGGATATGGAATGGCCCCCAAAGGCTCATGAACTGGATACGTCATCCCCAACACAGAAATGTCAAGAGGTAAAATGATTGGATGATGAGGCTTGGAGGTAAATGCTAGATCAATCCACTTGTTGGATCATTAATTTAAATGGATTGCTGGGCAGTAACTGTAGGGAGGCATGCCGTGGCTTAAGGAACTAGGTCACTGGGAGCATGGTCTTGGAGACTATAACCATCCCTGGTCCTTTTCTCTTTCTGTCTCTACTGTCTCCCAGCTGCCATGAGCTAAGTAGTATTTTTTCCATGATGCCCTTCTGCCATGATGTTTATCTTGGAGCCAGCCAACCATGGACTGAGACCTCTGCAATTGTGAGCCAAAATAAACTCATCCTCTTCTGAGATATTTTGGTCACACTGATATAAAGATGGCTAACACACCCCACTTAGATCAAACATTCAGAGCGGAGATGCCCATTTCCCAACTGTAAGACGTGTCAGTGGCTCAAGGCCCGCCCGAGTCCCTCTCCCGATTTGTCTTAGGCTGCCTTGACCAAGGTCATGCCTGCCTCTAGGGGTCCATGGGGATAGGATGGGGAAAGAAGGGGTAAAGTGGAGGAGTGTATAATATTCTGCTGTCCTTGCTTTAAGACAAGACAACTCTAATCTCAGCTCCAGATTCCTGTAGGAGAGATCCAAGTATCTTTCTTGTTTTGCAAAAGCATCAATTTCAGCTTCTCCCTCTGCTCAGACTACTTTCTTACTTTATGGTGTCGATTCTGAGGGTCCTCTCCGGTCAATTTCCAACACATAATCTTAGTATATAAATCTTAGAGGATGTTGCCTAGGGAACCTGCCAAAGACAGAGCTCTTACAAATCATAATATGAAATAACATATCATACATAAAATGTGCTTATAAAGATTTTTTGTGCTTTAATTCCCAATATTTGGTATCTATAGGCTTAGAGAAGCCATTCAAAATATCATCGATAAGCTCAACAAAATAAGTGGATTTAAATCTTCACAATTACATGAAAGAAATTATACTTTTAAACATTAAAGTTTTGATGATTTCCTAGTTTGTTCATCAAATTGCTTTTTTTCTGACACATTATTAGACTAATAAGTAAAAAATGGAATCGAAAAATCCTTAGCTTATCATAAAATGTTCTGATGGAACTTTTAGCATAATTGAATTTGTTTTCTCTTGAGATACAAATATGGTGAGTGTTTCATAGATTACCTAAATGGAACAGTGGGAAGCGAGTCATGCCACTTAATATGTCCAGAAAAAAAAATGTATTAACCTTTTCTAAAGAGGGATGTGAAAAGCCCATAAGCATTGTTGAAATGTAAACGTTGTAACTGTGTAACCTCTCCAAAATAGACTCGGAGGGGTAAAATGATCGTGAATATAGCACCAACCCACACCCATCTATATTTTCACATTCTATTTGTTCAATTGACTTAAACCAAAGTCCAAAAACATTAAATGAAAAGTTCTAGAAATAAACAATTCATATGCCCTAAATTGTATATCATTGAGTAATCTGATAAAATCCAGTTCTGTCCCAGCCAGAATGTTAAGCATTTCTTTGTCCAGTGTATCCATAGTATACATACTGCCTCCCATTAAACACTCAAGAATTATCTCAATAATCAGACCAAGTGTCAAGGCGTCACAGTATCGGTTTTCAGGTACACCTTATTTTACTTAATAATGGCCTCAAATTTCAAGAATAATGATGATGGAAATTTGAATATGCCAAAGAGAAACCATAAGGTGCTCTATTAAAAGAAAAAGGTGAAAGTTCTTAACTTAATAAGGGGAAAAAAATAATGGTGTGCTGATGTGGCTAAGATCTACAGTAAGAATTAATAAAAAAGAGCATAGTATTAATAGGGTTCAGTTCTAATCCATGGTTCCAAGTATCCACCAATGATCTTAGAACAGGTTTCTTGCGCATAAAAAAAGAACAATTTCTTTACTTCTGAACTTTGAGTAATAAGAAAGTGAAAAAAAGGACAGAAAGAAGGGAAGATGAGTCAGTACCAGGACGATGCTATGACCTTATAGGAAAGAATCAAAACTTCTGTCAGTGATGTCATCAACTTTATTCTAGTAACTTAAGTTTGTACAAACATGACATCTGGTTCATACCTTTCCTGAAGCTAAAGGGTTAACATGATTGTTGATTATTTCTGATTCTAAAACTAAGTGATGAAATAAAATACCCCCCTCCTACTCCCCTATGGACCCCACAATTATAAGTTTTGTCCCCTTTTATAAGAAAATCAGATTTAAAAAAAAATCATGCTGTGGGAGGTTTAATTTTCAAATCATGTAGAAGGGAAGACTGTTTTTTATTACATAAAAGTAACTGTAGCACTGAACTGAAATATTTTAAACACTTATCTTTTGTTTTATGTGAGAAATGCACGTTTCTTGAGAATAAATGCATTGTATTTTCAAGTTTCCTTCTTATCATGCAACCAGTTGAACCAGTTACTTTAATCAAGAGATTCTTGTTCAGTCTAATAATCAACTCAATCATGTAAACAGGCAAGTTAAATGTGTTAAGATCTGCTAAACTTTTTACTTGGTTTTAGTAAATCTCCCACAGATAGCAACAACCTTTAAATCAAAATAAGAAGTCCCATAGATAATAAATACTGCTGATGTAAAAGAGAATTGGTTCAAAACCTTGCATAGCTTATCAGTAGTCAGGTAGAATAAACAGAGTTGCATTGTGCCTCAAACAATTAATGTATTGCTTCATATTTCTGATATCGTATTAGTCTAGTCATTAGAACAAAAATGAGATCATAGATTGAGAAAGCTTCTGCAGAGGAGCAGCAGAAGTTTCATCCATGAAAATGTCCTACAAAGGTGGCACTATAAAGACCTTCATTGTTAGGAGCCAGCTTCCCTAATTTCAGGAAACGCTACATTTTTCAAGTTGGAGATAGTAGGTTTTATTATTTTTACCTAATATCATCGCTACACAATTTTCGAGCAGAGGGAACAAGAGGCAAACATTTCAAAGAGTTGAAATTGGAGTGGTAAAAATGCAGGCAAATTACCTTAAGATCAGAAATCAACTCAAAGTCCAGTACCTTTTGTATGTATGTATGTATGTATGTATGTATGTATGTATGTATGTATGTGAGAGAGAGAGAGAGAAAGAGAGAGAGAGAGAGAGAGAGAGAGAGAGAGAGAGAGAGAGAGAGAGAGAGAAAGAGAAAGAGGGGGAGATTATAGATGATCTTAATAAGACCCTAAAATTCCAAACTATCCTAAGCAAGAAAATATATGTGGGGTGCTACAATGGCTAGAATATGAAAGGTCTTAATCCATGTGATTATGTGATTATACACAGGATAGTGACTGGGTGTCTGAAATGAATTGACTACAGTCAGGATTGTGTTGTAGCCCTAGACAATTCTGAGCATCCAAGTTTAGTGGCATGAACCTGTTGTCCCAGATATTCTGTTGGCCGAGGCAGGAAGATTTTGGAGTTCAGAAATTCAGGGGCAGCCTGCGCAACATAAGGAGACACCCAAAAGGAAATGAAGCTAGGCGTGGTGGTGTGCTGAGACAGGATGATGGCAAGTTCAAGCCAGCCTCAGAAATTTAGACCCTGCCCCTGAGTTTGAGAGAGAGAGAGAGAGAGAGAGAGAGAGAGAGAGAGAGAGAGAGAGAGAGAGAGAGGAGAAGGAAGAGGGGAGAGGGGAGAGGGGAGAGAGAAGGGAGGAGAAGGGAGAAGAGGGGCCAAAGCCATGCTCCCAGTATCCACTTTTTCCAGCTTTGACCCACCTCTGAACCTGGCTGCATTGTTTAGCACACAAGCTTCTCTGAGGGAACATTTTATATTCAAACCATAACAAACTGTGATTTTTGTGGACTCTAGACAAATACCCTCCTTATCGATTTGTAGAAACATCCATTTTATTGATTTCTAGATTTAGAAATGCCTCTTACATTTATTAAATCATAATCCATGTAATGAATGTAATAAAAGGACTTTTCTAGGACAGAAGATCTGTTTTCTTTTTTTTTTTTTTAGGTCATAGTTTTGGGCAGAAAGCTCTTGTGTGTTGATGTGTAGGCATACATCTGGTAATAATTTTGAAATGAAAAGTCAAACTTTGAGAAAACACTCTCTTATGTTTTACATACATCTCTACTTGCTTTCCCTCCAGATTCAACCTCAAATAAACACTGCGCTCTCAGCCAAGGACGAGGGAATCTCTCAGCCAAGGACAAGTAAATCCAGTCTTAGTCATGACTGTTTTGTTTCACCCACACGAAAGAAGCCCACGCTCTTTTCCCTCCATGTTTCGCTCTATTGTTTTTAATCTTTTAGCTTTGGGGAGATTCTGCCCAGCTTCTAAGATTCCCACATGATCCCTGAGCAAAGCCCAGAACTGCCAGAAAAAAAAATATTTTTCCAATAAGCTTCTGAAATTACCTGAGCAGTAAGGGGTTTTAACTATAAAAGCAATCTGGCCTCAAAGAGGTCTGCTTGGGAATTTTATAGCTGCAATGCACACTCACCCATGCTAAGTCCATCCTAAGCATCCAGGCAGACAGACCCTATGTCTACCTGTCCAGAAGCACAGACTGACAGGTCTCTTCAAATTCTTGACATTATATTAGGCACTTTATGAGCATTTCCGTGCATAGTCCTCATCAGAGCATGGCAAATTAAGTGATATCATATCCCCTTAGTGTGTGTCTGTGTAATAGGGGGATGGAACTCAGGAACATTCTACCTCTGAGCTATATGCCCCAGTTCATTTTTGTATTTTATTTTGTTTTTTCTTTAAATTTCTATTTTTATGTGGAACATATTCAAAACAGCATACATTCAGACTGTGCTTGTTCCTTCTCCCCTCCCCCTCTGCTTCCCCTTCCATCCCTCCCAACAATGTGTGTCCAGGCTGACCATGCTACATTCATACTTTTACACATATTCAGATATGGCTCCTTCATTCATCAACCTCAGCCTTCTTCCTCTCCTATCCATCCATTCTAGCTTTGCTGAGGTTTCCCCTCCATTATCTGGAGTCCCTCTGGTATCCCTAATAGTCCCTAGTTTGGGCATATTAGAGAAAACATATGTCCCTTCTCTTTCTGTGCTTGGCTGAGCTCACCTAACATAATGTTCTCCAGGTCTTTCCATCTTCTTGAAAATACATGATTTTCTTCTTTATAGCGGAATAGAATTCCATTGTGTGTATTTCCCATAATTTTGCAATCCATTCATCTGTTGATGGAGACCTAGGACTGTTTTTTTTTCTTTTATTTGTGTTTTTGTTTGTTTGTTTGTTTTATATTTTATTTTGAAACAGGGTCTCACTAAGGTGCTGAGGGCCTGGCTAAGTTGCTGAGTTTGGGCTCCAATCTACAATACTCCTGTTTCGGCCTCCCAAGTACTGGGACTCAGGCCTGTGGCAGCATATCCCCATTTCCAAGAGCATTTGGGGAACTTGATAAGACCACTTTAAGTATTGCATCTCATCCCAAATTCTAAGCTCTAAGATACTTGGAACTTTGTCATCTGTACTGAAGAGGCAATCTCTTGATGGGAGACAAGTTGAGAAGATTTCGAGCTTTTTACCTTCGAAGAAGGATTTGAAGCCTTCCCTGACATGCTTGTTTCACGTGATTCCAATTACAAGACAAAGTCACAGAAACACCCAAAGTGAAACCAAGAACACAACCTATGGCTGAAAAGAAGAAAGACAGTCGCAGAGATGATTCTGGGGTGATATCAGATCGTTGCTCCAAGGAACAGAGTTCTTTTACATTAAAGAAAATATGTTTTAGAATGCCTTTGAATTTCTTTTTTTAAATTTTTTATTGGTGCATTATAGTCATACATCTTAATGGAATACAAGATAGTGGAGGCATACACACACATCACCTAGAATGCCTTTAAATGTTCAAGGCATGTAGCTGGGTTTTGGAAAAATGTTTAAAAAACTCTACGATGGTAAAGCATTAAAACAAATGCATTCAAGACGGAGAAAGGCAAACCTCCCACGTCCTGTTAACTCCCCATCATGCTTGTTTGCACATGCCTGATTTGGGCAGCCAGTTGATTGTATTAGAAAACATTTCAAAATCGATCTGTCCCAGGTGTTTGTTTATGATTCTGTAGTAACCTTTGCTTGTGGATCAGAACTAGTCAGGGGAGCAAGATGTGTGGCATGTATGACGAGCCAGAAGTCTTGAAAACCAAGAAAACTACATTTTTTTTCTTTTTTGATTTGTGCATTGTAATCATACATCTTAATGGAGTACACGATGGTAGATGCCTACATGTGCACATCACCCACTTAGCCCTTCCCCAGTTCCTGCCCCATTGCCTCCCCCCTTCTTCCTCTCAGTTTGGCTTAATGATTGGCTTTGACAAGTTTGAGAATGTACATCGTTTATATTAGGGCGTTTCCCTCTCCCCCTCCCACCCCCTCAGCTAGGTTGCCCTACTTGCTCATCTGTGGTTTCTCCTTCTTCATTCAGAGTTCCTCCTATGACCCTTTTCTCCCTAGCTTTTGAGTATTAGAGCATCTCAGCTCTTATGTTTTGTGACTGACTAATTTCACTTAGCACAATGTTCTCCACCCATTTCCCTGTAAATGACCTAATTTTGTTCTTCTTTATGGCTGTGTAAAATTCCATTGTGTACATATCCCATAATTTTGTAATCTATTCATCTGTCGCTGGACATCATGGCTGATTCCATAGTTTGGCAATGGTGTACTGTGCAGCTATAAATATAGACACACGTGCAAATAACCCAATCAAAAATAGGCAACTGAACTAAATGGAGACTTCACAAAAGAAGAAATTAAAATGGCCAATAAACGTATGAAAAAATGCTCAACGTTATTAGCAATCAGAGATGCAAATCAGAACTACCCTGAGATTTCACCTAACATTCTAGTTGAGATGTCAACTAGAATGGCAATCATTCAAAACACAAACAACAACAGATGCTGGCGAGGATGTGGAGAAGTGGGAACTCTAAGACATTGTTGGTGGGATTGCAAATTAGTGCAACCACTTTGGAAAACTCAGAAGAATAGGAACAAACTTACTACATGATCCAGTAATACTACTTCTGGGTATCTACCCGAAAGAATGGAAAGAAACCCAAGTTTTTTTTAATCCTGAAGTGTTTCAAATAGCTAAGAGGAGGGAAAGGAAATTAGACTCCACTATTATCTCATTTAATCACTTCAACAGTCATAAGGGGATTATCTTCATTTTCCAAGAAAGGAAACTGCTGCTCAGAGGAGAGGACCCCGATGTCCTGTCACATCATAATTTGAGAGTGCAGCTCGGGACTCGGTGAGCCCAATGAACCAGTTCTGGTTTCCACAGGGAAGCCCCGGAGGTTGACAGAAGAATAAGTTCTTTAAAATCCGAGTGTGTTGGACATATCTTTATAATTAATAATGATTATGAATTTTGAGTTATGTTATTTTGGCATAGTGGTTTCACTAATTCCACTGAGAACAAAACCTTTAACATTTCCACTGTTTACCAGGATCATTCTAAGCCTCCTTAGTCCCTTGAAAAAAAAATGAAATTACAAGTTGATCATGTGGAAGAACTTTGTGGCCTTGTATGCTTGCTTTAAATGCAAAATCTTCTTAAAAAATAAAACATATAGCCGGGCATGGTGGCGCACGCTTGTAATCCCCGCGCTTGGGAGGCAGAGACAGGAGGATCGTGCAGGTTCGAAGCCAGCTGCGCACGCAGGCTTAGGAGACCCTGTTTCCAAATAAAAATGTAAAAATAGGTCTGGGAGTGTAACCCGGAGGTAGAAGGGCTTCCAGGAACCTCAGTACCATCAAAACAAAACAAAAAAAAAACAAAAACAAAAGCAAAAAAACCATATATTTGTGACAATTCAAACTCATACTGCAGCAGCCCATAAGTGGTTTAGATTCAGAGACTACAATTTGAAAGAAGCCTTTTTTTTTTTTTTGTAGTGGTACTACCTGAGGATTGAACCCAGGGGTGTTCTACCTCTGAACTATAGCCTGTTTTACTTTGAAATAGCATATTACTAAGTTGCAGAGGTCCTCAGTAAGTTGCTGAGGATGGCCTTGAACTTGTGATCCTCCTGTCTCAGCCTCTCAAGTACTAGGATTACCAAATATGCCATCATACCCAACTTGAGTTTTTGAGCCCTTAGAATAGATTGGCCTTAATTCAGAGAAGGCTTATTAGGTATGAATGACAGAGTGAACATTCATAACCCCTCTTTTGTGATTTTCAAAATGCCAACATTCATTAGCTCCTGATTGATTAGCTTTTCTGCGTCAGGAGGCAAAGGTACCTTGAATTACTGACAGATCATCATACCAAGATCGAAGCCAAACATCACAATTTAGGAGGCAAATCCACAGCATCAGGAGGGCCGGGCAACCCTGTCTAAACGTTTGACAGATTTGGCATTTTTCTCACCAAAAAAATTTAAACATGGACCAGGTTTGCCATCCTAGTACCTGCCTCGCAGATGTGGTCCTTCGCTTCACTGCTAAGAGATTTTTCTCATTGACCTTGGAGAATGAGTCCCATTCGGGGACAGGAGGCCTCTGCAGGGCTCTCAACCACACAACCTCCTTGAAGAGGGATGGCTGCGCTGCCTCCAGGGACCTGGCTGTGAGGCGGCATCATGGAAGCGTGACTGCACCAGCTAAGGACAGCTTCCCCAGGACTGGACAACAAGCAGAGTCCCCACGCTAAACCCTTAGGATGGGAAACACTGGTATGATAGGAATCACTGTCAGAGCAAAACAATTTGACTTTGTTTGTTTGTTTGTTTGTTTGTTTGTTTGTTTGTTTTTGCGGTACTGGAGATGGAACCCAGGGGCATTATACCTCCAAGATATACCCCCCAACCCTAATTTTTAGCTTTTTTTTTCTTCTTGAAACAGGGTCACACTGAGTTGTGAAGGGCCTCACTAAGTAGCTGAGGCTGTCCCTGAACAGTGATCCTCCAGTCTCAGCCTCTCAAATGCTGGGATTATAAGCGTGCACCACCATGTGTAATTTGATATTTATTTATTTATTTATTTTTATTTTTATATTTTTTGGTGGTACTGGGGTTCTTGGAAGCCCTTCTCCCTCCGGGCCACACTCCCAGACCTATTTTATATCTTTTTATTTGGAAACAGGGTCTCTTAAGCCATCAAAGCTGGCTCTGAACCAGCGTGATCCTCCTGTTTCCTCCTCCCAAGTGTGGGGATTACAAGCATGTGCCACCACGCCCGACGTGATATTTATTTTATTTAAGACACAAGACCACAAAAACCAGCCCTGGGTTCTACGATTTTTGCCTCCATGGAGAAAGCCTGGAAATGACATTATCAACCCAGTTTAATTGCACAGATTATAGGTGAGCTATATCTCAATAAAAATTGCAGCTTAGTGCCTCAAATCATATCAGAAGTAAAAAAAATAAAGATTTGAGAGCATTCTTGCTGAAGTAACATTACAGTTGTTTTTCAGCAATCAAACCAATGTAAGTGCCAATTTTTCAGCTTGTATGCCAAAAGGAAGGAGTCGGCCCTTGTCTCACAGAGAGACACTGTTAGCTCCTCTGGAACCTATGAAGCTAACTGTTCCCGTGGAATTCGGTCACTGCAGAAAGGTTGAGAGACTCATACTCTCCAAGTGCCTGAGATTCTTCTGGATATGACTCTGACTTAAATGATAAGAAAAAGTATCTATACAAGTGGAGTCCAAGATGCGAAGACCGTAAGGTAGACATCGTCCCGGTGTGTCTTTTCATTTTCTACGTGTTTCGCAGGTGCTTCTCAAGACTGGATTTACCCAAGGGAGCATAAATAAGTACACAGAACTCTGTATCCAAGAGGAACACATTCCAAGACCCCACCAGTAGATGCCTGAAACCATAGTATTGAACATATCTATATTATGTCTTGTCTGATACCTAGGATAAAGTTTAGTTTATATATTAGGCATAGTAAGATAGTAACAATAAAGAAGAACTATAAGATAAAATAATTACGGTAATATAGTATAAGAAAAGTTATGTGGAGCCAAGTGTGATGGCACATGCCTCGAATCCCAGTACTTGGGAGGCTGAGACAGGAAGATTGCAGGTTTGAGGTCAGCCTCAGAAACTTAACAAGATTCTTAGCAACTTAGTGAGACCCTGTTTCAAACTAAAAAATAAAATAGGGCTGGGGGGTGTAGTTCGGATGTAGAAGAGCCCTGGGTTCAATCCCTGGTAACATACATATATGCATACATACATACATACATACACACACATACATGCATGCACTACATGAATGTAATGTATGGTATCTTACTTTCTCAAAGAGTAGGACAAGCTAGGTGCAGGGGCGCATGCCTGCATTTCCAGTTCTTGGGAAGCTTAGACAGGAGGCTCTCAGGTTCGAAGCCGGTATACAGTAACTTAGTGCAATCCTTTTTCAAACTAAAAAATAAAACAGGGCTGTAGGTTTAGTTCAGAGGCAAGCATGCCTGGGTTCAAGCCCTTACAACAGAGAGAGAGAGAGAGAGAGGGAGAGGGAGAGGGAGAGGAAGAGGCCTCAAACCCACTTACACTACAGCATCCCGGCGAGGAGGCTTCTGAAACCTCTGTAAGAACTGGGTGACATGCATTGGGACCCTGGGTGCTAATTGGCTTCGGCTGAAATTTTTTGAATTTCTCTTTGAGTAAAAGAGCTGGGGATGACCTGGATGGAGTTTAAACACCCGCGGCCCTCTCCGGCATGGGGGATGAGGTGAGTCTCCCACCCCCCTCTTAGCGCACGTCCTCGTCTGTGCTTGAAGGATGGAACAGATGGGACCATCATACTCTTCACCTTTATTCATGAAATATTAATACAAATTTCATTTTTTGTGTAAAAATAATTCCTAAGAACTACATTAAGGATTTTTTCAGGCATTGGAATGTTTTTTTTGGGGGGGAAAGTGCTTGAACCCAGGGGTATCCTACCTCTGAGCTACACCCCTCAGTAAGTAGCTGAAGCTGGCCCTGAACCTGTGATCCTCCTGTCTCAGCCTCCCAAGTACTGGGATTATAAGTATGTGCCACTACACCTGGCTCATTGGAAGATTTTTGAGGGATGCTTTTTTTTTCCAGGAAAAAATAAAAGAATTATTAATTTTAAGCATTGGGCATAACTGAGAACCTCTTAGTTAGGAGCCTCTCCTGCCTCTCCCATGGGGCCTCTTTATTCTCTTAATGTGACAACTTGCTCTCTAGTTCTACTGGCCACGCCTTTGCACCCTGAGAATCTCCTGGGCCTCCGCCCTCCCACTACAGCCTCTGCTGAGTGAAATTCCCCACGTAGGCACCGACCAGCTTTGAGCAGGGGGAACCTGCCGGCATCTTGCTGCAGACCCTCTCCCAGGGTCTTGCTTCCAGGGTTTCTCCGTAGATGTCTAGGGGACCAGCTAGGCAGCATAGAGGAGTTAACATCCCAAGCACGATGTTTGACCAAGAGGGATGGGATCTGAGAGAGAAAGGTGAGCAGCTCTGCAGCACATCTCAGGAGCCTTCCCAGATGGTCCCCAGGCTGGTCCTGGGCATCCTTCATCCCTTTCTACTCCTGTGATCGCTTGCCAAATAAATGCCTGCCTCTGTGCTTGCAGAGATGCCCTGGCTAACGATACCATTTCTAGGCAGCATCTATGTAATACATGTCCATGGCAAATATAAATGTTACTTGGTGAACATATGCACAATGCCCACAAAGTTCTCAGACTACAGTGGGTTGAAGTTTGGATTCCATGCACAAAACAGATTGGCTACTCACCGCAGTGTCTTATGTTACGCCCTTTCTCTCCCCATATCTTTCTCCCCAGAAAGCAGGTATCTTAGCATTTTTATCTTCTCTTGCCTTGTGGTATCCTGTTTTTGTGCGTTACCAGAAAAATAATGTGACTCAAGGGAAGGCTGAAATGGGGCTAGATATGAGCTGCACTGGAGGAACAAGAGAAGTGGGGGGATGGCAAAAACCATCTCATGGCCAGAAGGAGCCAGGTGAGAGGAGATGATGCCTGCAAAGGTACTGACGAGAAGCTTGAAGTAACTGCCCATTCCATACTGCCCCAGTGAAGACCTAGCTCTGGTTGGCTCCGCCAAGATGAGAGGTGAAACCATCTGAAGGAGGGCTATGGGAATGAGATAAGCTCCCGAGTCCCAGCAGATACTTTACAAATACATCCTTTGCATACTTTGCTGTTTTCTTATATCAGGGCTTGGAAATCAATATCCCCAATTATGCAGCTCTGGACTTTGTGCTGGTTATTCGTGGTTGTCAAAGGGGCTGGATTGAGTATGACTTAGAAAATAAGCAGAATACATCTCTGCAAAGGTGTTTCCAGAGATAGCTGGTATGTGGGTCAGTGACCTGTCCTGAACATGGACTGTGCTGCCCAGTAGGCTGAGGGTCCACATGGAACATAAAGGGTTAAGAGAGGGGATGCTCAGTGCGCCCAGGCTTGGCCCTTCTTGACTGGGTATAGATTTTGCTGCTGCTGGTGCTCAAGGGCATGAGATTACACCTTTTTCCTCCCTTCAGTGTGAGAGCACACCACTGTTCCAGGAAGCTTCCATGGTTTCAGCCTCAGACTAGGGCTGTATCTTTGGTCCTTCTTGTTCTGAGTGAGGCTCCAGCCTCTTAGACTTTCCAGCTACAGGTTTCTCTCCCACTGCAGAGGGCCATTTTGAGATAGTGTAGCTTCTGATTGTGTGAAACAGCCTGATAAATCCCCTTTTAAAATTATATACTGATTCTCCTCTCTGGCGAACCCTGGACTCAGACTTCGAGCTGAAAATACTTAGGGCATAACAGATGCAGAAGAGGACTTGCTCCAGAGTTTCCTGTTATTGTTTGAATATAAAGTCCCCCAGAAGACCTCACGTGCTGGCAATGCTGACATGTTCAGAGGTGATTAAGTGAATCAGGGTTCTAACCACGATGGTGGATAAATTCATTAATGGATTAATAATCTGAGTGGGTAAGTGGGGTATGCTGGGGCAGGCAGGTCCTTGGGGGCATAACTATGGGGTCTGTTTGCATCGCTGGCCCTCTCTGGTCTTCCCTGCTGCCATGAGTTAAGGAACTTTACACTCTACCACCGGGATGTTTCTGCCTTGGAATCCCCTGACTATGAACTGAACCTCTGAAACCATGGGCTCAAATCAACTTTTCCTCTTTTGAGTTGCTCTTGTCAGGTATTTTGGTCACAGCGATGATAAGGTAACGGAAACATTCCCCTCTAAACCCAAAGACCACTTCTATAAAAAAGGAACATAATTGGCTTCAGAGGTCTTACTGAAATGTCACTAACTAGCGAAGATTAAACTCATATGACACAGAAGAAGCCTGACACTCAACCACCATACCGAGAAGCTAGAGGGATTCTGCCCTGAGCCATTGTCTTTCCTTTGGGCTTTCCCTTCAATATTGTTAACTACCCCTCTAAATTTGCCTGTATCCCCCACTTGCTTCTTCCCTTTAAGAGGGTATTTAATTCTCTACCCTGTGGCCTTGCTTTTATTTCTCTGTTTTGTGTGGGTCCCAGGAACACATGTACATTAATGAAATTTTGTGATTTTTCTCTGGTTAATCTGCCTATTATCACTTAGCTTCAGCATTTTCAATTACAAAACCATCTGAATTCCATGATTGACTTTCCCTCTTATCACTTCTCCTTGGATTCTTCCTGTTACCACCAAGACTCAGAGCATCTTCTCCTTTAAGTCTCCAGAGACTTCACGCTCCAGGCTCCAGGGCTGTACATGAAGCTGGGGAGACGCCTTCAATGCCCAGGACCTCAGCTGCAGCTTTAGAAGAAACCTGATAATTTTTCTTACTTTCTTCATCCCCAAAAAGTTCATAAAATTACAAACCGTGGAGCAACTGCTTGGTTTTTCTTGAGCACACAGCTCTTCCTAGATGGTAGAGGTCGACCAGAGGGAATGGGAAGCACAGATGATACCTGCAGTCGGGAGAGTCGTCAGGTGAGATGCTGCAGAGACCATGTTCAATGTCATGACTCTAAAATCTTCCTGTGCTTGCTCACAGGTTGCGATTCCTGCCTTCACGGGTGAACGACACACAGTATAGATTCAGGAATACTACCTATCAACCAACACTTTCTCCCCAAAAGACAAATGCAGAAGAAAGACTACAGGGAGTACTGATTACCCACAGGTTTGATTTGGTTTTGTAGGCTGGGATTTGAACCCAGGGCCTCACACATCCTAGGCAAGGGCTCTACTTCTGAGCGAAATCCCAGAACCACAAATATATTTATTTCTACTTAGGGTTATCTGAACTGGAGACAGATACAAAGGACTTTAGATGATCTTGCCTTTAATTTGTTTTGTTTCCGATGTTAAGACCAAGTAAATAAATTCTGAATACAAAGAGAAAACGTATTCGTTAGCATGCATGAATTTTCACTTTCTGATCAATAAATTGTTGTTTCTGGTAATTGTGTTTACAGCAGTCCTAGAAATAAAATTTTCATATGTTTCTTAAAAGGCTTTCAAGACCTGTCAGAAATTACTAGCAAAATTTGGGCTGTTAAAATTACAGGTCGAAGAAAGGCCCATTCTATTTCCTGTCTATGGGGAAATTTTCTTTTTATTTATAACTCATTTGTGCTTATTTCTTGAGGTCTTAGAAGCTACTCAGTTTGTTTCCACATTCTCTCTCAGATTTGAAATTCTCTTGAGTGAAGACAGTAAGTGTCTGAGGCTTGTGGAAAAACTCCTTCTTGTGAGTGGTTCTTAATGAAATAAAAACGATATCCAAATTATGTTCTGTTAGAAGAGAAAGAGAGAGAGAGAGAGAGATGGTATGCTAATCTACCCAAATATAATATACCTAACTTACCACGTGTTGACATACAATTTCAGGATTATTGGACAAACCTTATTGTTTCTCTCTTTCTTAATTATTATTTCTCCCTTTCTTAAGTCTTGGTAGAAAATGTGAGTTAGTAAACGCATGAGCAAAATAATGGCTTATTGTGATTCTAAAATTCCAGGAGGCTGCCTTTCACCTACTCATACAGATCCATCTATTTATACAATCTATTCACATCTACATATAGAAAAATATCTCCAATCTACTGTTTGACACTCAGTTTTCTTCCTGAAATGATTGGAGCAGACATGATTTTTGGAGTATGCCCTCCTTCCTTCTTCCTGGAATTATCACACTTTTTGTACTGGGCTTTTTCTCCTGGCCAGGGCCTCTGCCCAGATGTCCCGGAGCACCCTGGAGTCCAGACATCAGAAGACATCACATGTCCCTACTGATCTCCTGGCCGTGGTTCCATCATCTGTAAATGAAACTAACAATAACAGTAATGGCCAGCTCACAAGTTGCTAGGATTAACAGACACATAATAGCTAAAACTTACTCAGGCATCTTCCTAAGTGCTTTCCAGTAGCTGTCTCATTCCTCAGTAGTGTTCATGTCTCAGATAAGTATTATTATTATCCCCTTTGGCATCTGGGAACACTGATATTTAACATGGTGAGTTAACTTACCCAAGAATAATATATCTAACTTACCTAGCTGGTAAATACTGCAACTGGGATGTGACTTTAGGATGTCTGAGTCTCAAGATGCCCTTATAGTCACTATTCCCATCATAAAGCCGTGTTAATTAAATGTACAGCAGAGTATAGGAAACATAGTCCTTGCTCATTCTGTTTAATAATGGTCTTCATAACTATATGTGCATAGTTATATGTATAGATATACATTTTATATATATATATATATATATATATATATATATTCTTTTTAATACTAGGGATTGAACAACTCAGAGCCATTTAATGTGTATGTGTATGTGTGTGTGTGTGTGTGTGTGTGTGTGTGTGTGTGTATGTGTGTGTTTGTGTATATTCTTATATACCTATAAATAAGATTAGATACTATTTTTTTTTTCTGGTACTGGGGATTGAATCTAGGGCCATTCTACCTCTATGCTAACCCCAAGCCTTGGTTTATTTTTTTAGAAACAAGGTCTTGCTAAGATTTGAGGAGGGTCTCACTAAATTGCTAAATACACAGTTGGTCTTGAACCTGTCATTCTCCTGTCTCAGCCTCCCAAGCACTGGATTACAGGCGTGTGCCACTGGACCCAGCTATCATATCATATTCCTTAGAATTCCACCCATGCAGAACAAAAAGGAGGGCCACACAAACTCCACGGTGCCTTCCCGTCACTCTGGTTGGCTCTCACAGCATCCCGAGCCTTCCAGTGGGCACCGTCTTCTCTCGGATAATTGCTGGCTTACCAGTCTTTCCTACCAGCATGTAAGCCCATTAAGAACTTATTGAGAAGGCATCGCTCTGCTCCGCACCCTGAATGCCTAACAGGTTGGGGAATTCAGGAAGAAGCTGATGAGCGAGGAGCCTTACCAGTGTCTGCGTAAATGAAACAGCTCTCCCTCTCTTTGATCTTTTCTCAGGAGCAAGTAGCTTCCTCCACATTCCTCTTTGAAGTGAGCCTTCTACCCAAGCACTTCTCTGCCATCCTCTCCTGGAGATCAGCGCAATAAACACCATACAAATTGGCACATTTTCCCCTCACCAACCACAAACAAATTCAACACCTAGTAAGTTCTGTATTTTTGTTGTTTTTTTTAAAGAAGTGATATTTAATAATTTTTAATGCTAATGAAAACAAAATCAATCTCTTCAATCTCTTCATCTTAAATACATATGAATAAACTTCAGAATTCACGATCTTGATATCTATACTTCCAAAACAACAGGATTTTTTTATCATGTGTTTTGCAGTTTCTAGTAATATCCTTTATGTTGTTGTTGTTTGCAGTATGAGGATTGAACCCAGAGGTATTCTACCTCTGAGCTATACCCCTACCCCGATTTTTTATTCTTTATTTTGAAACAGAGTCTCACTAAGTTGCAGAGGGCCTCACTAACTCGCTGAGGCTGTCCGCAAACCACAACTCCCCTGTCTCAGCCTCCCAAGTACTGGAATTACAAGCGTGCTTCACCACGCCTGGCTTATCCTCCCATATTCTAAAGAAGAATCTGATTTGACATCATATCTTAGAAAGAGCTTGCAGCTGGGTGTTTCTAACAGATGGAGTTGAGTACTGTCACATTCTCCCAACTCCTTTCAGTATTGTTGAAACAATTCTGAGGTATGCATAACTTCATAGATTTATTATTAGCTCAACTCTTAGTCATTTGAAAGCATGATACTGTTGAGTGTAGTGCAGGCTGGAATTTTAAAAAATGACTCAGAATGAGTCAGGATGCAGCCAAATCACAAAGCCAAGACTTAATTAGAGCGCCCTTGTCTCCTCTCAGGCTACAGGCACTCACCACATTGCTTCTGGCATCGCTGGGCTATGGCGTCAGTGTCCAACACGGTGTCTGCAAAATCAGCTGCCCAAAAGCTACAGGGGTATGGGAAAGAAGATACTAGAACTTTTATTTATGGTTGCCTTAGTAGCTTTTAGCATCACATACTCAGAGAAGGATATGTATGATAGCTTATAATAAATATACACATATTAGAGATGCTCAGAACAGTGATGAGGGTCCCGATTAAAGAACAACAGCAAGGTTTCCATTGATAAAGAATGTCTGAGAGGCTGAGAGTCAGCCAGAGAGCCAGCTGTGTCTTATTGGCCAAATGTGATGTCAATCATTTCCTCCCCAGCCCCTGAAACTCCTTTCTGAGTGGAACATAGGGTTGGAAACACATGACCAGAAGTAAGAGCCCGAAGAGGAAGGGCCACTCACCCAATTTTAGTTTTTGTTTGTTTGCGGTACTGGGGATGGAATGCAGGGGCATTCTACCTTTGAGTTACACCCCCAGCCCTATTTTTTATTCTTTATTTAAAAACAGGGTCTCACTGAGTTGCAAAGGGCCTTGCTAAGTAGCTGAGGCTGGCTTCGAACCTCAATCCTCCTGTGCCAGCCTCCCGAATGCTGGGATTACAAGCGTGCACCACCACGCCCGGCTCTCAATTTTAGATTTTTTCTGAAAGATAACTATGTTTCAGTTTAGTTTCTTTGAAAAGATGGAAGATTTCCTTGGAAAATGACATCAGGTTATCTATGAAAAGAGCAAATCTCTATTTTGAGTCCTAGTCTCTTCATGAAAATTCTGAAATGATCTAAATTCCAAAGAATAATGTTCTCAGGAAACCTCGCCTCTTTTTATTACGCCGTAGCACATGCCGGCGAGGAGAAATGAACTTGAACACCAAATCATCTTGCAATAATAATTCTGAAGACTTTATCTCTATTTGATACAAAGAGAAGGGAGTTGAAGCTTTCCCAGCAGCCCCAGGGAAATGAGAACTAAAGTTGTTTTCCAGTTCTCTTCTGCTGCTAGCCTTGTGGGGGATTAAACCCAGGGCGTTCTACCTCTGAGCTAACACACCCCCCAGCTCTTTTTGATTTTTTGTTTTGCAACAGGATCTCACTAGTTTGCCGAAGGTCTCCCTGAGTTGCAGGGGGAGGTGAATGAGACTTTATGATGGAGATAAGAGGATAGGGTGGAGCCAGCTTGTGCAAATGTCACTGAATGGCTTGCTTTCCTGCTTTCTCTAAAGAAATGGTTGGTTAGAACAGCAGCTAATTGCCGCATCAGTGATTTTCCCCTGAGACTCAGACTCTGGGGCACTTTTATTTCCTTCCTTTTATGCCTGAAATTCTATTATTTAATGCAAAAATTACTAAATAAAGATCTTGACTTTTTTTGTACTTGGGATTAAACCCAGGGGTGCTCTACCTCTAAGCTACATGGTCTCACACAGTCTCACTAAGTTACTGAGGGTCACACTGCGATCCTCCTGTCTCATTTTGCCAAGTCCTGAGATTACAGGCACACACCACTGCTTCAAGCTTTTGATCTTTATTTTTTCAAGCAAAATAAGAAAATTTGAAGATTTTCTTTTCAATAAAAGAGTTCTGGCCCACGTGGAAGTTTCCTAGGGAAATGCAAGTGGCTTTTATTTTAAAATAATCTTTTTTAAAAGGATGGCTCAGTGTCCCACAGTCAGATATTTTGAATCTGGCTTCCACCAGGAAGAGGAAGGAAATCTGCAGTTTAACCCTGAGCAAAAGTAAAGTTACCCGGTAGCCTTGAAGATTTTGAATTGGGACCAGCTAAAATCATGCGTACTGTGAACCACAGAAACCTGGCAATAGTCAGGAAATAAATTCCAAAGGAGGCAGGGATGCATGGGGTGGAGCAAACTGAAGGACACTTCTCTCCTAATCCACTGGACTGCCCACACTTTTCACATGAAATGCCTAGGAACCCAATGGTTGATGGGGTGTGTCCATACAGCGCCTAAGTAGATGCTACAGCCTAAGGCAAAACTTTAAGTAAAGTGATTCAGCAGAAAAGGGGCAAAGATGGCGCCTGGAGGAAGCTACGAAGGCGTGGTTTCCCCATTCATTATGGGTGGGGAGACTGAGCAGTTTTCCCCTTAAAGGAGGTTCCGCACACATGAATGGCTCATGTACTGGCCTGGGATTGGCTGTAAACTACGTGCTAGTGATCTTTATCCCCGATAGGCTAGGCAATTTCCCATGGGAATTCCCCTTGTGGTTTGGTGCCATATATATGATTGCTTGGAGAGAAATAAATGAAATCTTGCTTGACTTGACTCCCGGCTCGTGGGTTTGTGTTTGAGTCGTCGGTACTCATCATCTCTTCGAGCCCCGCCGCTGTTGGGCTGGATTCCCGATAAATGGTAACCAGAGAAACTTATATTCAGCTTAGGGCATGAGGAAATGAGTCTTCATAGAACACTCTGAGAAGAATATTTTCAATAGCCTGCTGGCATTTCCAGGCCATACAATTTGCATTTTATGAATGGATGGAGAGGAATGTGTTGCTTCAGATGGGACATAGCTACGAATTTACCTTTGGGTTCACCTGGCCTCCGCTTGTCCAGATGTTCTTTGCCCTGGAAGGATGATGATACAATTTCAAGTAAAATCAAACTCAGTACTGAGTTTGTGATAAGCACCTTTGAAACTATCTGGGAAACCCCACTATGTTTTTTCCATTTATTTTCGCATACTTAAATCACAACGCAATCCCAAGACCAAAAGATGGTGTGCCTGGCTTGATAGGACAGGATGAGAAGGATACCAAGTCTGTGAAAACTTTCAAGCTTAATATTCTGCTTTTAAAGGTGCAGGGAGTGCATCGCAATATTCAAAACAGCGAGGCTGTATGGAAATAATTCAATCAGATGCCTCTGCCTTTTGATCTTCAGAAGAGACAATCTACATACCCTGTGCCTGAATTATACATTTTATTTTACCTTCCTTCATTTCCTAGGGCTTTGATCTTCCCTCTCTACCTCCTGAAAATCATTTCATATGGGCTGGGGCACAGCCACCTCTGTGGATGTGCAGCTACAGACGCAGACGGGCTGAAGGGCAGAGTGAGGATGGTAGCTCCGAGCAGACATGGCTTTATGTTTTCTGAGAGCAACGCATTAACACACGAACAAGAAAGGTACTGTCCATGAAAGGATGGCTCTAGGGGCTATAGAAGCAGCCTCCCCTGTTCCATAATGCATGGGCCCTTTTATAGCCATGAGCTCTGATTCAGATTTCTAAGCTTCCTTCCACGTCAATAGTTAGAAGCCCCATCACCTATTCTAGAAATAGGCATTTTGTTGTCCCAAGGCTATAAATAGGTTAGCGTTTACGGGGATAAAGAGTAAGATGGGCCCCTCTGAATGACTTTGATGTATATCTACAGTAGCTGAAATGGAAGAAACTACCAGTAGTAACCACACCCCAAGGACTATGTCGATATTCACTCCACATTTTCAGAAATGCAACTTGCCTGCTGATGAGCTAAGGAACTTAGCTGCCCTGTGTCTCCTTCGCTTGACTTCTCTGTCCTCTGAGCCATCTTTGATTCTTCTCTTTGTCTTGTGGAGCAAGGATTTATCGAGCCATTGTTATGAGAAGGTAACAAGGTACCAGTTGTGAGGAACACCACGTGCCCTAATAGCAGTAAGGGAATGGGAGCTGATGCGAGTGCATCCTTACCGCCTCTGCTGTCCCAGGCTACCAGATGAGGTAGATGTGCCTTTTTCCACATGAAGGATGTGGCCGCAGCACGTTCCTAACATCGCAGAGTACACACTGCATCCTTCCTCCCAAGGAGGCAGGCATCACGGGCCACCTACTCGCGCCTCCCCTCCTGCGGGTCTCGGACTCTGCTATGGTTTGATGTGGCTTGTCCCCGAGCTGCCCCATGTGTTGGAAGCTTGATCTCCAGTGTGTCGAGGTTGAGAGGTGCTGGGACATTGGAGAATTGGATCTAATGAGTGGTCCTTGGATCTTAGGTCCTCTAAGGAGGGTGAGTTGCAATAAAGGAGTCTCTCTCCCTCTCTGGTTCCTGTCTCTCCATGTGATCTCTCCCTCTTACTTGTTCTCCTGCCCAAATGATATATTCTCCAAGTCTATGTAAAAGCCAGTGCCATGTCCTCCTTGAGCCTCCAAAAGTCAAGCTAAAAACATCTTTCTTTTATAAAGTAAATGACCTCGGGTATATTGTTATAGAAAATGGACAAATACAGTCTTGTCTTGTTGATTCCACAGAATATTTTAATGTCTCTCTTCCAGTCTCTTTTCTCCCCTTCCATCAGTCCTGCATATGATGACTACAGTGATCTTATGCTGGTATAGTTTGGGTGGAATTTCTTTTCTGGCTTCCCAGTTTCTTGGTGTGGTTGGTCCAATTTATCATTCTAAGAGAAGCTAGGACTAGCCTGTAAGGTTTAACAAACTTTGTATATGATTTTCTATTTTTCTTTTTGTAGTGCTGGCAATAAAACCCTGGGCCTCCTGCATGCTGGGAAAACAATATTTGTTTGCTTTTAATCACATTCTACTTCTCCCTTTCCCATGCCTTTCTTTACATTGATCGCTATCCCAGAAATCCCAACCTCAGCTCTTCTGAAAAGCCTCCCCATGCCAGCTGTGGTGGCATACTTGGGAGGCTAAGACAGGAGAATCATAGGTTTGCAGCCAGCCTCGGCAACTTGGGTACTTCCCAGCTTAGTGAGATCCTGTTTCAAAATAAAAAATAAAAAGGACAGGGATTGTAGCTCGAAGGTAGAATGCCTATGAGTTCAATCCCCAGTAGAAAAAAATATAAGAAAAAATAGGTGTTTGAAAGATACTATTTATCTTAATAGACTTACCCATTCATCATAACTGAAGGGAAGTGTGATACTGTACAGTAATAAAGTCAATAGCATATTTCCTGAAAAGGCAGAGTTTTCCATCATAGCACCTTCATGATAAAAATCACTTGCCTTTTTGCTCAAATATAAATTTATTTTTAAGAAATAAAAAATAGTTAGAGCCAGGCGTGGTGGTGCACGCTTATAATCCCCACACTTGGGTGGCTAATACAGGAGGATCGCACAGGTTCAAAGCCAGCCTCAGCTACTTAGTGAGGCTCTCAGCAACTTAGTGAGACCCTGTTTCCAAATAAAATATAAAAATGGTCTGGGAGTATAGCCCGGAGGTAGGAAGCCTCTGGGTTCTACCCCCAGTACCACCAAAAAAAAAAAAAAAAAAAAAATAGAAAGCCCAGCATGATGGTGCATGCCTGTAATCTCAGTACGTGGAAGGGTGGAACAGGAGGATTACAGGTTTGAGGTCAGTCCCTGAAACTTATGGAGACCCTGTTTCAAAATAAAAAGTGAAAAGCAGTGGTTCTGGAGTGTAGCAGGAGGCAGAAAGTTTTTGGATTCAATCCCCAGTACCATACACATACCACCACCACCACCACCACAACAACAACAACAACAACAAACAAACCAACAACATCAGCCAGATGTGGTAAGAAAGACAAAAAAGAACGAACAAAGGTGGGGACACTGGATTGCTTGAGATTATTACCTATAAATCTCAGAATGGAATGGAAACAGTGAACAGATCCCAGCATGCATCAGTCTCCACTGTGTGAAAGCCCCTTCTGGCCACCCGCGCGAAGCACACCAGCCAGAGTTGGCACCGGCCAGAGTTGTCAGAGATGACAGTGTGCTCCAAGGAGCCGTATGAAGTACTCCAGAAACCCTATTCCTCTGCATATGTTTGTTTTACTTAAGAGGATAGAATTTGCTTTCAAGACTAACCTGGCAGGAAGACCACCATGCACCACTTAAAGAGGGGGACACATTCTGAGAAATGCAGTGTAAGGAGATGCCATCCTTGTGTGAACATCAAGTTCGCTCTCAAGCTGAGGCGGCAGTGTCACTGGACGGGGTCTCGTGTGACCACTGGTGTATCGGCAGGACGGCTGTCCGCTGATGTGTCTGTCTGCAGGCCATTGTGCTGACTGCCAAGTTGCTGGAGCTCTCTAACCTTCGGCCTCCTCATGGCAGTTGGCACTGAGAGCCACCTTGCAGGCATCTACAGAAATAGACATCAGTCATATCTCAGTGTCCTTGGGGTGTGGTTCCAATATTCCCCATAGATGCCAAAATCTGTAGATGCTTATGACTCTTACATAAAATGACCTAGTATTCGCATACAGCCTACACACATCCTACTGGGTGTTAGAAGTCATACCTAGATTATTCATTATAACTGACAATAATGATATGTAAATAGCTGTTACACTGTACCATTTAGGGAATAAAGACAAGAAGAAAATCTGTACATGTTCAGCACAGGTGTATGGTTTTATCGTTATTTTCGATCTGTGATTGATGGAATCCACAGGTGCAGAGCCTGTGCACAGAGCGGGCTGCAGAGCCAAGTGTTCTTACTAAGGGCTTTCTTGGTTTCTGGCACTAAGGGAATGTTCGGCAAATATTACCCGTTGGGTGTTGATGACGATGCTAATAGCCATGTCCCTTCGTTCTCAGCTCTGGGTAAGAAAGGATGCTGTTTTCCTGGATTAAGGTACTGAATCTGGGTGCTAGCGTCACTTATAGTTTGTTCCTTTGGCTTCTACAGGCCCCTTGGTCCTGTCTATCAATGTAATATTTTGATCCCTTTGCATCTCTGCCTCTATGGTCTCTGGGTATTGGGCGGTTGTACAGACTATGTAACGTCCAGTGTTATGAATTCTTCATCAAACATAAGTACTTCCTGCCAGGTTTTATAGCACACACTTGTAATCCCAGTACTTGGGAGGCTGAGACAGAAGCATTGCAGGTTTGCAAACAGTCTCTGCAACTTAGTGAGATTCTCTGCAACTTAGTGAGACCCTATTTTAAAATACAAAACAAAATATGACTGGGAGTGAACTCAAAGGTAGAATACCCCTGGGTTTAATCTCCAATACCATAAAAAGTATTTCCTAAAAAATTCCTCATTGGTGGTTATTTTTCATTTTTTTATAATTTTCTACTTTTGATATAAATATTTAATCTTGAATTTAGTAAAGAGATAAAGCTCTCCCTGAGGCTGAGTTGAGACCAAGTATCATGTATTAAAGTACAGACCTCTGCCGGGCGTGGTGGCGCACGCTTGTAATCCCCGCGCTTGGGAGACGGAGACAGGAGGATCATGCTGGTTCAGAGCCAGCCTTGCTGGCTTAAGAGACCCTGTTTCCAAATAAAAAAATATAAAAAAGGTCTGGGAGTGTAGCCAGGAGGTAGTAGAAGGGCTTCCAGGAACCCCAGTACCACCCCCCCAAAAAAAACGTACAGACCCCATATATGAACATCCCTTCAACTGACAATAATGTCAATGCTAAATCGCCATTTTTCTCGGTCTAATTTTATCAGTTTTCTCATCTAGTCTCTAGAAGATTAAGTAGAAATACTCTGAATTTACAGATGAAGACACTGAGTGGCACAGAAGCTAAGTAATTTGCTCAAAGATCACACAGTGGGAAGTTTAAATGTTTACAACCAGATAAGATAGAGGTATTTGCCTCTACCACATGTGCTTACACCTAAGTGTATGTAGCCTCCATTTATAACTGTTAAAATACCTTTACTCTCAGTTACGCTTAGCATTATATTGATTCAATGAACTGCAATTTGATCGATAGTAAAGCATCTATTGTGGTATTTTTCC
This sequence comes from Muscardinus avellanarius, assembly GCF_963383645.1. NCBI lineage: Eukaryota > Metazoa > Chordata > Mammalia > Rodentia > Gliridae > Muscardinus > Muscardinus avellanarius. Next base: position 60,210,594 of record NC_137803.1, read on the forward strand.
ACTTGATTGTAATTCATTGCCTAACATTTTATTTCAGTTGGTCCCATCAGGTAGCTTGTTAATGATATAATGAGTGACTTAAGTGGGGGATGAAACTATAAATCCTAGAAAGGATTTAAATCAGGCTCTCATCCAGAGAAAAAGAAGTCTATACTTTACCCATGAATTGAATCAAAGATATAGTAAGAGTAACAGTCACAATAGAAATTTGCACAGCTTAAGATGTCCCTAATTAACTTGGGCGCAAACGAATTATCACAGCTCGGAAATTGCCTAATGAAAAACATAACCAATAAAGAATGGGGAAAGTCCATTTCTGTTATTGGAGAGAAAAAGAATGCAGTTATCAACATTCTCGTGCCTTTGTAACCAATACTGAATGAATGGTAAGGCTTCAGACAACTGGACACGCGTGTCGATTAGACAGGAGGAGAGGGGGTGTCAGCCATGTCTCCATCACTATGAATGGAGATAATTAACTCATTTGGGCCTCCACTTGGCGGTTCCAGTCTGTGATCGATTGGTGCCATTGCTTTGGGCCTGCAGCAGCACATCAGGACAGAAGTGCCTGGCAAACCCAAACTTATGATCTCATGAACAGGAATCAAAGCCAGGATTTCAAATCCCTTTCATGGACATGCCCCCAATGACCTAAAGACCTCCCATAGAGCCCACCTCTCAAAGGTCTCAGAGTCTCCCAACAGCACCGCCCTAGAGACTGAGCCTTTGACACACAGACCTTTAGAAGACACTCGTGGTCCAAATACAGCAGAGGCTCTGTCTTCACACAGAAACGCATGGACACAACCCAGCTAAGCAATGGTGGAGAGCAGAGACATTTTCTGAATAGCCAAGTTGTTTCTTTTATATAAATTCAGCCATACAGACAGCCCGAGGCATTGCCATTTTAACTACTCTCTGATTATGTGGGGACCTGGGCTGGTCCAAGGACTGTGGTTACTGAGCTTGCTGGTCCTCATCTTCCCCTATACTCACAGTCGAGTTCTTACTGTGAAAATCTTGTTTGTTTTCCCCTAATGGTCTTAGAGCCCAGTGTGTACCAGGCACTGCCCTGGACACTTTGCTGTGCTGTTGTTTAATTCTTTAAATAACTTTACAACACAGGTGTTACTGTCCTCTTTATGGAGGAAGGAGCTGAAGTTCCCAGAAGTTACTTTACTTAGGGCCATAGAGCTGGCCCTGGCAAAGTGGAGACAGGTATCTAAATCTGCGTTTGCCCACAAGAATTCATTGCCTGCCTGAATACAGGTGGACAGTCACATTTCTTGCATTCTCTGTATAGAGTTCACCTTCTATTTCCTAACTTAAAAAATTAAGCTGGGTGTGGTGGCACACATGTAATCCTATTACTTGGGAAACTGAGACGGGAGGATCTCAAGTTTGAAACCAGTCTTTGTAACTTAGCGAAACTCTCAGCAATTTAGAAAGACTTTTCCATAATAAAAAAAGGGCTGTGGCATAGTTCAGAGTTAGAAAGTCCCTGGGTTCAATCCCCAGAAACACACACACACACACACACACACACACCATCAACAAAATAACAATTTAGAGAGAAACCACAAATATTGCATCCTTTTATTACTCTTTTCTATAATTTCTCCCTTCTGTCTCCCAGCTTTATTGTGTAGGTCTAAGTGGATTCACTGCTACTCTTTGAAAATTTGATAAGGAGTCAGAGGAAATAAATATCTGACTGAGAATGCTCTAATGGCCCTTTAGTTACTTGCAGAGTACAGTTACTCCTGGAAAGGCCATCACTGTGGAGTCCCCTCCTGCGCAGATGTGATGTGCATAACTGGATCCATTAGAGCAGTTTGGTTCCTGAACCCACAGAAGGAAAGCAACCTTGTGTGATGCAGAAACGTTCTTAGAGCCATAAAAATGTTTTCACTACAAAGTAGATATTGTTTCATGAGTCAAAGAACAAGAAAAATGCCATTATTGTAAAACACATGAAAGCTATTGAAAATAGGAGGAGAGTCTACTGTATTTTCTACACATTATTTTGGCTACTAATGTAACTTCATGGTTGGGTCTTTGGGCTGTGTGTGTGTGTGTGTGTGTGTGTGTGTGTGTGTGTGTGTAGTGTGTGATATGTGATACTGAGGATTTAACCCAGAGGCATTCTACCCCCAGGCCTTTTTATTTTATTTATATTTTTTCATTTTCAAACAGAGTTTGTTTGAAAGTTGATAGGGCTTCACTAAGTTGCTAAGGCTGGCCTGAAACCTGAGTTCTTCTTGTCTCAGTCTCCCAAGTCCTGGGATTATAAGCACGTACCAGCATGCCCAGCTAATCTTGCACTCTTAAACTTGCAGAATTCCCTTTTTCTTCTCTCACTTTAGAGTGGGTAAGGTGGTAGGTTGAGGAAGGTTGATATTCTCAGACTCTGTCTGGCACGGTTGCTCCAGTTCTCTTGGTTAGCATTCCCTAAAGGGTGAATGAATGAATTGCTGCCCAGTTTCATGTTTGGCTGCCCCAAAACACATGGTGTATTGGAGTGACAGAGAGAGTGTCAAAGCCCTCCGGGAAATCTAGCTCCTCCGGCTGTCCCTCCTGGTCACTGACAGTGGAGGCCACGGGATCCCGAGACAGAAGCCAGGGGTGAGCGAGGCTGGCTGAGTGCATGCTGGGGGCTCACTCAGGTGGCTTGCCGACTGCGGTGCCCCTGCAGGTCCCCCTACCACACACCGAAGTCAACCCAGTTCCTGCCACCTCTGAGGTCTCCATCTTCTTGTAAAACCAGTTGATTGCATTCCAACAGTTGACAAAATGGGAACCTGAATCTCTTCCTCATTTAGCCAACAAGTGTTGGGACCCAGGCTCTGTGTATTTTCTATTTTCTACAATCTTCCAGTGTAAGTCCAGGGCAGCTGTGTGTGTGGGGTGTGGTGTGGGTGTGTTGTACGTGTTGTACAAACAGATGCAGGAGGGTTCTAATACAGCTTTGGGGGTCACAAAACATTCTCAGGGTGCATTTAAGCTCTGGGAAGTGGACTTCCTTTGCAAACAGGTAACCAAAATAAATCTCCACTTCCAGAGCTGCATATGCCAAGAGGGGGAGGTAGCAAGTTAGCAAAAATTCAGCGGATTACCTTGTACTCCTGTTTCCTAAGGAATGTGTGTTCCGGAAGAGAAAACATTAGCATCCTATCCATCAAAGTAGCAAGTACATTGTTTTATCTCCTTTCCCTAGAAGTTTCAGGAATTTCCACCACATCCTGTGGGAATTGAAACAGCCTTCACAGATAATATGTTGTGTTTTTTTTCCTCTATCTTATCAACCATACATTCTTTATGCATATGCTTGTATCAAGGGAAGAATCGTTATTTAAAATGATATTGTTTGGGAAATCAACAGTTTGACATTGTTTAATATACTCTTTCTTAAAATATTTATAGCCAGAAAAATCCCCCGTGTTTCTTAATAGCTATTTAGACTTCTGATTCATAAACTTAAAATATGATTTACACAGCTGCAGAACTGAATGACTGATGTGTCTGACTGAACATACCGTGATTCAAGATAATGATTGGACACCCCCATCATATGTACACCCGAGCTCTTCTGCATCGACAAGGCAGATCTTGGGCATGTATTAGAAAGAAAGTTGAGGGAATGTTGGTATGGGGATTGCACATTTTAGTCAGGCAAGAGGTGGGTAACAATAGACAGAAAAAGTCTACATACAGTGGTAACAGGGATGTGGAGTCAGCAGAAACTAGTTTGTGCAAGCAAAGAGCAGACGGTATCTGAAGATAAGAGCAAACACTAGCCGTAAAGTCTGTGGATGGCCATGGATAGCCACCTGCCCGGGCGCAGAGTTGAAGGCACGGTGCTCAGACAGACAGAGTCCAAAAGCCTGAAGGCGGATTATTTTCCTCTCTCTTGCCAACTGGTATCATCGTTAGCTAACAATATCCACGGGAGCTCACTAGTTTCAAAACAAGCAACTCCCTTAAAAAAATATCACCACACTGGGCCAGAAGTTATTGTGCATGAACTTTGGGGAGACATACATTTAAACCACAGAAGTAGCCATGCTCAAAATTTAAAAATATGTATTATGGCTGGGCGTGGTGGCGCACGCTTGTAATCCCTGCACTTGGGAGGCTGAGAAAGTAGGATCGCATGGGTTCGAAGCCAGCCTCAGCTACTTAATGAGGCCCTCAGCAACTTAGTGAGACCCTGTTTCCAAAAAAAAAAAAAAAAAAAAGGTTTGGGAATATAGCCCAGAGGTAGAAAGCCTCTGGGTTCTACCCCCAGTACCACCAAAAAAAAAAAAAAAAAGTATTATGTATTATTGAATAGTTCAATATTACAGATTTATTTTTTAATCGTGGAAAAATTGCATAGTATGTTATTGCCTGTCTGGTCATTTCTATCGTCCAGAATGATAAATTTGGGGACTCTACTTAATACATTGTTTGGCATAACAGGCTCAAAAACACTAACTCAGAAAGCCTTTAAAAAAAATATGACTTGTGTTTAATTCTATGGTGGTTTATGGGCAAATAGGGCCCACAATATTTTACAACATTTGTTTTATGAAGCCTCGGTGTTTCTATTCATTTATTTATTCATTCGTTGGTTCTGGGTACTGAGCCCAGTGCTATTCTGCCTCTGAGCTATACCCCCAGTCCTGTTTTATTTTTTAGTTTAAAACATGCTCTCACTAAATTGCTGAGGCTGGCCTGGAGCCTGAAATTCTTCTGTCTCCGCCTCCCAAATACTGGGATTATAGGCCTGCCCACCAAGTCTAGCGTCATCATTTTCTTTTAAATGTTGACTACAAATTACTTTAGGCTGGGCAAGGTTTTTACATTGCTATAAACGTTCCTCTGTTCCCATTCAGTTTAATCTTTGCAGATCCACAGATTTCATCTGCATCTGACTCCTGTTATCTATGTATGTACCATCTATCTCTCCATTTTTACTCTCTGGATCCAAAATCCAAAAGGGCTCAATAAGAGCCGGGCGTGGTGGCGCACGCTTGTAATCCCAGCATTCGGGAGGCTGAGACCGGAGGATCGCGATTCACGGACAGCCTCAGCTACTCAGTGAGGCCCTCTGCAACTCAGTGAGACCCGGTTTCAAAATAAAGAATAAAAAATAGGGCAGGGGGTGTAGCTCGGAGGTCAAATGCCCCTGAGTTCCATCCCCAGACCCGCAAAAAAAAAACAAACAAACAAAGGGGCTCAATAAATGCATAGAATAATCTGACTTTTTCAAAGGTTTACCCATGACTCTGTGTGTGTGTGTGTGTGTGTGTGTGTGTGTGTGTGTGTGTGTGTGTACGAGTATGTGTACGAGTTTGCACCTACAATAAGCCAGTGGCCTGGGAGACCAGTAGGAGATCTTCATTTGGAGTAAGCCAAGCTCCGCAGTCAGCGCCACCTACAGGACTTACCTGTCATAGCACAAAATACAAATCTGGGACTCTTGTTCCTAAAGCAGGAGCAAAGTACTGTTAATGACCCAGCCCCCCCCCCAAAAAATAGACTATTGAACTGAATAGATACTTCTTAAAGGAAGAAACACAAATGGCCAGTAAATCTATGATAAAAAAAAAAGAATCATCAACATCATCAGCAGGGAAATGCATGTCAAAACTATCCTGAGATTCTGCCTAACTCCAGCTAGAATGGCAATCATCAAGAACATAAACAATGGTAAATGCTGGTGAAAATGTGGGAAAATAGGAACTCATATGTACTGTTGGTGGGGTTGCAAATACTAAGTTATTTAATTATAGAATGATTAAAATGTTAAACAAAATTCCAAGCCGCGTGTGATGGCAGACCTCTGTAATCCCAGTCCTTGGGAGGCTGATGCAGGTGGACCACAAGTTCTAGACCAACCTCAGCAACTTAGAGAGACCTGTTTCAAAATAAAAAGCAAACTAGGACTGGGGGGAGGTGGCCTGGCGGTAGAATGCCCTTGGATTTAGTCCTCAGTACAACACATACACAGTTCTTAAAAGGATTCAAAGAAAACATGTAGACAATCAGAAAAACTGAAATAAACTTGCTCAGATTTTCAAAACTGGCCTTTTTTTCCAGAAATCAAATCCTGTCTGCCTAGACAAGACTCACTCATATCATCTCTGTGGCCTAGAATCGTTGGGATTCCTATTAGTTTTCTGCAGTTTAGGTAGTTGTAAAGTACCTGTCCAAGATGATGAGACCACAGTCCCTGTAATCATAGGACCCCGAAGAGTGCACCCACATTCCACTGAAAGGTTCCATGTGTGATGGTGATGATTTGAATGTTCCCCCAAACTCACAGTGAGATTCAGTCCTCATTACAAAGTATTAAGAGATGGGACTAGGCGGGACGTTACGACATGATTCATGAGTAGGTCACAAGTCTCTAACTTCTTGAATGGATTAATGGATGGGTCAGCTGACTAGTTATCTCTAGACAGGGTCTGTTATAAAAGCCAGTTTAGCCCTGCATCTTTTATGAAGCACCTTTTTTTTTCTTTTAACAATTTTTTTATTGAACATAAATAGTATACATTTAAACTATATTTGGTGCCCTCTCCCCCTGCCCCCATTTTCCCTTCCCCCCTCCCACCAATGGTTGTCCAGGTTAACCATGTCTTATTCATAATTTTACACATGTTCAGATGTAGACCCTCATTAATCAAGATCGGCCTTCCTCCTCTCCTATCTTTCCATTCAAACTTTGCTGGTATTTCCCCTCCATCATCTGGAGTCGCACTGGTATCCTTTGTGTTTCCTAGTTTGGGCATATTAGAGGAAACATATGTACCTTCTCCTTCTGTGCTTGGCTGATCTCACTTAACATAATGTTCTCCAGGGCTTTCCATCTTCTTGCAAATGATATAATTTTGTTCTTCTTTATGGCTGAATAGAATTCCATTGTGTGTATTTCCCACAGTTTTGCTATCCATTCATCTGTTGATGGTGGTCTGGGTTGGTTCCATATTTTGGCTATTACAAATTGTGCTGCTATGAACATAGGTATGCATATGTTGCTGTATTTCTCTGACTTCAAACCCTTTGGGAAGATACCCAGGAGTGGTATAGCTGGATCATATGGTGGATCTATTCCCACCTTTCTTAGGAATCTCCACACAGATCTCCATAGTGGTTGAACTAGTTTGCATTCCCACCAACAGTGTAAAAGAGTTCCTCTTTCCCCACATCCTCGCCAGCATTTGTTGTTGTTTGATTTCTTTATGCTTGCTACTCTGACTGGGGTTAGTACCTTTTAGCAGGAGGAAAATGGTGTTCCCATCGACAAGAAAGCCCTTACCAAATGAACCCAGCATCTTAAATCCTTTGAAGATGTACATGTTCAAGACTGGATCCCCAGGGGCATAGCATTGGGAGGTGATGGAAACTTTAAAACGTGGACCTTCCTGGGGCGGGGCACTGACGGCGTGTCTTTGAAGGAGACCGTGGGACCCTGGTCTCTTTCTCTTCCTCTTTATCACTTGTTGGCCTTGAAGTAGGTGGCTTTGTTCTGCCATGAGCTCTCCCATGACATGCACCCTGCACCTGGAGGCCTGAAAGTAGTGAGTCCACCAGTCACAGACTGGAAACCCTGAAACTGTGAGCCAAAATCAGCCTTCTCTCTTATTTAGTTGATTATATCAGCTATTTGTTGTAACAACAAAATTTTGACTAATGCACCAGATGTCACCCCTCCATCCTGGATTTTCCATCCTCAAGAACTATAAAAAAATATCTTTTATTTATAAATTACCCAGTCCTGCTTGGCATGGTGGTGCAAACCTGTAATCCCGGTATTTGGGAAGCTGATACAGAAGGATCACAGAATCAGGGCCAGTCTCAGTAACTTAGCGAGACTCTGAGCAACCTAGAGAGACCCTGTTTCAAATCAAAAAGTAAAAAGGGCTGGGCATGTAGCTCAGAGGTAGAAAGCCACTAGGTCCAATTCCCAATACCAATAAATAAACAAAAATAACCCAGTCCCAGGTATCCTACTTTAGTAATAGAAAAGACTAAGACATCTAGTAACCCTTTATGCCCACTTTTCAACCTTGGGCAGGTTTTTTCAGGACACCCCCCACAGTGACTCCTGTCTGTGTGTGTTGGGATGGCTGGGAAGAGCTGTGCTGCAGTTGAGTGGATGGGCTTGGCCTCCCCAGACCTTGGCGTTTGCCTTCAGGATACCCAGGCAGCTCACGCCTCTTTCCTTAGGGCCTGAGGAGTGCGGACTCTGTGAAGGGTCCAAATAGCCTGAAGCCTATTAAATGCTTTGAATTTTATCAATGTTTTGCACCTTGCTCAAGGTCAAAGGGGCTGGGTCTTTTAACAAAGTCATTTCCTACTTAGTGATGGGAGACAAGGATAAGAGGCACTTGCAAGGAGAGGAGAGGACCTGCTTCGTATTTATCTACACGGTTATGGGAAACTCAGCTTCTCTTCTCTGTTTTCTTTTCTTTCCTCTTCTTTTCATAGTGGAGAGATTGAACCCAGCGGCATTCTAAGGTAAATGTACCCTAACACTTTTTCTTTCTTTCTTTCCTTCCTTCCTTCCTTCCTTCCTTCCTTCCTTCCTTCCTTCTTTCTTTCTTTCTTTTTTTGTGGGTCTGAGGATGGAACTCAGGGGCATTTGACCTCCAAGCTATACCCCTGCCCTGTTCTTTATTCTTTATTTTGAAACCGGGTCTCACTGAGTTGCGGAGGGCCTCACTAATCAGCTGAGGCTAGCCATGAACCACGATCCTCTGATCCTCCGGTCTCAGCCTCCCGAATGCTGGGATTACAAGCGTGCGTCACCACACCCGACTTTTATTTCTTATTTTGAAACAAGATCACACTAGGTTACTGAGGGTCTTGCTAAGTGGCTGAAGCTAGCCTCTAAGCTGCCATCCTACTGTCTCAGTCTTCCAAGTACTGGGATGACAGGCATGCGCCATGAGCCTGCCTTACTCTTAACTTTCTCTGGGGAATTGAAGCACCTGTACAATCGGTAGCGTTACCTTTCACTTTTCAGAGGAGAAAATTGAGAGATTAATGGATTTTCCCACGGGAAACTTGGAGAAACAGAAATTAAATGCTGGTTTATATTTGGACTATAAATCCAGAAAGGAGGGCTGTGTGGGGTCTTGGGCCAAAGACCATAATCAGAGCTCTGGGGAACTGGGAGTAGAGGTGAAATAAGAGGAAGAAAGGTGGTAGGAGATGAAAACTTTACATCTGACCTTCACCTTTGAGCAATGACACCAAATGGCTTATGTCCAAGTGGGATTCATCACTGTGTGGAAGACAGGCTGAGGAGTCAGCCAGACAGCTCAGCATCCTTCCCCAACCATTGGAGCTTTATGAGCTGCAAGGCCAGGGTTTAACACTGCTGAATTTTACACTCTTGCATGCAAAATAACAGCCTTAGGCAAGAATACTTCTTGGGCCTTTGCCAGCACTGTGAAATGGTTGATTACAACAGTGACTCTAAAAAATTCACAAGGTAATTGAGAGCCGCAGCATGTAAGTGAAACTGGCGCGTTCCAAGCGCAGAGTGCCTGGGAGCAAGTTCCGTCCAAAGACTGACTCAGCTCCAACGTGAATCTGCCAAATACCTGGCAAAATGTACTCTTCCTCAGCATCTATTTCCCTGGTCAGAAAACATGGAAGACCAGTGACGCGTGTAGGATGTAATTCCCTGTTAAGCCCTTTAAGGACATCTTTGACATTGGCCCTTTGTGTGACTGAGAGGCAGAAAGGTTACATATGTGTTGTGTCTGTGGATGCCAGAGCCCGGGGGCTAGTTACTGCTCAGCTGTCTGCCCTGGTTAGTGGGAACTTCAGCAGCCCCAGCACCATCAGCCAGTCTCCCCAGTCACGGCAGTTTTTCTCCAACTCCTCACCTTCGCAGTTGATTAAAAAACCTCAGCTGTAGGCTGCTGAATGCAAACCTGCAGCTAAGCATAAAATAAAACCAAAGTCGGCTGGGAGGCGGAGTGAGCGCTTGAGAATCCTGGAACTGGATTGGTGCCAGCTTTAGCTCCATGTGTAGAAATAAGCTCTCCCAGCCAGCCTCCGCCAACATCATATACAGTGTGTGTGTCCATCTACCTACCCTGGGAAAGAAAGAATATACAGTTATTAAATCAACTGATAAGCCCAAAGTTCCAGAGAGACCCTTACTTTCTATTTATTTATTTGTTCATTTATTTATTAGTTTGTTTATATAATACTGGAGATTAAACCCAGGAGCATTATATCTCTGAGCTACACCCCCATATTTCTTTGTATATATTCTTATACAAAGAAAATACTATATATATATATTCTTCTTTGGTGGGATCAGAAGAGAAGGCAGGGAAGACGCAGGTGGGCAGTGTTGGTTACAGAAGCATGTGGAAGTTCTGCTCTAGTTCTTTCTATCTGCCGTAGTTTGCATCTACAGTGCTATCCAAGGCCCAGGTATTAAAGGGTTGACCCTAGCCCATGGGGTTGTTAGGAAATGATGAAAAGTTTAAGAGGTGAGAACCAGCAGGAAGTTCTAGACCCTGGGGGTGTGCCCTTTAAGAACACTGTGGAGCCCAGTCTCCTCCTCTTCCTCTCTTACACCTGCCCATGAGGGGAACCGGTGTCCTCTACTGAGTGCTCTTCCCGTGAGAGCTGCCCTGCTATTGATCCAAGTAATGAGGGCATTGGGACTTGAACGTCCAAAACTGATTCCAAACAAACCTTTCAGCTTTGCAAGTTGGTTGCGCTGGGTATTTTCTTATAGCTGTGGACAGCTGATTAAGTCACCTTTGCTTCTAGTACAAAGCAAGAGCATCGTGAGAGTGAAGATCGCCGCTGTGTGCACATCAAGCAAACCTGCCAAACCAAATACCTGTTGGAACAGAACGTGCTGACGGCCGCAGTGGAGGAGGGAGGCATAGGGTGTGCGGAAGCGCGGCCAGCCTACCGAGACCAGCTGGTACATCAGGTGAAACCACGGGAGCGATGGCCCTAGAGCTGAGGCTGAGAGGCAGCTGGCCACGTGGGTGTTGGGCGTGGTGGACAAGGTGTTCCTGGAAAGGCCGAGAGAATGCAATGCTTCTGGGACTCAGCCTGCCCCTGGAGTCCCATTTTCTGCTAAAATGGACGGGGCTGCTGCCCAGGGTGCAGTTCCCATGCTGAGGAAGGCGCCAGCCCGGGAGGGGGAAGGGCTGGAGGTAGGAGTGGGATGCTTGGCTACATGTGCCTCGAATGGTCAGGTTTCTAATCTATCCACTCTGAGGGACCCTTTTGTTTTTCTAGTTGCCATAATGTTGCCTGGCAGGCAGGAGAGTTCCCTGGCATGGCTGTAGCCCTAGAGCGTACCAGAGAGTATTTGCCCTAAGAGCTGTGTAAATGAAACAGCTTTCCACCTGGGCATGGTGGCGCAGGACTGTAATGGAGGCCGAGACAAGAGGATCTCAGGTTTGAGACCAGCCTCAACAATTTAGTGAGACTCTCCGCAACTTAGTGAGATCCTGTTTCAAATTAAAAAAAAAAAAAAAAGACAAATAAAAGCTGGGGCTGTAGCTCAGAGTTAGAATGTCCCTGGGTGTTTCAATTCATAGCGCCAAAAAGAAAGGAAGAGAGAAGAAACAACTTACTAAGCCAGTTTAACAGGTAGCAAAAGTCTGAAGTGAGCCTACTCAGTTGTGTCCAGAGTAGAGGGAGCTGGACTCTGAGTTAGCAAAGGGAGAGCATCCTGGGTCTTGGGTCAAAGGGAGAGCATCCCGGGTCTTGGGTCAAAGGGAGAGCATCCCGGGTCTTGGGTCAAAGGGAGAGCATCCTGGGTCTTAGGTCAAAGGGAGAGCATCCCGGGTCTTGGGTCAAAGGGAGAGCATCCTGGGTCTTGGGTCAAAGGGAGAGCATCCTGGGTCTTGGGTCAAAGGGGGAGCATCCTCAGGCGGTGCCAGCCCCTCCCGCCTCCTACCTGACCCTCTGCTCTGAGCCTGGGAGGCCGAGGGCCCCGGAGGCGCAGGGGCTCCGACAGCAAGGGGGGGCATCATCAGTTTTCACTTGAACATGGGAGGGTCCTTCAGAGCTGGCAGCCGATGGGAAGGCTGAGCAGCCGCCGGACCTGAATGTACCACATCACCTCGTAGATGCCCCGAGGCCGGGACCTCAGAGTGGACCCCGCTAGACGCTCAGTAAATGTCTGCTACAGGAATGTGGAGTGAGTGAATGAATACATGAATGTCTCCGGCCCTCACAAATGGTCCTGGGGAAGGCCGGGCCCCCACGGGACGGGAGGGGAAGTGCGGGTCCCGGGGTAAGGAACTCCCGCTCAGGGTGGGACCTTGAGTTTAGAGGAATTCCGCAGGGCCGCTTGAACTGTCATTCTCAGGACCGGCTCGGCTTCCCTCAGGGTGGCGATGCTTGGAAAGCAGTTATTACGCTGATCGCTGGCAAATAATTAAGTTGTTTAGAGCTTTAAAAGTTTGTTCTCTGACTAATTAGACTTTATGTCTCTAGCTGTTCACTGAACATTATTCTAAGATTGCGGTATGAGCACCATCCTGCCAGGAGCCCCGGGCTTCACTGGATTGGCATTAGTACCCACTAAGGAACATTTTATGGTGTATGCTGAAAAACTCCCAGGATAAATGAACCTGAGACATATGTGAGAGCCCCATAAAACAAACACCATTGGACTTCCGTCCTGGATGTTTTCACACTCAAAATTAAAATGCTAATATAGCACCCTTTTGCCCAACACATAAAATGCAGCAAGCAGTGTAGAAAAATGTCATCTTTTTATCACCACCTGATGTGCCAGAAAAAAACACACAACTCTAATATATACTGTGTGGCAGCTAAACAGAAATATGTTTTATAGCTCCATCTGTGAACTATCCTTCAGTTGAAATCCCAGGACACTCCTGAAATTTTCAAATATCAGTTGGTCAATGTCATTTAAGAAAGAGTCTTTGAAAATTTACATTTATTTAAAAAACTGATAGTCACCAGACAATAGATGATAGTGATGATAATTCTTTTAAGAAAAAAAAAAACAGCCAAATGAAATGTATTGTATGCTTTAAATGTTAGCCATATGCTATAAAATAGAATCAGCTCTCAATTTATATGACATAATACCCGAGGTAATAAACTTATAAAGAAGAAAGGTTTTATTTTTGAGTACAGTTTGGGAGGTTTCAGTCTGTGGTCCCTTGGCACTGTTACTTCGGGACGGCGGTAGTACAGTATATCCTGGTGAAAACACCTGGCAGAGTCTGGCTAGGCTGCTGAGGAGGGCTTCAGCCTGTGATCCTGCCATCTCAGCATCCCAAGTTTGGATTATGGGGGTGGACCACCTTGCCCAGCTTCCTTAGATTTTTTAAAATTAAGATGGCAAGATTCTGGCCAGTTCAAAGTACCACATTATGATTGAAACCTCCAAAGTCTATTTCCCAACTTTAGCTATGATATTTGAGAATAAATCTTGCTCTTAGAAAATTTGTAGCTCCATTGTAAATGTCATAGAGGAGACCTGCTCAGTTCTTGGCAGCCAGAAAGAAAAGAGAGCGATGGCTGGGACCCTGAGTCCCTTCAGGGTCATGCTCCCATTGGGGAAGAAAGATTCATTTCTCAGCCCATCATGTTTTATATTCTAGGTTATTAATATATATAAATAATGTACATATGCTATTGTTTAGTGGTGGTCCTGGGGAGTGAACCCAGGGGCACTCGACCTCTGAACTACACCCCCAACCTTTTCTTAGTTTTCATGTTGAAACAGTCTTGCTAAGTTACTGTGCACTGGCCTCAAATCTAAAACCTTCCCGTCTCAGCCCATAGATACTGGGATTACAAGCATGTGCCACTGCACCCAGTTTGTTCTAGGTTCTTAAAAATAATCATAGTACTTGGGTGGCTACTATCATATGGGTTAAGGATGCCACAGACGCCTGAATAAATGAATAATACTGTAATTTATAAAATAAAATAAGGAGTCATTAAACACTGCTTGTAAGATGATCCAGTGAAAGTTTTGAAATTATAGTAACATCCTTGGAATAGGTTTTTATCCCTGGGAGTGGCGCCATCACCATCAAAAGGTGGACTGTGCATAGAACACCACCAGGTATCATGGAGATGGGTGCTCATCCCAGCCATACTTCATCAGCATCACCACCTTTATAAAATATACACGGTATTCATGAACTGCTTGAGAGCAGGCTTTATTTTTCAAATAAAGAGCAGTTTATTTTTCAGAACTAGAGCTGGATAATATATTTGAATGTTCAAATCATCACATGGTGGCTTGAGCTGCCACGATCTTGGCTTCTTCATAATAAAACTAATTCTGAACTGAGTGCAGTGGTACAGTCCTATAATCTAGAATTTGGGAGGCTGAGACAGGAGGATCTCGGGTTCATGATCAGCCTGAGGAACTCACCAGGACCCAGTTTAAAAAAAAAAAAGAATAAAAGGGCTGCAGGTGCAGCTCTGAGGTAAAACGCCTGTTCCAATCTCATATAAAAAGTTTCCTGAAGAACTCATTTGAATGATCAGCATTTATGTAACTGAATCAGGAGGGTTGTAAGCCCATCAGTAGATAGATCCATCGTGATAGATTTACCACCAGCCCAGGTGGTAACACAAGTGGGTGGACTGTGGCACAGAAGGTGGGTCCTGGGGGCCTGGCCTTAGGAGTGAGCTTGTGTCTTTGAATCCCTTGCTTTCTGGCCCTCTCTGCTTCTAGTCTCAGGATGTGAGAGCAGAACTGTTCTTTAGTCCTCTCTCTGCTCCCCATTGTCAAGGTCTGAGACCTGAAGACCCTGGCCTCGCATGAACTGAACCCCAAATTTCCAAGAAGACCTTGAGCAAATAAATCTTCCTTTCTTGTTTGTGTGATCGGTTGCTTTGAATTATACCACCCTGAATGTGCCCGATCTCATCTGAATTATAGCAGTGACAATGTTGACTAAGACACTGGCCCTGGATTCAATCCCTGACACCTCCCCCCACACCCAGAAATGCAAGCTAATAGAAAATCAGCATGAGTTAGGGAAACGTGGCACCTGAAATCTGAGGAACTGGATCCCTAGGCTGCCTGGAAAACACAGAAACTCCCCCTGAATCATCCAAAACCCAAGTAATCCGTAATCCACAGGCTGCAGATTAGCCAGAGGCCAGGGGGTGTGGCTGGCATTTCAAAACTTGAGCAGCAAAAGCTACAATTACCACAACCCAGTCTCCCAGGAGGCACAAGAAGAATTGAAGATGTAAAGGAATCTTGAGAGAAGAGATGTTTACTGAGTGAGGTCTTAGGTGTGCCAACGGGTATACATACCTGTCTCTCATAGCAACCTTTCAGGCCAGGTATTATTATTTTCTTGTCTTTCTTTCTTTTTTGTATTTTGTCCCTGGAAATTTAAACCCAGGGTCATTCACACTCCTGCCCTTTTTATTTATTTATTTATTTATTTATTTATTTATTTATTTATTTTTGTTTGTTTGTTTGAAACAGAGTCTCACTAAATTGCCGAGGGTCTCACTAACTTGCTGGGGTTGGCCTCGAATCTGTGATCCTCCTGTTTCAGCCTCCCCAGTCCTGAGACTACAGGCATGCACAACCATACCTGACATATTAACCGATTAAAAACTTCAGCTTGGGAAAGTTCAATAAGTCGCCCAGGGTTAAGCACAGAGCTGAGGTGAAGCAGTACCCTTCTCTTATTGATTACTGAAGAATACAGTACATTCAGCCATCCCATGTCAGCGGGAAAGACCAATCCCTGCGTTCTGGTGAGGGCCTCCTCGGGAGCATGCGCCTGACAGGCAGCAGAGGTTGAAAGACAGAAAAGGCTCAGCCCAGCAGGGTGTGCGTCGCAAGCCTGTGGTCCCAGTACATGGGAAGCTGAGACAGGGGAACACAGGTTCAAGACCTGCCTCAAGAATACTGAAACTCCCAGTAATCTAGTGAGACCTTGTTTAAAATTTTTTAAAAATAATAAAAATTAAAAGTGCTGAGGTGTAGCTTAGGGCCTGGTTTCAATCCCCAGTACCAAAGGAAAAAGAAAGAGAGAGGGAAGTAGAAAGGGAGGGAAGGAGTAAAAGAAAAGGCCCAGCCCGCGAGGAGAGTCAGAGATCGCAGCAGCTCTTCTCCGTTATAGCCAGGAGCCCCCGTGCAAGCCTCATTCTTCCCCGTCTCTATCACCGGGGTCCAATGGTGTCAAAAATAGAAAGACAGCTGCCATGTAGGTGTGCCTAACTTGTGCCAAGTATCCTTCAGGTCTCTAGAGAATCCGAGGCAAACAGGAACTAGAAATAACAAATATATCCAGAGATCAGACCACAGGACTATTTGGAATCAGCTGCAGTCGAAAGAAAAAATTTTTTTTTTTCTGATGTGACATTGGTAAGTCCCCTCATGCCCAAATATGCATCACGTAGACAGTAAATCTGCCCAGTCAATATACACCACCAGGACCCGTGTGGCAGCTTGGAACAGACCCGCCTAGGGAGAGCTGTCCATCATCCACCTACGGCAGAGAAGACGGCGGCAGAGCCACCGTAGACACAGCCCAATCTGATTTGAAGAGCAGGCTGTGTTGATGTGGTCGACACAGTTCTCAGTGAGTCCTGGAGCTTTCTGCCGGCTGCCGCTCGCTGCCGCTCACGCTCTGATTTCAAGGGGAGAAATCACTTTACCTATTGATTTTGTTTATTCCATCTGGCAGGCAAAGGGATTAGCAGGCAACCTGACATTTGCAATTTCACTTCTCATTATGCTAACAATCCCCCCATTGTGTTCGGGAACACTGGAACTGCTTTGTTTTTTATCAGTGTTTTTCTTCTGAGACTGTTTTCACTTCCTAAATACTATTTATTGGTCTCTCTCAAGAAGAGTCTGTTGCATCAAAGTCACCAAGGCCAGTCAAGAGTGTACTTGTATGAAATTTTAAAAAATATTTTGATGATAGGAGACTGAGAGAGAGGATCCCAGGTTCAAGGCCAGCCTCGGAAACTTAGCAAGGCCCTCAGCAACTTATTGAGACCTGTTTCAAATAAATAAAATTGGAGCCAGGCGTGGTGGCGCACGCTTGTAATCCCAGCATTCGGGAGGCTGAGACTGGAGGATCGTGATTCATGGACACCCTCAGTTACTTAGTGAGACCCTTTGAAACTCAGTGAGTCCATGTTTCAAAATAAAAAAAAAATAGGCTTGGGGTGTAGCTCAGAGGTAGAATGCCTCTGGGTTCCATCCCTAGTACAGCAAATAATAGAATAATAATAATAATAATAATAATAATAATAATAATAATAATAATAAAACAAGCAACAACCCAGAGTTAGAAATACCCCTGGGTTACATACATAGTACAAAATAAATAAATTTTAAAAGTATTTTAGCTGGGCATGGTGGTGCATACCTGTAATCCCAGTTCTTGGGAGACTGGGACAAGAAGGAGGATTGCAGGTTCAAGACTAGCCTCAGCAACACAGTATCACTCTCGGCAACCCAGTGAGACCCTGTTTCCAAATATATATATTTGAATGTTTCAAAAAATATATATATATATATACATATATATAATGTATATAATATATATAATGTAATAGCTAGGTGTATAAGCTGTATAGCTCAGAGGTAGAATGCTCTTGGGTTCAATCTCAAACACACACACACACACACACACAGATATAGTGCAGCAATGTTACACAGAACAGTTGTGCCTGACAGAAGGAACAGCCAGGCTGGCGGGCCGCCGGCTGGCTGGGCATTCCTTCTATTTGCTGAGGAATGTCCTCACCAGAAAGCCTCACCCCCTCGTCAGTTAGCTAAGCTGTTCTTCACCCCCATCCCCAACATGGCTACCAAGAGAACCAGCGACAAGCAGTGTCTACTCGTTATTGTAGACAGTGATAAATGCCAGGGAAGAGAAGGCCACGTCCATGTCCGGCATTCCGTGGGGGCCACGTCCTCTCCTCCCGGGCTCCCACCTGGCACAGACGCTTCCCGGCAGCCTCCTGGGCAGCAGCTGTCCGACCACCTAACAGCTGAGGCTTGCCGGCCACTGCTCGTCTGCTACGGCCCGAGGTAACAAGAAGAGCAGTGCCCAGGGGACAGCGCCAAGCAGAACCAACAGACAGCCAGCTACAGCCTCTGGGAGGGAGAGGGGAGGGCTCCCTAGGGTTGCTGAATTCTTGTCAGCGCCTCCGGAAGGGCTGGCCCATTCTGCTTCCTCATGTACTTGTCGGGCTCCTAGATGCTTGTCTTACCCCCTCCACCTGTCAGATTTGAAGCAATTTGTGCCGAGGGTACCACACATTTAATACTGTTTATTAGCTATTTCCCCATGTCAGTCCCTATATGGGGCAAGGGACACTGAACACCAACAAATAGCCCTTGTCCCAAAGAATATTCTAGAGGGTGAAAGAGTCCATAGGCAAATAAATGATGCAATAAAAATGATAATGGGGCAAGAATGAAGTGCTTAGAATCAGAGAGGAAGGAAGTTCAGAGTAGTTGTTTGTTGGATTTTATGGGGATTTGAGCAGTAATGATAAAACTTCTCCCTGGCTGTGTGTGTATTTGGGGCTTTCTGGGGTAGAGAGCACACCAGTGATCATGCATTAAAACTGAAAGTTTCCCCCACATCCATGTGTTAAAAGGGAAAGCATGGTCCCCATTGAAGCAAGATTCAGAGGGGGACTTTTAGGAAATGACTGATCACTAGGGGTCTGACCTCATCAGGGAACTAACCCATTTAATTAATTAAATGGATTAACCCATTGATGGCGGACAGAGTACTAGAAGAAGTAGTTCTGTCTTGGAAGGGTTTATATTTCCCTAGCCCAGTCTCCTCCCATCCATCTCCCTCCCTCTCTCTCTCTCTCTCTCTCTCTCTCTCTCTCTCTCTCTCTCTCTTGCTCTCTCTCTCTCTTCCTCTTTCACTCTCTCCTTCCTTCTCTCCATCCCTCTCTCCTCCTTCCCTTCTTCCTTGCTAGATACCATGGGCTGAGCAACTTACCTTCACTCTGCCCATCCCCCATCCTCCAAAAGTTTCTGCTATGGAACCCCCTGACCACAGACTGAAAAATCTGAAACCGTGCACCAAAACAAATTTTTTCCCTTCTTTTTTTGTGGTACTGGGGAATTAACCCAGGGGCATGCTACCTCTGAACTACATTCCTAGCCCTATTCTTTATTCTTTATTTTGAAACAAGGTCTCACTAAGTTTCAGAGGCCTCACAAGTTGCTGGAGCTATCTGCAAACTTTGATCCTTCTACCTCAGCCTCCTAAGTACTGGGATTACAAGTGTGCATCACCATGCCTGGCTAAATTTTTTTCTCTTCTAAGTGGTTCCTGTCAGGCATTTTGGTCGCAGTGACCAACTCTGACTAACACCCCAGCTGTGTCTTAATAGGAACGCTAAGGTGTCTTAATCAGGGTTCTCCAGAGATACAAAAACAATGATATCTAATAAGGTATTGGCTTATGTAATTACTAAGTCTGAGAATTCCCATGATCTGCCATCAACAAGATGGAGACCAAGAGAGCTGGTGGTATAGACCTGAGCAGTCAGGATTGAGAACTAGGGCACTGGAATCATAGAGGTTCCAGTGTGGGTCTGAAGGCCTATTAACTAAGAGTTTGGCCTCAGGTAAAGATACAGACCCAGTTCAATCATTCAGGTAGCTTTAATCGTACTTTCTTCTGCCTTTTTGTTGTATTCTGGGTCTCAGTGGATTGAAGGGTGCCCACTCACACTGCAGCTGCGGACTTTACGCAGACCAGCCACTTACATGCTGATCTCCTCCAAAGACATTTTAATAGGAAAACCCAGATGTAATGCTCAATCAAATATAGCTGGGTGTGGTAGCACACACTTGTAATCCCAGAATTCAAGAGGCTGAGATGGGAGGATCATGGTTCGTGAACAGCCTCAGCTACTTAGTGAGGCCCTTTGCAACTTAGACCCTGTTTCAAAAAAAAAAAAAAAAAGAATGAAAAAATAGAGCTGGGAGTGTAGCTCAGAGGTAGAATGCCCCTGGGTTCCATCCCCAGTACTGTGAAAAAAAAAAATCTGGACATTTTATGATCTGGTAAAGTTGGCACATAAAATTAGCCATCACTCTAGGAAAGTGCAAGCCCTTGCCCCAGCCTTGCCACTGTGTGACTGTTAATGGAAAATGAAATAGAAACCTGGCCTGGACACTCTCTTCCAGCATATAAAGCCAGAACTGGAGTGTCCCCGAAGCCCACACCTATAATTCCCATACTTGCAAGGTGAGAGGTTGAGGCCAGCCTCAGCAACTTAGTGAGGCCCTCAGCAACTTAGTAAGACCATGTTTCAAAATAAAAAAAAAATAAAGTAAAAAAATAAAATAAAATAGGACTGGAATTGTAGCTCAGAGATAGAGTGCCCCTGGGTTCAAACCCCAGTACCACAAAGAAGGAGAAAGAAAGAAGAGAAAGGAAAAGAAAAGAGCTAAAGGAAGCTTTCTTTTTGTCCATGGTAAGTGCCAAAACCCAGCCTGATTTCCAAATCTGTGGAATGCCAAAGTCTGCAGAGCAGCAAGGGTTTGTCAAGCCCAAGGGTAGCAGGACTGTCAGCCCTAGCTCTATTACACCATTTTGTTGCAGTCACATTAGAATGTTAACAGGGGAGCTGGAAGCCTATGAAATCTCTTTTTATTTTATTGCTGAGCTACAGACCATCCTAGCCCTTTTTATTTTATATTCTGGAACAGGCTTTTGCTAAGTTACCATGTGCTGGCCTTGTGGAATTTATTTTCTGATATATGACAAGCTCTTCCATTTCTGTAGACTACATTCGTCTTAAAACTCATGAGGATGATCATTCAGTTATTTCCTATGTGTGCCAGTCAGCATTCTTGCAGCTATAATCTAAAATATTGATTATGTAACTTAGAAGAAAGAAGTTTTATTTTCTTATGGTTTCAGTTTCAATCCATGGGAGGCTGGGGACTTCAGATCTCAGGGAATACGGGAAGAATCAGAGAAAGGGAAAGCACATGGCTGTGTTCCTCACATCACAGAAGTCAGAAGCAAGAGAGAGAAGAGAGGGAGGAAGAATCATTTATAAAATCTCTAAGGCTGCACCCCAAGAACCCACATCTTGCCAAAGCCTACCAGCCTACTGTTATCCACCGCTTGGGTTACAACCCTCAAGACTCAATTATGTCAGTTCCAAATACCAATTTATGAGCTGTTCAAGGAGCCATTCTATATATAATCATATATTCTACCCCTGGCCCCTGAAGGGCTTGTGCCCAGCTCAGAATACAAAATTCACTTAGTACTCTTCAAGGTTTCCCATAGTCCTGCATCACTGAGGAGTCTAAAGTCTCTTCTGAGACTCAGGGTGAATTCTTGTGTGACCTATCTTGTAAAAGTTAATGGAGATTTTTTAAAAAGCAAGTTACATGCATCCAATATACAATGGCAAGGTGTAAATATTTACATTCCCAAAGGAAGGAATAGGAAGATAGAAAGAAACAGAGCCAGACAGTAACGAAAGCCAGCAGGCCAGCATTTGATCTTGCAGCTCCAGTTCTGGCATCCGGAGCACGAGGTGGTGAGATGCGATCTGCAAGGGCCCTTGGCAGCTGATTGCAATGGGTGCTTTCTTTCTTGTTCTGGCTGGCCCCATGGCTCACAGCTAGCAGCCTTTCCTCATGGTCGTTCCACATTTCTGGCATTTCTAAACCTTGGGGATGTCTTGCAACCTTGATATAACTCTCACTACTTCACAAAGTGCCCCATCGGGGCTTGTTTGCAGGAATCCCAACCCTACCACATGCTACCTGGCTTCCCTTGCCTTCTTTCAAATATGAGGGGAGGCCTCCACAGCCTCCTTCTCTAGCAAAGCCAGCACTACATGGGCTCCAAGATGGGTCGTCAATAGAAAAGGTAGCCGTGCCCTCCTTAATCACTGATGCTGGGGCCCTCTAAGTCACAGCTTCTGAGACTACTCCATTCAAGCCACCACTGGCCCCAACTCCACCTGCCGCCTCCATCATGCCCTTGATGGCCCCAACTCCACCATGGCCACCGTTTCCTCCTTTCAGTCATCTTACTTTCTTCCATGACATCGTCTCTCTGAGCCCAAACTCCGCACCTGCCTTTCCCACCAAACTTTAAACCTACAGAGTCTTTCTGCCTTACTTCCACTCCCAAATTCAGGGATCAGTTTGCTAAATGGAAACATCGACCTTCATAATGCAGTTTGGATATTTTGATGTTTTGCTATTTCCTTTGCTAGTTTATTTACCCATCTTTACATTCAGCCTGGCACAGAGTTTCAGGACATGGCAAAATGTGATAATTTTTTTGCCTAATGTAATGCATGAGGCCTCTACTCCATCGCCCCACAAAGTCTTTTTTTGTCCCTATCATCTCCTGAGCACAGTCTCTAATGTCTGCCTTTCTAGCCATATTCTGCCCCTTCCAGTTTCTCTCACAAACCAGTTCCCAAGAGTCACAAGCCACATGATCAAACCAGGGCATCAGTACCACTCCCAGGACCATGTTTTGATCCAGCCAGCATCCTTGCAGTTATAATCTAAAAGACTGACCATGTAACGTAGAGAAAAGAAGATTTCTTTTCTTACACTCCATGTGAGGCCGGGAACCATGATTTTCAGAATACAGCAGAAAGAAGGAGAATACCGTGGCTGTGCTCACATCACGAAGACCGGAAGCAAGAAAGACTGCAGGGGGAGGAGGAACAAAGTATAATCCCCGATGCCACACCCCCAGGTACCCACCTACACCAGGCCTACCAAACTACCAGATGCCACCCAGATAAATCCATACCGAGTGGATTTATCCACTTCTGGGATTACAGCCCCCAAGACTCAATTATATCAACTCCAAACACCAGTATGAGTTCTTCAAAGGGCCATTTTATGTCTAACTATAACAGAACCTGTGTGCAATTAAGACCTGTAATCATGACTGCTCATGCGAGAAGTACAGTCCTGTGAGCTGACAGCCCGAAGGGGAATAAACACTGAGAGCAGCTTTGGAGTTTTAAATCAGAGAAAGAGAACCAAATTTAGCGAGTTCGGCAGCACACTGGCTCGTAGTGCATACCAAACACATAAACCAAAATTGTGGAGGAGAATAATTCGCGTTTCATTTTGTCAGAATTAAAACATACCGTGAAGTGTCAGCACAAAGCTTGGAGGCACGGTGACATCCTTTACATGTAAACAGCACAGAAACAGATGTACAACCTGGCACTATCCAGCCCAAAAAAGCAATCTGGGGCCTGGTCTGTCTCCCAGCATGAGAATGAGGCTCATCACTGTTGCCGACTAATCTCAGTTGGGTCCTTAGTGTCAGCTCCCGGTCAAATCCTCAGAAAGATGGGGCAAAAGGCAGGTGGAGTTCTGCAGAAGGCTATCTGCAGCAATTCTTTCCCCTCTATGAATTCCCTAAGTTTTTAGGTACGACGCTTGGGAAAGAATTTGAGGTGGACAAAGGCTTCTTGAGCCAATGACAATTTATTACAGGAACCCAGAGAAATTTATACCCTTCACCAGTGAGATTAATAATAGGAGAAAAAAGAAAGGGAAGGGGGGCAATCACAGCAAAACAATAGTAAATTACATATAAACAAAGTAAATGACTAGTCCAGCATTTAGGATATTAACTCCTCCGATATCGCAGCAGGGCAGGTCCAAAGGTAAATTCCAAAGGTAATACAGGCACGCCCAAGGCCCAGGGCTTGGAGAATACGCCTTCTCATGGAATCTTCTTTTGCTTTCTTTTTTGAAGTTTCCATCTATATCCATATGACAAGCATGGGGAGATGTGGCGTCCAGGGAGATGCGATGGGCGTCTCTCAGATCTCATCCGCTTTGCCTTCTGAAGTCTGAAAGCTTACAAAAACTCACAACACAGCTTGGCAAATAAGACACCACAAATAACACTGTGAAGTTCTTGGATTTAGTTGTCAGATGTATTTCCTTGACTGCTGAACACTCTTTTTTAGACAAAAAGCCTATTAGAGGCTTATTGGTCTCTAAGAATCCATTTCCTTATCACAAACCCTCTGCAACCTGCTTCTAACTTTCTAATTCCTTTCTTTCCCAGTCGGGACGTTCTTATGATAAGCTCTTCTTCATGAAAAAGTGCTTTCTTACTCTTACGGTATTTCCTTTCCTTCATACATATATATTTAGAATATCTGTCCTTTATTTTGTCATTTTCATTTCTAGCCATGCGGCATTCTCCCTGTTTCGGGGAACGCTCACGCTGGGCGTGAAGGTCAACAATCTTTCTCCTTGGCTCTATTGTATTTTGGCAACTAAGTTGTTCATCAGTTAAATTGCTTTGAAGTCACACACAAAATTTTATCTTCTCTGTCTCTAGGCAGGATCTCAAGGGTAAACAAAGTTTCCTTAAACTGAGCTATCGGTTACCGGAGTTAATAGCTTAACCTAAGTTAGTGATAGTGAGGGTCAGAGACCCTTTGTAATTGCTGCAGTTGGAATGCTTATCACAGCATCTGAGTTCTGGCCAGTTTTTTCCTTACTATTGAGCAAAGCCAAGGACGTTTATTTCCACGGACTCAATTTCTGATCTCACATCATCAGAGCAATTCGTGTAGAGAGTTAAAAGAATACCAAGAGAATAATAGTTATGAAGGATATCTAAAGTGGGGGATATTTTTGCCAGAGAGACCCTCTTTCTCGGGGCGTTCTGCCGATAAACTATGTGGAGTGGGGGTCTTCAACACATAGATGCCGAGGCAGCAGGATGTCTTGGCACATCACCTTACAGCTTCAGGGCACAAAAGCAGAGGTTGGGGCTGGTGGGAGTCCAGGAAGAATATTCAGTGTCCTAACACCTGGGCAATTCCCTTCTGAAGTGGTTCCAATCCTTTGGGAAAAACAAGCAATCTCCCTGAACCATTCGCAAGACCATCTGAGAGTAAAAGGATTAGGTCTATGCACACGTTCTTTATCTTACTGCACAGCAGAAAAAGCTGAACGACTTTCAGAACTACAACTGCTAAATGACATTAGCCAGTCTCAGACAGTGGAGGGCCATATGTTTTCTCTCATATATGGAAACTAGAGAAGAACTGAGAAACAAGAGAGACTTCAAATAAACGAGGAGAGAGACCAGTAGAATAGTGGGATGGGGTTGGAGGAGAGAAATGAGGAGGGGAAAAGGGAGACTGGGTGAAGAAAAAATTCAAATAATGCTATGCGCATATATGAAGATGTCAATGCCGATTTGAATTATATATGTGGGAGAGGGAGAAAGTGGGGGGATGCGTAAGGAAATACACTAAGTACTCGGTGCTTGCATATCTCCATCACTTTGAACCTCACTATGATACATAATTACATTGCGTCAATAAAAGCATAATAAAAATACTTAAAGGTGACGAAGAGGCTTTAAAATGAATTTTACAAAAGAAAGCTCTGTGAGAGTGAAGAAATCACCTTGAATCTTAATCCTACTTAGCCTCGTTTTGTGTTCTACAAAGAGCAGAATAAAATGACAGCTAAGATTAAACAAACAGTAACTGTGGAGGCCTGACCCTTACCCGTAGAGCCCTGGTTCTCTGCCGGGTGTAACTGGGAAGATCCAGACTGAGGCTCCAGGTGGACCTGAGGGTCTGAGAAGTCACAGTGACTGTCAACTCCTGGAGTCTTTGTGAGCAAGGGGTGCAAAAATGGCCTTTGGGCGGCAGGTCTGCTGGATCCCTTCCATCGATGCCCACTGCTCTCACACTCATTCCTAACTGCTACTTAAAATGATGGAGAAAGCCCCATTTTGAAGAGCTGTGTCCTCCGCCAATCAAGAGTAAATGGAAACTTCATAAAAGAAGATTCAATACAGGTGGACGTAGTTCAAAGAAAATATCTGTTGAACACTTGCGATGCTATGTTAGACAACCAGGGACCCTGTGTTGAAGACACTGCCTTAGCCTGAAGGGACTTAATTTATAAGAGGACCCAGACACCGAAATTCACAATAGCCATCTAATACGTAAAGGCATTCAAGACCAATACGTGAATATGTGGGAGCCCAGAGCCCAGGTCTGGGGTTTGTAGATGCTTCCAGAAGGAGGAAGCCTGAGCTGGGTGATGGGAAAGAAGCCAAACAGACAGAGGGATTGGGAGGTGTGGGCTGTGTGCTGTGGCCGGTGAGAGGAAGTCAAAATAGCTAATAGAGAAAGAGCTGGGTGTTCTCAGAAGCCCTAGTGTGTTCTGAGACCCAGTAGGCACATGCTATTACTGGCTCCTCACTTGTGTAGAAGATGATGCCCAGAAAACTTTAGGACCAAGGCAGGCATCCAAGGGATATTTCTCCTCACTTTTCTGCATTATCTGCCACGGTCTTCTAAAGCCTGCACACTTGCAGCATATCCTTCCTTGTTCTCTCTCCTCCACAGTACCCATGGTGGAAGTTATGCTGTCCACAACCAGCTACGGAGGTACAATTTAAACATGTGTGAACACCTCATGGCAGAGTACGCTTGTCATGCCACCTTGAGTTGGGTTTTTATTGTCTTATCTTGATATTCTCTATGGCAAAGCAGAAAAGGCATGGTGTGCCAGGTGTGTTGATATATACCTATAACCCCAATATTTGGGAGATGGAGACAGGGGGATCCCAGGTTGAAGGCCAGCCTCAGCAACTTGGTGAGACCCTGTTTCAAAAAATAATAATAGGCCGAGTGTGGTGGCGCACGCTTGTAATCCCCGCGCTTGGGAGGCAGAGACAGGAGGATCGCGCAGGTTCGAAGCCAGCCGCGCTCTCTGGCTTAAAAGACCCTGTTTCCAAATCTAAAAAAAAGTGTAAAAATAGGTCTGGGAGTGTAGACCGGAGGTAGAAGGGCTTCCAGGAACCCCAGTACCACCAAAAAATAAATAAATAAATAAATAAATAATAATAATAATAAAAATAATAAAAGTAAAACAGAGCTGGGAGTGTAGCTCCTGGAGGTTGAAGGTTCCTATATTTGACCTCCAATGCCAAAGTAATAATCAAGAAAAAGAAATAAAGAAAAGACACAAGGTGAGTCAGATAACCCTGGGTTTGAGTTTCTCCTCTACCACTCATCAGCCAGGTAGCCTGGCACACAATTCCTTAGCTGTGCACTTTGGTGGTTACCCCTGATTTTTCTGAACTGGCATGAGAATAGCCTACACAGGCAGCTGTTGGCCAGGGAGGGCTCTCAGCAGCTCTGAGTTCCATTGCATTGCCTTCTCCTCGCTTTTCTCCCAGCCAGGTTTATCAAGAGAATAGTATTTCTCTGAGGGGAGCCCATAAAGAGGGCAGGGTGGCATGGGAGGAAGATGCCCTAGGCACTGCATGGGTGAGGTCTGTTGGCCCCATCTCCCATACTTCACCTTCCAAGTCCCACAGAGGTCCATGCCAGGCAGTGCAGGCAGCTCTAGTGGGATTCCCTGCACTTGCAGGAATTGCTTTGAATTGGAGCATCTTCTCTAGATGTTGGTCCCCCTCACACACTACACTCTTTCAACAGCTCACCTTCTCTGCTTCCTGCATGATTTCTTATGGGGTGGTGCACATTTGTACCTTTCCACCCAGAGCAAACATTCCATTTTCTTAGCCCTAATTCTCTAAGCAACTTCCCCAGGACCCCATCAATAAGTTGCATCCCCCACCCTCCTTCAATAAGTGGCGTAGACACTGTCATATTGTGTGTACTCCTCTCTCTGTCTGGCTCCTGCCCTCATCAGAGAATGATAGCACCACTGTCTGTGGCGCTTCTGCCTTGAGTGTCCCCAAGGCCCAATGTGTGAGAGATCGGTGCTATCAGGAGGGGGTGGGACTTCCAGGAGGTCAGGCCTGGTGGGAGGTCTTTGCCAAGGACCTTGGGGAGGCCTCATTCTCCCTTTTGCTTTCTAGCACTGCAGTGAGCAGTTTTGTTCCCATCTACTGCTGCTGTGATGCACTGCTTCACCATAGGCCTAAGCACCAAGACCACCCAGTCGCGAGCTGAGATGATGGAAACTGTGAGCCCAAATACCTTTTCTTTTTATTTTTTTGTGGTATTAGGATTTAAACCCAGGAGAGTTGTACAGCCGAGCTACATTTCCTGTTTTTATTTTGAAACAGGGTCTCACCGAGTTGCTGGGGGCCTCAATAGATCGTCAGGTTTGGCTGTACAGCTGCGACCCTCCCAACACAGTCATCCAAGCATTGGGATTACCGACACGCACCACTGGCTACCCTTTACTTTTTATAAGTTAATTTATCTCAGGTATTTGATATAGTAACAAGAAGCTGACTAACAAATATGAGCAAGGGACCTGGTAGAGGCCTGCAGGGAGAAAACAGAATAGCTTCTGCAGTGCTTTCTTCATTCTCAGTTTTGGTACAGTGACTGCTGCTTCTCCCAGCAGCAAAGCTGAGAAAAATCAAAGTATGCGAACTAAATTTCACAGCAATTGATTTTTGTCAAGCTCACTTTACCTTTAGACTTTGTTTTTGATCTATTAAAATATTTTTGTCATCATGTGTCAAAAGCTTTAGTGATTTTGGGTAATTATTCAGGCCAAGGTAATTTATTTCATAGCAAAGACAATAATACATTCAATATATCAATCCCAAATAACTTTAATACTAGTTGGTTCAGTAGCTACCAGGTCATCAGAGGATCTATGTGCTTTCTGCATACAAAAGATGATGCCGGGCATGGTGGCGCATGCTTGTAATCCCAGCCCTTGGAAGGCCGAGACAGGAGGATCACACAGGTTCGAAGCCAGCCTCAGCTACTGACTGAGGCTCTCAGCAACTTAGTGAGATCCTGTTTCCAAATAAAATATAAAATAGGTCTGGGAGTATAGCCCGAAGGTAGAAAGCCTCTGGGTTCCAACCCCAGTAACACCAAAAAAAAAAAAAAAAGTAAGGATGAAAAACATCTGGAACACAGCTGGGAGGGAGGCATGAAGAAATTTTCTCAAACAACTTTGTATAGGAAATCAACTCAATTTCCAAAGGAAATGAGATGCTAGCGTTGTTTTTGTTTTTGTTTTTGTTTTTTTGCGGTACTAGTGATGGAACCTAGGGGTGTTCTACCTCCGAGCTACATCCGCAGGTCTATTTTTATTCTTTATTTTGAAATAGGGTCTCCCTAAGTTGCAGAGGGCCTCACTAAGTAGCTGAGGCTAGCTGAAAACCTGTGATCCTCCTGTCTCAGAGTCCCAAGTACTGGGATTACAAGCATGAGCCACCATGCCTGGCAAGAGGATCCTTATTATTCAAAACTGAAGACCTTGCTGGGCATGGTGATTCACACCTCTAATCCTAGTACTTAGGAGGTTGAAACAAGAGTATTGCAGGTTCCAGGCCAGCCTCAGCATCTTAGTAAGACCCCCAGCAAGTTGGCAAGACCCTATCTCAAAATGTAAAATGAAAAGGGGGTGGTCAAGGAGCTTGAAGATATAATCTCCTGAGTTCCATCCCCAGTACTATAAAAAAAAAAGAAACAAAAACCAAAGTCCTCAAATAATGGTTTTACTTCAAAGTATTTCCAAGATATTGTATATCACTTTTTAGAGGGAGTACTGGGGATGGACCCTAAGGCATTCTACCTCTGAGTGACACCTCCAGCCTATTTTTTATTCTTTATTTTAAACAGGGTCTCACTGAGTTGCAAAGGGCCTAAGTGGCCGAGGCTGACAGCAAACCACAATCCTCCTGTCTCAGCCTCCCAAGTCCTGGGATTACAAGCGTGTACCACCACGCCAGGCTCAAAACTCTTTTTCTTTAGTCAAGGAATATGCAGATAGCCTGAGAATAAAGAATGTAGCACAAAAAGAGCCTTGGTACATGGATGTCCATGTCAATCAGCTTTCAGGATTTTCAAGGCGACTTGGCTCAGTGCAGGCTCCCCACTAGTTTCTGTAGTTCTCCTCTGCCTAGTTCAACTACTGATTCATGGTCCCAAGACTCTAACAGGGCCAGCTCCTTGAACAAACTGCTTTTTCTTCTCCTTTACTTACGCTCCCATGCCACCCAACCCTGGCTTATTGAACCCAGGGGTGTTCTAACTATAGTCTATACCCTAAGAGTTTTTAAAATTTTATTTTGAAACAGGGTCTTGCTAAGTTGTTGAGAGTCTCACTAAGTTGCTGAGGCTGGCCTCAAACCTGCAATCCTTCTGTCTTAGCCACCCAGGTACTGGGATTATATGAGTGCACCCCCAGACCAGTCTCCTGAGACTCTTGATATAGCCTCTATCTAAGGTTTGGTCCTCCAGAAGCCCACCCCGAGGCCCACGTTTGAGTGTAAGTAGTTTCTTTGGGAGGTGAGCCCAGAAAACGCAATAGGGAGTGGAGAAGTGAGACAGGAAGAAAAAAGAAGCACATACATGCTCCGTGGCTATAAACAACTTACCATTCTCCGTAATTAGAGCATCAATTCATCTGGAGATACAGTCAACAGCTGTCCTGTCTGAGGAAACTGGGGTGCACATGGATTTCTCCCTGGCAATCAGCATTTCCTGTGATGGCTCCAGCATTTCTAGGCTGCTTTGTGATAACGGCAAATTGAGCTCTTTCCACGGTTGAAGATGCTCCGGCAAAGAAACTCGGGCACTTGCAGCTGGACGTCCAGCAAACGGCACTGACAGGGACACAGAGCAGGGCCCTGCAAGCTCTGCAGCCATCATGATGTCTTCCCATTTGCCGGGACTACTCGAAAGGCTTTGCTCAAGCCCAGCTAATGAGGACAAACATATTCCCTTTAAAGTGTCGACTCTGACTGATTATTAGTGGCTTTGCAGGGAATGATTCTGAGGTTATTTTAAAGGTGAACAGGACATAGGCCCTATGCTTGATGAGAAGTCTCTCCTAAAAGAAAGGTGGGTGAAGATGGCGTTGGCTATCTAGCTAGATGTGTATTTTCCCGAATCCTAGACTCACTCCTGAAAGTGGTGAGCAGAAATCCCCTGGGCACTAGTTGAAACAGAAAAAAAATGGCCAAAGAGAAATAGATGGGTGTTCAGGACTGTCTTAGTCTTTTCAGGCTGCTGTAACAAAAACACCATTCTGGGCGGCCTATGAACACAATTATTGATTCTCACAATTGGCGAGGCTAAAATTCACAGATGTAGGTGCTGGCAGATTTGTTGTTTGGTGGGGGTTTATGGCTCACAGATATCTTCTTTCTGTGTCCTCCCTTGGTGGAAGGGTGACCTAACTCTTGGAAGCTCTTTCAAAAGAGTCCTAATCTCACATGACCTAATCACCCCCCAGTTTCTCTTAATACCATCCATCGGTGTTCAGGGTACAATGTGTGAATTCTGAGAAGGCACGAACACTCAGATCATAGTAAGGACTCTGCTGGAGGAATCCTCCCCCCCTTCAAATCAAACACTCTGGTCTCCTTCAGAGCGGTCACGGGGACCACACCCCACAGATCCATCCAAGTCCCATATTACTTCTTTGGCATCATCTGGGCTTAGAGATAGTAGGGACGTTTGCTTAAAGGCAACAGAAAATGAATTAGCCCAAGTAACAAAATTGAACATGAAGATGAGATGTTTCGAGTGACTTTTTAAAAGTTTCTATTGGTGCATTACAGTTTTCCTAGGTTGAATATCAGTTTTGTTTTCTTTAATATGTGCAGGATAGGGAGTAATCGGGATACAGGAGTTATTCCAGATGATGAGGAGAAAGCTCGGGGGAGCTAGGGAGGAGGAGATCCAGGGGTAGGGGTGGAGGAAGACTGAGGTTCATTAATAGAAATACTACCATAGACTATGTGTGTATGTGTAAATATATGCCACGGTCAATCTGGGAGGCAGGGAAAGAGGTGGGGGGCATGAGCATGGATGTTCTTGTCAACATGACTTACATTATGATGTGATTCTACCATGCACCAATAAAGCACAAAAATTAAATATATATATATAATCAGTTAATCCCTTTGGTCATGGAGGAGCCAGTGAGCATTGGCTTCAGGCCCACCGATGTTATCTGTTCTCAGGAAATATGAAGATGAGGGAGGGGCTGCCCAGACCCTCAAAGCCCCACAGAGCAAGAGGCAAGATTAATAAGCTCCTGACCAAGGTCCCACCGGAGGGCAGTACTGAAGGACTCAGACCTTCTCGGCTTTCACCCTGCCCCGCCATTGCCAGCTGGGTGACCCAGAGATGCTCCTTTGGTCCCTTTGCGCATCAGTGTCTCTGCCTCCTCCCTCGCAGGGTTGTTTGACATTTGTGAGCGACGTGAAGCGGAGCGCTGCCCCACTGCGCATGCCCACGCGCAGTGCCTGCGAGGTCGCCCACCAGGATCACATCCTTTCCTACCTGGAGGACCAGGGACATGACAAGGAGGAGCTGGTGTTGGTGATAGGCTCCGCAGAGGAAGAGAATTTTGCCAAATGAAGTAAATGTAGGCTCTCCCAGGCAGAGAGCGAGCCACGGGCGGAGCAGCGGAGGGAGACAGGTCTAGGCAGCGCCTCTGAGCGGGCAGTGGGAGGACTTGGTTTCTGGGGGGAAAATCTCAGACTTTTGGCTAGACAGTAGACATAATAAGAACTGTATTTAATTTAACTTATGTATTTAGTTTTGAACCCATGGGCGTTCTACCTTGGAGCTACAACCCCAGCCATTAGTTGAAACTCACTAAGTGGCCGAGTCTTATTAAGTTGCTGAGGCTGGCCTTGAACCTGCGCTCCTCCTGTTTCAGCCTGTCAAGCACTGTGATTACAGGTGTGCATTGGATAAATTTTTTTACTAAATGTTTTTCTGTCCATAGGCCTTGACAGGCAGGCAACTTAAAGTACAATGTCTGGCCAGCCTCTGTTCTAAGGCATTGTTATTTTAGTTGGCAGGTTGGCCTTTTGCCTTCTTTCTGAGTTGCACACCTACCCTATTTTATTTCTTATTTTGAAACATGGTTTCAACACTTTGCTGAGAGTTTAGCTAAATTGCTGAGTCTGGCCTTAAGCCTGCAATCCTCCCATGTCCTGGGATTATAGGCGTGCACCATTATGCCTGGCTTAAACTTGAGTCTATGAGATTACATGAATCACTATAAAAATTCCACATTCCCTTTGCTCTAAGTTTACCAAAGTAGTCCTGAATACCAGTAAAAACACAGCAGCTCGAGTTTCCTACGTGAGCCGCCCCCATCTGAGCCCCCACAGCACCCATCCCGTGGAATACCTGACCTGGCTGGGAGCCACTCTGGACCCTGCTCTTCTCCAGGCCAGGTGCAGCATGTGGTTGGCCTGGCCAGAGGGGCGGGGAATGCCCTGTGCACTGGGTCCATGCAACCCATGCAGGAAAGTCAGCACTACTGAACACAGAGAGAGTAGCGGAGTTTCCAGTTGAAGGGAGTACAACACCAGACATGAAGCGGGTGCAGTGGCGCACGCCTATAATCCAGGTACTCCAGAGTCTGAAACAGGAGGATTGCAGGTTCAAAGCCAGCCTTCAGCAACTTCGCAAGACCCTGTTTCAAAACAGAAAATAAAACTAGGGCTGGGGGTGTGTAGTTCCAAAGTAGAATGCCCCTGAATTCAATCCCTAATACAAAGAAAGAAAGAAAGAAAGAAAGAAAGAAAGAAAGAAAGAAAGAAAGAAAGAAGAAAGAAGGAAGAGGAAGGAAAGGAGGGAAGGAAGGAAGGAAGGAGGGAAGGAAGGAAGGAAAGGCGGGGGGAGATGAGCAGGTGCTATCCGCAGTAATAGGGTCTGGAGCTGCTGAGGCCAAGGTCAGGTATGTTACAGCCTTGCCTCTCTGAGTTAGACTAGTGAAGCCCACACCCAGAGGAGAAGCAGCATTCAGCTGAAGACCCATTCACAGGATCGCAAAGGGCTTCGGGAAAGAACCGGAGGAGAGGGTGAGGTGGCCAGGGAGCCTCTGGGGCAGAGGGGAAGTGCCTGTGTTTTCTTCTTGGTGGCTTACATGTTGAAGGGAATGAAACTATTCCAGGTGTCAATCCTTTCTCTGCTGAAAATGGAAACATGTCCTGACTTGGTGGAAAGTGGAGGCCTGATTAGAAGAAGAACAAGGCCAGGGTGTGGGGATTCCCAAGGAGGGTGGAGACAGGCTCTGCCCAAGGCCAAAGCTACCCACAGACACGGGAAGGGGCCCTTTCATGGTGCACCCCTGCCTGCACCACTGTAATCCCAGCACTTGGGAGGCTGAAACAAAAGGATCATAGGTTCAAGGCCAGCCTGAGCAACTTAGCACGGCCTTCAGCAACTCAGTGAGACCCTGTTTCAAAATAAAAGAGCTGGGGGTGTAGCTCAAAGGCAGAATGCCCCTGGGTTCAATCCCCAGTACTGAAAAGGGAAAAACGTGTATGGGGTCTGAACACAAATGAGTGAGTTTTAATCACTCTACACTGGGTTGGGGTGTGGCTTCAGCATAGATTAAAATGCGGGCGGGGGGGGGGGGGGGGGGACAATATCCTTGAGCTGCATGGAAATTACTCTCCTCCATCTCTGCTCACATCAGAGAATCTTCTGACCTCAGGATGGAAAAATGCCAAAGGCAAACTTCTAGGGCAGTCACTTACCGTCAGGAGCAACCGCAATGAAATCATTTCAGAGAAATGAGTGGTCTCAACCACTGGAGCAAAGGATTTCAAGTTTTCCTTCCATAATGGCTTCTAGCAACTAAAGCTCTTCCCAGGAAGTCTCCCCTGCTCTCTGATCACACCCTCTCCCATCTGCAGTCAGCAACACTGCCCAGTGCTCCAGAGACAGCTGCGGCTTTAAGGGGATGCAGGGATGGGTGTTTTTTGTTTTTGTTTTATTTTTGTTTTTTCGGTACTGGGGATAGAACCCAGGGGCATTCTACCTCCGAGCTACACCCCCAGCCCTATTTTCTTCTTTTATTTTAAAAGATAGTCTTACTGAGTTACAAAGGGCCTCACTAAGTAGCCGAGCCTGTCCACGAACCACGATTCTCCTGTCTCAGCCTCTGCAATGCTGGGATTATAAGCGTGCACCACCACACCTTGTAGGAAGGATTGTTTTAACTGTTCTCACCCCCAAACATTACGCTAAGTATCTGAGATAATGTATATATCAAACAGCTTCATTTACCCATTCTACAATCAATACACATATCAAATCTATACTAATATTTTACTTGTCACCTAAAGATAAGCTAACAAGCCAGGCATGGTGGCACACTCCTGTAATCCCAGTATTTGAGAGAATGAGGAGGATTACAGGTTTGAGACCAGCCTCAGCAATCTAGCAAGAGTCTAGGAAATCTAGGGTGAGACCCTGTTTCAAACAAAAAATAAAATAGATTTGGGGGTGTAGCTTGGAGGTAGAATGCATCTGGATTCAACCCCTAGTATGAAAGAATGAAAAAATAAGGAAGAAAAGAAGAGAGAGAAGGGGGAAATAAGAAAGGAGGAAGGGAAGGAAGGAGGAAGGAAAGAAGAAAGAAAGAAAGAAAGAAAGAAAGAAAGAAAGAAAGAAAGAAAGAAAGAAAGACTAAAAGTTCCAGTGTGGTTGTGCATGTTTATAATCTCAGTACTTGGGAGTCTGAGACAGGAGGATAGGAGTTTCAAGACCAGCCTCAGTAACTTAGTAAAGCCCTATTTCAAAAAACAAGAAGTACAAAGGGCTAGTGGTGTGGCTCAGAGGCAGAATGTCCTTGGGTTCAATCTCCAGTACCAAAATAAATAAAACCAAAGAAAGAAAAAGGAAACCTAAGAAAGAAAAAAGGAAGGAAAGAAGGAAAATAAATTTTAGGTAGGCATGGTACCAAGTTCAAGGTCAGCTTCAAGCAATTTAGGGAGGCCCCCAGCAACTTAGTAAGACCTTGTTTCAAAATAAAAAATAAACAGGGCAGGGATGCATCTTAGAGCTAAAACAGCCCTGCCTTCCTCCCAAGTACAAATCAAATAAAGAGTAATAAACAAATGAGGGAAGTAATGTTCTAGGTACTTAAGCAGTTCAAAATGGCGACATGTACACTGTTTACCAGGATGGAACCATACTTCAATGTAAGGAAAAAGATTACGCACACTATGGTGATACGCACATTAAAACACACTGGAAAGAAAGGACCAAAGCTCCAACAATCTTTTGTGTCAGCAACTAAAATTCTGAGTGAGTTTTTTCTTATTTTTTCAACATTTTCATTACATGACTTGATGCATTATACTAACACGCCATCCTGGTGCAGCCCGTGACACACATAAAAACAAGTAAAACATCCACATACAACCTGTCATGATCATTTTAATTTCACATGTCCGGGAGAGGATGAGTTTTGTATGAAACAAAGGGCGAAGTGTGTTCGAGCACGTCACATAAACCGAACAAAAACCTTTAGAGAGAATAATCATCCATGTCTTCCATAAGAAAACAAATTTTCCTTAACAGCTAAAACCGGTCATTTGTACTCAGAAAACACTGGCGGAGCCGGGGCCAGTGTGAGGCTGCTCACATTTCCACCGTGGAAGCGTTTCTGCCACACAGCAGTGTCGTCTCCTTCTCTCTCCTCGGGCTTGAAGGAGCTCTACCCGAAGCAGGGTTCCTAACCCTCAGCTGGCCCTGGGCAACACTTGTCTGTTCTGTTCCAGCGTTCCAGGATCTACGTTCTGCTAGTGTGTGCGTGCATGTGTGTGTGTGTGTGTGTGTGTGTGTGTGTGTGTGTACACATGTATGTGTTACTAGCGATTAAACCCATGGGAGTTTTGCCTCTGAGCTATTCCCCCCAGCCTTATTTTAGTTTTTAGTTAAAAAGAGGTTCTCACTAAGTTGTTGAGAGCCTCAGTAAGTTGTGAGCCTCAGACCCGTGATTCTCCCGTCTCAACCTCCCAGTACTGGGACCACGGGCTTCTGCTGTTTCTGTCTTATTTCCTTCCCCAGGGCTTCCCTTCCTGTTCTCATCATCACTGGATACTGACAGGAATGTCTGCCAGCTGCTGTGTGCCCACCACTTACTTCAGATCATCTGAGAGCTGGGCGTGGTGGCACAGGCTTGTAATCCCAGCATTCCAGAGGCTGAGACAGGAGGATCACGGCTCAAAGCCACCCTCGACTACTTAATGAGGCCCTCTGCAACTTAGTGAAACCCTGTTTCAAAAGAAAGAATAAAAATTAGGGCTGGGTATGTAGCTAGGAGGTAGACTTCCCCTGGGTTCCATACTGTAAAAAAAAGAAAAGATAATCTGATGGCCAGCCAGT
The DNA here is from genome assembly GCF_963383645.1 of Muscardinus avellanarius. Classification (NCBI taxonomy): domain Eukaryota; kingdom Metazoa; phylum Chordata; class Mammalia; order Rodentia; family Gliridae; genus Muscardinus; species Muscardinus avellanarius. The sequence goes on from NC_137803.1 coordinate 60,247,749, forward strand.
GTGCAGCCTGGCAGCCTGGCCTCCAGAAGCTGGGACATTTCATTGCGGGGGTTGAATTCAGAGTTTCACCACTTACCAGCCAGCTGGCTCGAAGACTGGTGATTCTGCTCACACAACTCCAGTTTCCCCATCTGCCCAGCTGGGGTGATAGTGACCGTGTTCATCTAACAGAGTTCCTGTGAAAAGTCAATAATTAGTAATTTTTTAAAAATGTTACTGAAAGTACTTACATGGCCAGTAGTTCAACAATAATGAGCTACAGGTACTACTTGTTATGGAAGCTTCAGTTCAAGTTATGCCCCTTAGACACTAGCTTCCACAAGCCTTTTACAAATCCTTTCTTAGCCTTTGGTCCAGTCACAGTACTGGCTCTCTTTATACTGTCTTCACACACACACACGCGCACACACACACACACACATCTTCAATTAGACCTTGTTATTCTATAGTGGCAGAAAAAAGCAAGCCTGTTAAACTTGCATATTTTTCTATCCAGAGAAGGATTCAGCTGTTCACCCAAAGTCTACTGAGAACCTTCATTGGGTTCTATCTAAGCCTGAGTGTTTATTTTCATTTTGCAAAGCCCAAAGAGATTAGCCAACTTGCCCAAAGTCTTTGCTATAAATGCTGGATTCAAAATGAAAACTGTATTTGTCCAATAACATTGAAGCCCATGTATGTACCAAATAAATAGTTTTTAATTCTTTTCTTTTTCTTTTTTTCATTTTTTTAAAGAGAATTGATTCCAAAGAATGAATTGAGTATTAGTAGACAAGGAATTAGGGTTGCATAGATTGGCCCCAAATCCCCGTGTCTCTCAAAGCACACCTCAAAAGGGACCATGAAGCTAAATGGCCTGGATTCCTTCATCCTCAGCCCCGGGGTAGGAGGCAGCATCCCTAAACCCCAGCCTCAGTGTGAGACAGGCTGGAGGTAGAAAGGAAGACACATCAAAACAAGCAGAGCGGAAGCTCTTGGCCATCTCACCTTACACAGAGGAAATTGCTTAAGGATGGAGTGTAAGTCTTTATAAATTGTACCATGTTACCAATTGACACGTAGTTTTCAGCAATGTGTTCTACAAAGGAAAAGGAAATTGGTTCCAAGTCCACAAAGGAATGCAGCAAACCATTTACCATCATACCTTAAGCCAAAGAGTATTACGAAATGGCTTAACACAGCCAAGTGGGCTGTGTTTATGAAATAGTTTAACACAGCCAAGCTGTATTTAACACAGCAAAATAATAACAGAAATAGGATAAAGACCACCAGAAGCTATGTATAAGAAGAAAAAAAAGACTCATTTCTTTGGAACACCTCATAGGTGTATGTTTTTTCTTTTAAGAAACAACTCACACTCAGAGTTCTCTTTTTTGGATAACCACTCATTCCCCATGGTTTTTGTTGAATCTCTCTCATTTATTGGCATTTGTGCATGTCTGTGTGTGTGTGGGGGGGTGTAAGAGAGAGACAGACAGACAGGCAGACAGATAGACACCAGGAAATGAATTCAATGGAATTCTACCTCTGGACTACATACGCAGCCCTTTTTGTGTTTTAGTTTGAAATCAAGCCTCGCTAAGTTGCCAGGGCATCTTTGAGCCCATGATCCCCCTATTGCAGCCTCCCAAGTACTAAGTACTGGGATCATAGGCTTGCGTCACTGTGCCTAGCTACATACTCACCTCTGTACAATTTTGATCTCCTCCAGATTGGGGCTATCTTCCCAGTCACCTGAAGTCTCTGGATGGCCCAATCAGAAAAAAAAAAAAAAAAAAAAAAAAAAAAAAAAAAAAAAAACAGAAAAGCAACACTTGAAAGTTATTTTTTTGAAACAGGTGGACAGGAAGGAGTGGACTTCCCAAGGTCTTCAGTGATGGTGGATACCTAGAAACCAAAGGGAAGCAAGCTCCTGGCCGCCTTCTGTTTCTCCCTCACCTGCCCTTTTACTGTGGAGCCTTGAACTTCAGCTCACACTCCAGCCTGTGCTCATCACCTTTGGACTGGTCCTTCTGAGGAGTGAGGAGAGAACCAGGAAAATTGGAAGGACATCTCATGATGAGGCGAAGCCCAACACATCAATATGATTTCCCATGAATTGTGCTATAAATGGCAATTGGGTCCTAGTTAAGTTACTTAACCATTATTTCCTAGAAAAAAGTAAACCTCATTATTACTGTTGTTATTATTGCCACCCAAGTTTTTAGACTTGCAAATAAAGAATACAAGGGAGGAATTTCAGCTCATGGATCAAATATCTCAACCTCTTCGTCAGTGTACATTTTTTTTTTTAATCAGAACCAGCTCTGCTCAGAATGAGAATGTACCTGGAGGTCATCTTTGGGATCTGTCTGCCCCACTTTTGGGGTTGATTCCTACAGGTCTCTTTTCTTGCCCATAGTCTCCAGAGTCTTTAGAGTATCTTGAATCTACAGAGCATTCTCTCCCACCCAGACATGCCCTTCCTCAGAGTGGACCGTGCTACCTCCTCACACTCAATTCATTCCTCAGGGACCACTGATTTCATCCACTTGTCAAAAGAAAAACAGCCCAACACCTTGATCCATACTAATATGCAAATCATTATTGATGACAGTTCTTCAAAGGTAAATGCCTCCCAATTCATGATGGGATTACATCCCAGTAAACCCAAATTCAATGGAAAATATCAGAAGAAAAGCATGTGTTGATTGTACCTAGCGTACTGTTACAGTTAGGTATAGACTGTCCCCTGAAGAGCTCATGTGTTAATGTTCAGAGTCGATGGGATGAAGTCGTGAGGGTTATAATGTCATCGTGGGTGAATCCACTGTAATGGATTTACCTAGGCAGGTGAGTGTGACCAGAGAAGGTGGGTCCTGCTGGTGTGGTCTTAGGGACTGTGCTTTTGTCTTTGAATCCCCTTGCTTGCCTGCTCTCTGGCCTCTGGCCTCCGTGATATAAGGAGAGCCTTGCTCTCTTCTGCAATCACTTTTCTGCTGCCATGCCCTGACTCTTCAGAGCTTGGTCTGACATGGACTGAACCCTGAAATCACCAAAAACTATAAGCAAATGAATATTTCTTCCTCTAAGTTGCATGGTCAGTTGCTTTAGATTAGGCAGTGAGAATGTTGACTGAGACAACCCTGGAATATCGTAACTTAGCAGCACAGGGTGCTGTCAAGGGTCAGCTGGTCCCCTGGTGATTTTGCAGCTGACTGGGTGGGGGCTACGGTCACTACTGCAGCCCAGCATTACAGAGAAGATCATATCACATGTCACTAGTGCAGGAAAAGATAAAAATGGAAAACTCCAAGTCTGTTCTTATTGAATGAGTAAGGCTTTCACACACCATCATACAGTTGAAAAATTGTAAGTCAAATCAGCATAAGTCAGCCAAGTATGATGGCGCATGTTTGTAATCCTAGTACTTGGGAGGCAAGAAGATCACACAGGTTCAAAGCCAGCTTCAATGGCCTAGTGAGGCTCTGAGTAATTTTAGTGAGACCCTGTTTTTAAAAAAAAAATATAAAATAGGTCTGGGAGTATAGCCTGGAGGTATAAATCCCCTAGGTTCCATCCCCAGTGCCACACACACACACACAAATAAGCCAAGGATGGTTTCTATACATTTTTGGGCAGGTTGATTACCAACCCATAAAAACTTTTGGGTGGAACAGGAAAATAATGTGTTGCTAGGAAGGTAAGTCTCTGGTGGACTATATTTGGCTACTCCTGTATCTCAAATGCCTTTAATTCTCTCTCTCTTCCTTTTGAGTCTATAGTTTCTTCTCTAGCTCATGTTATTTCACAGCCTCGTCTGGTAAGGGGCAGTGTGTAGGCTTCCTAGTATGAGCATTATTTGGTAACCATCACCTTCATCTCGTAGAGGAGTTTGTGTGTTAACTTAGAATTATTTCCTTGTGGTGATTACAGTGTGTGTGTGTGTGTGTGTGTGTGTGTGTGTGTGTGTGCACGCGCGCGTGTGCGTGCGTGCGTGCGTGTGAAATACTGGGATTGAACCCAAGCCCACTCTACCCCTGGGCCACACCCCCAGCCCAATTGTATTTTATTTATTTTATTTTTAAATTTTGAAGCAGGGTCTTACTTAGTTGCCAAGGCTGGCCTCGAGCCTGTGATACTACTCTCGGCATCCCAAATACTAGGATTACAGGCACACACCACCATGCCTCACTTACAAACTATTTTTTAATTACTCGTGGCCCATTAATAGGTAAGTATAACCAAATATGTGCATTTAGCAGTGCGGATTTAAATCAGGGCCTCTGAACTATTTTTACTGAAGCCACCTACCAATTGGCAGGAGGGCGTCAATAAACAGACCGCCTAAACATTGAAATCTGGGTTCTATTATACAAGGGAAAATTTTGCATTCCACTTGAAAATGTAACCGATGTGTTCTTAATTGCAAAAACATTTTAAGCTACAAGTTATATTGCTTTCATTTCTCCCCCACCCTTCCACATTTCTGAGGAAAATTGATGCCATTTATCCTGTGTGTTGCTTCATGTCCCAAAGGTCATGTAACTAAATTTGAGAAGCTCATGCAAAAAGGAATGGAAGCAGGACAACGGGTAAAGAGTTCAGCCCAGGAAGACATCAGCCATCAAGGGTTGTTGATGAACTACCTAACGGTTCATTTAAGGGTACCATTTTATTTTAAAGGGAGTGAGTTGAAAGGGACGTCCTTTTACAACCTCAGGATGTCCGTGATGACATCACACATAAATGTTCAGCTATGCTCAAATTCCTGTTATACCACCTTCAAAACCATAAAAGGGGCAGAATTGATGTACCATGAGAAAATGCTGGAAAGAATAGACTTGCTTAAGAAAACATTTCATTTTGTCTTTGTGTTTCGTCCTCTTTGGGTTAAAACCAAAGAATGGGTGAGATTTGTAAACGGTTAATTCTCAAAGTTAAATGTTTGTCTTTTTTTTTTTCTAGAAATTCTCTCATTTCTTGGAAATTTGCCTACTTGGCCTCTAACTCTTTATTTTGTTCTATCTTCCAACCTTCGTCTCTCCCTTTGCTTTGGGGAGTTCATGCCATGGCTCGTCAAACACAGAGAAAATGATTTCAAAGTAGAGAAGGTACATCCTTCTAGACAGATCCAGGAATTTAGCCTCGTTTTGAATTTTATTTTATTTTACTTATTATTATTATTATTATTGTGTGTGTGTGTGTGTGTGTGTGTGTGTGTGTGTGTGTGGTATTGGGGTTCCTGGAAGCCCTTCTACCTCAAGGCTACACTCCCAGACCTATTTTATATTTTTTATTTATTCGGAAACAGGGTCTCTTAAGGCAGCGAGGCTGACTACGAACCTGCATGATCCTCCTGTCTCCACCTCCCAAGCGCAGGGATTACAAGCGTGTGCCACCACGCCCAGCTCATTTTGAATATTAAATATTGCACATGTTGGCATATGCCTGTAATCTTATATGTCTGTAATCTCAGTACCTGGTAGACTGAGACAGAAAGATTGCAAGTTCCAGATCAGCCTCAACAACTTAGTGAGACTCTGTTTCAAAATAAAATAAAATAGAGTCGGGGATATAACTTAGAGGTACAATGTCCCTGAACTCAATCCCCAGTACCACGAAAAAAGAAAATATCATGGCAGCTGGATTTTTAAACCTTTCTAAGGTTGTGAGGGTCTTTTTGATAGTGCTGTTTAATCATCGCAGAGCGACACACAGCAGAGGCAAGTGTTAACTGAAAGAAATTCTAGGGACTATGATATTTCAACTGGCAAATAAAACGTAGGGGAAATTAGAGGTAGGAGGAGTCCTTTGAGGTCAGTAAATAAATGATAAGGTTGGGAAAAGATTTACTCACATCGTTCAAGAGACAGCTCTAGTTTGGGCTGAAAGATAGAAAGATTTGAAAAACTCTACTAACTTGAAATCCTTTACTTAAAATGGAATAAACTGTACTTGACATTTGGGAACTGCTGCTCTAGCAAAGATAAAGGCAGCAAAGTTTCCAAATGTAAGGCTGAGATAAAATATAGAAGCCTCGTCAGATTTTGAAACATTATTTAGCAACTTGGCTAAAAGTCAGATTCTTGGAGGAAACATAAGAAAAAATGAAAATATTTTTTTCTCGGCACAATAGCCTTCATTTTTCTTAGAGAAAAATAAGAAAAAAGGGACAGGGGGAAGGCAGAAGAGAGACAGTTTGCATCAACAAAGCAGAGGTTTCAAGAAAAATAAATAAATAAACAGTCCAAATGAATTCCTTTGGTGCCTCAAGTGCAAAGGAGCAAGCAAAGAAAAAGGAATGAAAATAAATTGACCCTAAAAGTGTTTATCTTAAAACTAGATCCATGTGAGTCCTAATCAAAGGAACTAGAGAAGGCTTAGTATCATAGAAAGACCATCATTAGCAATAGAATGTATAGAGTACCAAGCCCCGCCATGGTATCAGATTTCCATCTGCCTAAATCCTGAAGAATAGAAGTTCATCTGGAGAGAGATAGTTCCATCTAAATCAGAACAGGGGCTCTGAGAAACGCCAGTCAGCCTCCCTCACAGAGAATGCCTTTATCTCTGGCTTACAGGATATAATCTCTGTCATTTCTCTGCCTGGAGACTGGGGGCTGGGAATCTTGGATCTGCCAGCCTCTATACCAGTATGAGTATCCCTGTACCCAGAGACAGGAGACACTCTTTGTTTCTGCAGACACTAGCAGAGTTGAGTTTTGTTTGTTTTTGCCTAGAAGTGTCTACAGAATTGTGGCTGGCTATTTCTCTCTCAAGTTTTATTTTATACAGAACAGAACCTGTTGGTCGGGTTTAGGCTAGAGCACATTTCTAGGATAAAGTCATAAATCTACCAGTGGAAGTTAATAACAAGCTGACAGCTTCGACTCGCAGTCCTCATAAAGCTCGTAGACGGTTTCAAGAAATGGTGTTGATTTTTAAATCTTTTTCTTTGATGTGAAACTGAATTTTCATGTGCTTCATATTAAATTGAGAAATGAAATGATACCAAAAAGCAGGATTATATACACATCATAGGGTGTTACGTTTTCTCAGACGTCTCGCTCTTCCAACTAAATTAGAATCCCAACATACTTATTACTTTAATCCACAGTCTCCAAATTCCAGTGATTCTCTGAGCAGCCCTGAGGTGCCACACCCTCTGGAGAGATAGGGGTGGGGAGGTCTATCTTGCTAATCTCACCTCTCCCTTGTGCTTAACAAACATGCCTTTGATGTCTTAAACACACAGTCATCAAATAAAACTTCGTGCCAGGGTGGACCTGATGTCTATCTTTCCAGACAAATACATAAAACTTTAATTACGTACAAAGTAAGTAACAAGAAACTTCAGGGAACCCAACGTAGTTCTGTTTGGGCAAGAAAACACAAGAATTTGAGATTTCATCACAAGACCATTTCTAGTTCACGTTTCAGGCTCAGCAAGCATTCAGGTCATCTCTCCCAGGTCTTCTATGGAGATAGGGGTTTTACTTCCGTTCACCTGTACTTCCTTGGGTCCTGTTGGGTGATAAACAGAAGCACATGTATTATTCATACCCACCTAAGCCAGCCCCTGCAGTGGTTGTGCAGATGACCTGAGCAATTCTGAAGAATGTAGAGCCATCTTGGGAGTCAAGCTCCAGGTAAATTCTGGGGCCAGTGTTCTTATGGGTAACCCTACTTCTCAGGTAACATGCTGTGGGAACCACCGGTAAAATTAAGATATGAAGTCCATAAAGATTTTTCATTAAAAAGTCTTTTTTGTGTGTGTGTGGTACTGAGGATGGAACTCAGGGGAATTCTATCTCCAAGCTACACTCCCAGCCCTATTTTTTATTCTTTATTTTGAAACAGGGTCTCACTGAGTTGCAAAGGGTCTCACTAGGTAGTAGCTGAGGCTGTCCACAAACTCGGATCCTCCTGTCTCAGCCTCCCAAATGCTGGGATTACAGGTGTGCACCACCACACCTGGTAAAAAGTCTCTCTTTTGACAAATGTAAAAATATCTTGCACATATCTTCCATCTCTCGAGAAAATTTTCAGATATACATTTTCTGAAATGTGGATGAAAAAATATAAGATTGTAATATAGAGTTTGCATCTAATAAAAAAGAAAAGATATATTTAATATAAGTCAAATTCAATATTTTAATTTAATATCGGAAGATGAAACGCATTCCTATTATGATTGATTCCTCCACTCCAGGACCATAAGAGAGACAAGCAATTTTCAACCAAATAAACAAAGAAGAAGGGAAAAGAGAGAGCATGTGCTACACACCTGTAACCTCAGTACTTAGGGGCTGAGACAGGAGGATCAGGATCGCAGGTTCAAAACTAGGCTCAGAAGATTAGCGCGACTCTCAGCAACCAAGAGAGACCCCATTTTAAAACAAAAAATAAAATAAGGGCTGGGAGTGTATCTCAGAGGTAAGACACCACTGGCTTCAATACCTAGTAATAAAAATCATAAAGTAGGGCTGGGAGTGAATCTCAAAGGTAGAAAGCTTTTGGGTCTAATTAAAGAAATTTCTTTTCAGTTAAGTAGAAAGATTTTTTTCTCTCGGTAGAATGTTCAAGCAGTCATTTGGGGGAATACACCTGCTACTGATTTCCTCAGTTCTCACTGACCCCTTCGTGGAGTATAGATATGAGAATTTAGAAGCACATGGCCTTAAGATTTTCTACCCTCAACTCATGGAAGGCAGGAAATCTGGCAACCAGAGACGTAATGTCCGTAGCTATTCCAATGAACACCAGCATAGCTCTTCCAGAAGCTTCCAAGAGTCAGGAGCTTGGCTGAGCTCATCTTACAGTGGTACAGTTACCCAGAGTGAGGATGGACCACAAAAGTGGGGCTGATGAGGTCAGCCATCTGAAACCTCTTCAGGACTGCCCGGGGACGAGGCTTATGTCTTTTGTAGTATCTATTCTGACCTGCATCTGTCGTAGGTCAACAGTTTGAAATGAGACAGTCCTCGGCCCGGAACATTCCATCCCCTTGCCATGGTCCTCTGGAGGGTGTAGGCTGGATCCCAGGTCCTTCTCAGTTTTTTAAAGATGCCCTATGTCCATCATTCCATCCCATTCACTAAACATCATGCAAAGAACGTTTTGTTCTTTCTACTTTTTTTTTTTTTAATTTTGGTGTTGGATCCCAGGGGCACTCTACCTTCAGACCTACTTTATTTTTGATTTTGAAACAAGGTCTCACTAAGTTGCAAGTTGCAGATGGCCTCACTGAGTTGGTGAGGCTGGCTTCAAATCTGCGATCCTCCCAAGTACTGGGATTACAGGCATACATCGCCACATGTAGAATGATTAAGGAGAACTGACCCTGAGAGCAGCCGTTCATCCCTTGGGATTGGGAAGAACTCAAAGTGTTTGCTATCTTTCTGATAGGCCTTGGAGGCCATTCTCACCAGGAGGCTGTGGAGGCGCGTCCAGTGAGCCCTGGGACACGCTCTTCACTTGGTTGCTGTGGAATGTAAAATGGGCTGGAGGGTCTCGGTGTGAGAGCACGCTTGTAATGATGGCAATCCCGATATGCCAACTTCTGAAACCACTTTGGTCTCATGAGGTCAAAGTTGATTCATTGTACTGTTTGAGAATGCTCGGAAACTGGATCCCGAATCAGGGCATGAGTTAGGCCATACGTTGTCTTTTCTCTTGGAAGCAATTTCTGATACTGACAACACTGAGAACAGAGCTCACTCTTAAATTCCAGCCAGATATGGTGGTGCACGCCTGGAGTCCAGGACTTGGGAGACTGAGAAAGGAGGATTGCAAGTTCCAGGCCAGTCTCAGCAGTTTAGCAAAACTTTGTTTCAAAATAAAATGTAAAAAGGTCTGGGGGTAAGCCGGGCATGGTGGCACATGCTTGTAAATCCCAGCATTTGGGAGGCTGAGACAGGAGGATCGAGGTTCATGACCAGCCTCAGCTACTCAGTGAGGCCCTCTGAAACTCAGTGAGACCCTGTTTCAAAATAAAGAATAAAAAATAGGGCATGGGGTGTAGCTCAAAAGTTGAATGCCCCCTGGGTTCCATCCTCAGACCCCCCCCACACACACACACAAAAAAAAAAAAAAAAAAAAAGGTCTGGGGGTGTATCTCAGAGGTAGAATGCCCTTGAGTTCAATTCCCAGTCCCTCCCTCTCCCCTCTCCCATTCAACACCCCTCTCCCATTCAACAAATTTATTCCACTTGAGTTTACATTAAAGAAGTGGATGGGGAGAGGGAGGGATGAAGGGAGAGAGAGAGAGAGAGAGAGAGAGAGAGAGAGAGAGAGAGAGAATATGACTTGACAAATGTCATTAATACCATTTTAGAAAGATGACCCCTATAATCAATTCACTCTGATATATGAAGGCAGAATTAAAGCTTAACTCCATCTTTAGCTCTCTTAAACTCCCACTTAAATTGCTTCCATTTCTCTGCCTTGGAAACAGATTTATCTGCACTGCACGTTTTTGTAGAAGTCTACAATGGAGCTGACAAGACCCTGTAAAAAACATAACTTTTCCACCAACTCCAAACACTGCTGATCAAAGTTTTCATCCAAAGCGACTAAAATCCCAACTTTCTTTTGTCACCTCTGTTTTTTTCTTATAGAAGTGCCCAGAACTTCATTAAAAAGGGAAAATCACTTGGGAGGCTCAGACAGTAGGATCACAGGTGTGTCCAACCTCAGCAACTTACAAGCCTTGCAACAAATACCTTAGAGACCCTGTTTCAAAATACAAAATGAAATGGGTCTCAGAGAGTAGCTCAGAGGTAGAAAGCCCCTGGGTTCCATCCGCCACACACACACACACACACACACACACACACGGCCAGGGGGGACACACAGGAGCCCCAAAGTATCAGCTATTGAATACCTTCTTTTCTCCTTTCTATGCACCCAATGTTTTATTTTCATCATCTCTTAATCCTCCTCCCAAATATGGTTATCATTATTGACAATTTACAGAGTATGAAAATGAGGGACAGTTCTAATGTGAGGTTTTTATAATTCTGCGTTATAGCATATTATGGTTTTCAAGAGTAAAATACTGTAGGAGAGGAGCAGGAGAAGGTCATTCTTTCTGTAAATGTGAGTCACTCTGAATTCAGGCTCACTCGATTATATAGATGTATCTTCCAAAATGGGGGACGGAGTGATCTTGAATCTGAGATAGGACCACACTTTTAAGCCTGGTGTGTGGCATTGCAAAGCTTGTGAGGCAAGTGTAATCCTTCCTCTAGTTCAAAGACTTCCAAAGGATTGGATTGCTAATGTGACCACGGTGAGAACTGCTAAGAGCGAAACTGCATTGGAAACTCTAGAATCAGTGCAATTAGACACATCCAAGATGATTCAGAGCCGGACGTGGTGGCACACGCTTGTAATCCCAGCATTCGGGAGGCTGAGACCTGAGGATCGTGGTTCGCGGACAGCCTCAGCTACTTAGTGAGGCCCTCTGCAACTCAGTGAGACCCAGTTTCAAAATAAAGAAAAAAAAATAGGGCAGAGGGTGTAGCTCAGAGTTCGAATGCCCCTGGATTCTACCCACAGACCCACGAGAAAAAAAAAAAAAGATGATCCCGAGATGGACAGCAGTTTTGTATGGATGAAAACATATCAGCCTCTGGTGCCAAAATAAAAGTTGTTAAAAAGAAAAAGACGATCTCTCTGAGTTAACAAAGAAGAGTTTAAAGGAGACGGTGTTCAATACAGACAGACAGACATTGGGCCGTCGGCTCATCACCTTCCTCAGGATTGGCATGAGGCCTGAGAGGGCTTCAGGAGCTGAAAACACTCACCTGATGGTCCACGCCCACCTCAGTAGCCCTGCTGTGGATTGCCCTATCTATCGCGATTATACTTTGAAAGGGTCAGTGAAATATTTGTATTAAAATGTTTCAGGATCAATTACATGTTTTCAATTGTGTGTGTGTGTGTGTGTTTTAGGTAATCAATATGTTTTCATTTTCAAGCACATTTTGTTCAAATTCATACCTAATGAGCTAAAGAGAATGTAGGTATTCAGCACCAACTTTCTCCATACTGTCCAGGTCTAAGCCACCATTGTCCTTGGACGAGGCCATGTACCTCCCCTCCGCACCTCCACACCTGGCAGTTGACTTATTAAAAGTTGTGCCGATTTACTCCTTTCCTTAAAATACAAAATTCCTTTGCTCAAAATACTCTGCTATTTATTTATTTATTTATTATTGATATTCTGCTTTTGTTTGTTTATTTATTTATTTATTTATGTATTATCCTGTGCTTAAAATGCTCTGCTCCTTACTTATCATCTGGTCTCTACCCTCTCTCACATACACTCTATTTCAACCACTTTATCACCCCAGGTTATCAGCAATTGTCCCCTCTTATGCCCAGAACTCTCTTCTCCAGATTCTGTATGAGTTGCTTTCTTAGTTCATTCAGCTCTCAGATAAATATTTCCTGACCCCTTTGCCTAAGATTTCAGCTGTTCACGACACTGTATACCTATAATCCCAGAGGACTGCAAGTTCAAGGCCATACAGAGACACTTAGGAGACCTTATCTCAGAATGAAATCAAAAGCACTGTGGACATAGTTTAGTGGCAGAGTGCTTGCCTAGTACATGCATGACCTCGGGATCAATCTCCAGTACCACAAAAAATAAAAATAAGAAAGACTTCAAGCCTACTCTTCACTCCTTACTCCACTCTCTACCTTATTTTCCCTGTATTATTATATTTTGATAACATTCAATATCTTATTGATTGGTTGACATCTTGTACTTGCATAAGTTCCAAGATGGCAAAGAATTTTGTCTGTTTCCATTACTACTCTATTCCTAGTACCTAGAACAGTCCCTGGAACATCGTAGGCACTGATGCATAATTGTCAAGTTGGCAAATGAATAAATAAATGAACACCCATCATCACATGTTTCCCACGCTGTTTTCTAAGACAGAACTTCTTTCAGATAACATGGCAACTTTTAAGGTTCTATTTTGTTTATTGAACCAATTCTATTTGGCCTGAGATTACTCATTAGGGTCACTCACCCACCCTAGTATTTTTATTACTTATTCTTGTTTTTCTCAAATATCTGCTTTTTCTTAGCAGTATATTACTTCTTTAAGTACAATTTCCTCTTTTTACTATTCATTTAATCCCATACTGTTATATTTGAGATCTTGAATTTGCAACATTAAATAAAGCATAGTGACTGTTATGTGCTGTAAAGATTCACGTGTTGAAAGCTTGGTCCTCAAGTGATGTGTTGTTGAGAGTAATGGAAACATTAGTTAATAGGGTCCAGTGAAAGGAAGTTAGTTCGTTTGGGTGTGCCCTTAAAAAAGACTTTGGGTTCCGCTCTTTCCTCTTTCTTTCTTTCATTTCCCGGCCACCATGAGGTGAGGAGCTTTCTCTGCTTCATGGCAATAGAGCCAAGTGACTATGTACTGAAACCTCTGAAACTATAAGCCAAAACAACCTTTCTTCCTTTTAAGTTGATTATCTCAGGTATTTTATCACAGTGACAGAAGGCTGACTAATACACATCCACTCCCTTTTCCCCAATATTCTATAATATCTCAGGGCTACTGGAGCTACATTTATGACTGTATATTTTTCAAAATATTTTTTTTGCTAAGTTCCAGAGAGATCCTGTGTAGAAGGTACAGATGCGTGTGCTCCCTCTTCCATCTTGAATGGAAGCCTTTCTTTTAATTTCCAGATCTGACCAGTTTATCCTAAGAGTCTCAGATTTGTCTACTTAGCTCTGTAATCCACTATATATTGATGTAATAAATGTTGTTGAGAGATTTTTGGCTAGGATCTGCTTTCCTCCATAAATATTTGTCTCTCCTCAGTTTTCAAAATAAAACAACCAAATAATAATAATAATAATAATAATAATAATAACAATAATAACAACATCAACAACAACAACATCAACAACAAGAGACAACTTTTTCTAATTGAATGTTTGTCTTGAGGTTCAGGTTAGCAAGCTTCCGTTTGGGAATTTTGAGAGGCAATCTTCTGCTTTTAACCGGGCAGACATGTTTTCATTTGAACTACTTGAGTATATGTTTTGCATTTGTCTTATTTTTTCAACCCAAATACAAAAAAGAAACCAAGTGACATTTGGAGTGAACTGTGACCAGTTTATAGGAGGAAAGTATGGTATCATTTTACATTCATCTCTTTTCTGTTTTCTTCTGTTTACCTGGTTTCTTTTTTATATTCTTTGATAAACTTGGATTAACTGTGTCTTCTGAGCTCTGGTGTTTATAAAAGATGAGCTATTTAATTAAGCCACATTCCTCTATGGAACATTGTAAAATCATTTTTGAGATTAATTGGCCAATTCAAAAGATTTTGGGTATCAAGAGTTTGGGGCATAAAATTATTTTCAGTTAATAAATAACATTCCAGGTAGTTAAGCCTGCACTTGGTTATATGAGCTTTTATAATCCCCCCAAGTAGCTGGAGCAAATAAGATCTACAAAAGAAAGCCAAAAGCTGGAGAAAAGCCTAAATCTTGATAAACAATATTTGGAATAATTCTGTACCTTTTTAAGGGATTCAGTGTCAAAGCTAAGGGAACTCACTCTACGAATACATTATGGCAGTTATTTAGTACAAAAGAAAGAACACATCGTAAAGAATACGATTTACTTGTAATGTGACATTTTTCTTGAATTTTTCTAGATCTAAATGAGTGGTACATTCTGAATTAGAATGAACCATTTCGGATTAAAGTCAAATATACAGAGACACCAAAATTATCTTCATTGCTTTAAGTGATAGCATGGCACAGAATTCCACTAAAGAGCTATTAGACTGTAGGAAACATTTCCGTTTCTTTTTCTTTCATCTTTGTGAACTCTTGTTAATTCTTTTCCTGCATGAACATATTATTCACTAATTAGGACATTACCATTTTTCTCTTTTCTTACCCACAGGCTGTTAAAAATCAGCCGAGCTCTTAATTATTTAGTTAAGCGCAAACACCCTAATTGGAAGCCATCCTTTCTCTGCAGGAAGTTTCAGAGTTTCGAGCCTTGTAACTATCACTTAGGAAAAACTTGCCAAAAGAACCTCAAGGTGCTAATTATATGGTTATATAATTTACATAGATTTATGTCGCATTAACATATACATTTTAATATTTTGAAAATTGATCTAGTGCAAACTGATGAGGGTAATTATGGGGGCATTTGAGAGTTTTCCCCCTTGTGACCCACCCAAGTACATAATTTGTTATTCATTTGTGAATGTGTATTAGTTTATGCTAATGAAGAGTGTCTCAAATAGAAATATATATTATTAGTTAGCATTCATGGGAGCACATGGAATAATTTTTTTAATTTTTTATTGGTGCATTATATTCATACATCAAATTGGGGTAGGGATAATTGTTTAATGGTGAGAATTGTAGAATCATGGAGGTGGGGTACTTTAGAAAATACAGAAACCAAAGCCAGACATGGTGGCACAGGCTTGTAATCCCAGTATTGGGGAGGCTGAGACAGGAGGTTCGCAGGTTCAAGACCAGCTTCAGCAACTTATCAAGACTCTGAGCAACTTATCAAGACCCTGTTTCAAAATTAAATAAGAAGAAAGGGCTGAGGGTACAGCTTGGAAGGAGAATGCCTCTGCGTTCAGTTTCCAGTACCAAAGGAAAGAGAAAAAAAGGAAAGAAAGAGAAAATGGAAAACACAGAGGCCTGCACTGTGTTTCCCTTCTAGGCTTGGATCTAGGTGCTTAGGGTAGGGCCCAGGCTTCGGTGTTCTTTCAACGGCCTGTGGTCTGTGCCAATTTGTTGTCAGGGTGGCATCGACAGAAGGACACCTGTGTTCAGTCTATTAGCTGCTACTTATTAAGAGCTGCTGTGGCCACGAAATTGTAATTGGGTAATTATAAACACATTTCAGCAAAGGGAATATTGTAAGCATTTTTTTAATTAATGAGCCTCTTCAAAACAACCTGTTACAACCAGAGTTGAGTCCAAATCACCAATTTTCCTTTCTTCTTTCTAGTGACCTATTGGTAGTATTCAAAATGACATTGTCTTCCCAGCTTTCCAAAGTGATTAGGAAGAAATGTCCGTGGCATTGGGAATGGTTTTATGTCTGTTGTGTAAAATCTACAAAAATGTCTATAAAACCTCACAAACAAGCAATGTGATTTCTGTACACAAAAGATAAGGTACACAACTTTCCTTTTAGAATGGTCTGAGATCTGTACTAATGCCTGGTATTGGTCACAATCTCATGGTCAACTTTTAGTATTATTATTCCTAATAATTAACGGATAAACTTTTTCAGATTCAAGATTATAGCTAGGTGTGGTGGCACATGCCTGTAATCCTAATACTTGAGAGGCTGAGACAGGAGGATTGTAGGTTTGAGGACAGCCTCGGCAAGTAGTGAGACCATCTTTTAAAGTAAAAATAAAATAGGACTAAGGGTGTAGCTCAGAGGTAGAATGCCCCTGGGTTCCTTTCCCAGGGGAAAAAAAAGTGAAGGTTAAATTTGACTTAGTACTACAACAGCTGGGAATTCTGAGTTGAGTGTTGTAATATATCCAGCTGCTTATAACGCTTAAAAGCATATCTTGGCCATTTTGGGGGGTTATATAAATGTAGGCATAAACAGATGTAAGAAAGAATAGGACAGCGAGACTTTATAGTTGATCTTATATTACCTTGTAGTAAATATCCGTATTCAGGTCATCACACCCTGCTCAATTAATTGACTTCATTGGCCCCTGATTCTATCTAGTAGAGCTGAATGGCATGATGCACATCTGTAACACCAGCTACTCAGGAGGCTGAGGCAGGAAGATCACAAGTTATGGCCCAGACGTGACAGTGAGATGCTGTTTAATTTTTTAAAAAATTAAAAATGGCTGGGAATGTAGCTCAGTGGTAGACCACCTGTCCAGCATGTGTGAGGCTCTGGGTTTGATCCTCAGTAACACAAAACAAATACCCAAAGACACCAGCAGGAGCCAGTTAATGAACTGGTCCTAAAATTAAAGATAGTATACAAATAAATGATAGAACTACACTTACATACCTCTCAACAAGATTGCATAGCTAACCCATGCAGGTAAACAAGAAGAAATTATATTATCACGAAGAAAACCAAAATTATGGAATAAGCATGTTCTACAGGATATATTGTCTAGAATTTTGAAAGTCTTAAAAATGGATTAGGCCAAAACAAGCTTCTGCTAGTCATAATATAATACAGTCAAGCCGGGCGTGGTGGCACGTGTTTGTAATCCCAGCATTCCGGAGGCTGAGACAGGAGGATTGCAGTTTGTGGCCAGCCTCATCTACTTAGTGAGGCTCTTTGCAATTCAGTGAGACCTTGTTTCAAAAAAAAAATAAAATAAAATAAAACATAGGCTTGGGGGTGTAGCTCAGAGGTAGAATGTCCCTGGGTTCCATCCCCAGTACTGCAAATAATAATAATAATAATAATAATAATAATAATAATGCAAATAATAATAATATATTTGATTATATATAATATATTTTGATTATATATAAATAAAATCAAGAAATTATATATTTTAGAATGATATATGCTTAGGAGATAGGCAAAACAAAAACAAAAACTCTACTCTCCAGGTCTTTCCATTTCGTTGCAAATGACATAATTTTGTTCTTTTTTTTGCTAAGTAGAACTCCATTTTGCACATTTCTAGGAATTTTGTAATAGATATAACTATGTTCCTATATGGGAAACAAAAAGTAAGGGGAAAACTGGGGTTTTCAGTTGATTTTGGGAAATACTGCTTTAAAGATTTAAAACAGATTTTCAACGTGTGTGTGTGTGTGTGTGTGTGTGTGTGTGTGTGTGTGTACCGAGTTTTAAATCCAGGCCCATTCTACCTCTGAGGTACACCGCCAATCCTTTTTATTTATTTATTTATTTTATTTAGAAACAAGGTCTCACTAGGTTCCCGAGACTCTAAGTTGCTGAAGCTGGTCTTGAACGTGTGATCCTCCTATCTCGGCCTCCCAAGTACTGAGAATGCAGGCCTGTGTCACCACACCACGTGGCACATTGACTCCTTTAATGTGCAAATATTTCTCATGGATCTCCAAGAGGACACCAGAACACAGACCAAATGATATGCCTTTAAGATGAATTTTAATCTCTTTTCCACATTACCATAATTAGTACTTTTAACCTACACAACAGGCTTGGGTGATTTTAATAGTAGCACTGTTTTTTTTGTTTTTGTTTTTGTTTTTGTTTTGCCTATCTCCTAAGTATCTATGTGAATACAGTCACATTGATATAAAGCAAACAGTTTATTTCTCCAAGTGTTTTTGTTTTGTTTTTGTTTTTTTCTGGAACAGGTACAATCCCCACTGAGACACAATGCTCAGAACCTAGCTTAGATGAGTTGAATCTCATTAAGTCTAGAAGCCTTCCTGGTCATGGGGTTTCAATCTACACTCCTTGATTTTACTCAAGCTGGGGATATGTCCAGCAAAAAACCTGTGTTCCTCAGACTTCCTGTAGCATGATGCAGTCACATGACAAGCCTTTGACCAATAAGATACGGTACAGTCACGTGACAAAACCTTGGCCAATAAGGAATGGTGCAGTCACGTGAAGGACCTTGGGCCTGGCCGGATGGGATTCCGAGGAGGCAGATGTAGGAAGCTGCTCTGTTTTCCATCCGCCCTCTTCCCTTCTCTCTTCTTGGATCTCAGAGGTGATGCTGAAGCTTTGTGAGGCTCCTGAGGATAGAAAAGACTTCTCAAGTTGCAGATGGTAGTGAACAGGAAAAACCTGGGTCTCTCCTGAATTGAGGGAGCTGCCTCCCGGCCCTGTTTGCTAACTCAGCCATTGCGATGTGAGGGACTTGCACGAAGTTTGCACACCTGCTATTTGGACTTTATGCAGCCTGAAGTAATCTGGTATTGGCGTAGAGAGCGGTGTAGCCCTGCTGCCAGCCACATCCCCCTGCCCTCAAGGAGACAGCCTCGGGCCAGGGAGGCGGGAAGGCAGGCAGAGCGGCCCGGCGAGCATCACCGGCCTCTCGGGGCTGCATACCCGCGCCCACCGGACCGTCCCGTTGCTGTTTAGCCCAGAGCTCTTCTTCGGACACAACACTGTGTGCATGGGCACTCTGAAAATTAATTACGGTGTTTGACATTTCATGAAAACGAGCCTGATATAAAGAAAAGAATAGAGCTTTGAACCCACGATCAAGAGGTGGATTGTTTAGGACTCTGCGTGCTTAACTAACGTTGAGCAAATGGTTTGTATTCCTGAGCATTCGGCGATGCCGGTCCACACTGGCACCGATCACACGTGTGGCTTCCATTCGATCCTTCTTTTCTTTCCAGTGGAGATTCAACGCTGACATGACGCTCAGGTGACTGGAACAGCTTTACAAGGTAAACTCACAGGGAGAAGGCAAAACGAGTTAAAACTATAATGTAGTATAATTGGATATCGATAATGCATTTCAGCTGGGCGTGGTACTGCACCAGCACTCTGGAGGCAGAAACCGGAGGATCGTGGTTTGGGACAGCCTCAGCTACTTAGGCCTTTTGCAGCTCAGTAAGACCCTGATTTAAGAAAGACAAAAAGCCGGGCGTGGTGGCGCATGCTTGTATTCCCCGCGCTTGGGAGGCGGAGACAGGAGGATCGCGCTGGTTCGAAGCCAGCCAAGCTGGCTTAAGAGACCCAGTTTCCAAAAATTAAAAAGTATAAAACAGGTCTGGGAGTGTAGTCCGGAGGTAGAAGGGCTTCCAGGAATCCCAGTACCACCAAAAATAAATAAATAAATAAATAAATAAATAAATAAATAAGACAAAGAATAAAAAACAGGGCTGGGGGTATAGCTCGTAGTTTGAATACCCTTTCCTTGGTTCTATCCCCAGTACCACAAAAAATTACATTTCATATATTACTGAAAAATCATATGTAATATATTTAATATAATATGATAATGCTCTTCTTCTTGTGGCACTGGGGATTAAACTCAGGAGTGTTTCTCCTCTGAGCTATGCTCCCAGCCCTTTACTATTTTCATTTTTAAGACAGAGTCTCACCAAATTGCTATGCACTGGCCTCAGACTTGTCATCATCCTGTCTCAGCCTCCCAAGTATTGGGATTGCAGGTGTCTACCACTGCAACTGGCTTACTATGTCAATATGTAAAAAAATATACAATTTTATATAATATTATATGCTAAGGTGATTTAAGGCTTGTGGAAATAAAACTTATTTGGAATTAATTCTGTTCCAATAGGGGCAGAAATAAAGAAGTTACATAATGTCATGATTTCTCTCTTCATATTTTCATGTCTTATAGATATAGATGCACAACATAATATCTGTGCTAGATTGCAAATGTGTGCACATATTTTATCCCATTCCTATAGACGTGCATGGGCTTTCCCGCCGTGACTCTGTACTTGGCCCCGTTGACAGCCAGCCTGCCCCCAGAACCTGAACTCCTTATCTGGAGGCTGTCCCAAGACATTCCTGTCAAGACCAGCCTGTTCAAGACATGAAAGACAGCCCCTATGAGCCCAAACGCCCCTCCAAAGAATCCCGAGCTAAATATATGGTTTTTACTTGAAGCCATTCATTTCTGGGATTGTTTGTTATACAGCAGTAGCAAGCTGATACTTATTTCTATGAATTTTTGAAACCAGATTTTCTGAGGTGACAAAATTCCTTCTGAAAATTAAAAAAAGAAAAGAAAGGAAGGAAGAAAGATAGATTTTCAGTAGAAAATTTCTTCCTGATAAATCATCATGTCTAGAGCAACAATACAAAGGTAGAGATGAAGGGCCTCTTTTGTGTTCTCCTTACGTCCAGACGAGCAACAGAATTTTTATTTTTCTGGAGCAAATGCCTGCTTATCACCATGATTTTCCGTTCTTTTTTATTTTTTATTTATATTTTTTTGTGGGTCTGGGGATGGAACCCAGGGGCATTCAACCTCCAAGTTCCACCCCCTGTCCTATTTTTCATTATTTATTTTGAATCCGGGTCTCACTGAGTTGCAGAGGGCCTCACTAAGTAGCTGAGACTGTCCATAAACGGCGATCCTCCTGTCTCAGCCTCCCAAATGCTGGGGTTACAAGCGTGCGCCACCACACCCGGCTTCCGTTCTTTATAAATGAAGTTTGGTCATTGTTTAAAGCCCCAGTGGGCCCTGCCGTTAGCACTCTATTCCAAAGTGAGCTGACCGGCTGTCCTCAGCTGGGCCTCGGGCCTCAGAGACATGGCCCAGCGTCGCTAGCCTGGGAAAAGGATTCCCCCCAGGAACCCATTATCACAGCCTTGGGCTTCTGAGGCAAGCTCATCCCCAGTGCAAGAAAAGAACACAGTGCTTTGCTTTCTGACCTCCAGAGCTTCCTTTTGAAAGATCGGTTCTTAAAAAATTCTTCAGGTTTTTGCAGGGGTGTGTGTATATAGGTTAATTAAATAATTTATTTCCTTATGCCCCACTTCATCACGGGGAGGATTGACAGTGGTCTCGGAGGGCGAGTGTGATTTGTAGAGTAGGAGCCCTCTACAGGATATCAGTCGAACGCGAGCCTCTCTCGGGCCTGCAGTGTGGCGGGATTCACTCGGCTAGCTTGCCGTTTCATCTGATCTTAGCGGCGTTTTGATGTTTCAGGTTGCTCATTACAGTTAAATCTCCCAGCTCTCACCACTTAGCGCACTGCCTGGAATGAGCCGACAGCTAGTTAGGAGGAGAAATAGGGCGAGGATGGGGACTGGCGGAGGCAGTGGGCGTTCCTGCATCTCGCTCTACTGTAGGGGGCAATCTCATTTTAAACGCTAGCACTGGTTTCCTGAAGGCCCCGCCAGTTAGTCCCCCCCCCCTCCACAGCCCTGTCATGTTTAACAGATGACAGTCTGCTCTGGCTCCTCGAGATACTCGTGTGCCCTCATCATGGCTTTGAATGCAGCTTTATATCACGTGGAATTTGTGTTCACTTCATAGTTTCTTTTGGACTTCTTTCATATGTTTTATTTATTTATTTATTTATTTATTTATTTATTTATTTTTTGGTGGTACTGGGGTTCCTGGAAGCCCTTCTACCTCCGGGCTCCACTCCCAGACCTATTTTTACATTTTTATTTGGAAACAGGGTCTCCTAAGCCAGCGCGCGCAGCTGGCTTCGAACCTGCGCGATCCTCCTGTCTCCGCCTCCCAAGCGCGGGGATGACAAGCGTGCCCACCACACCCGGCGCTTTCATATGTTTTATAGGGGCATCAAAGTTAGGCATCATCGTGAGATTCAGAACGATGCAAACACATCACACGGCCCTTGGTGTGTTCCCCTCTGCATCCCACCCGCCACCCCTCCTCCGTCCACGCGCTCCTGAGATTGGGAGTGGTGAATGGGCAAAGCGTTATTTGAACTGTTTCCTTCCTCAAGCCTCCTTCCTTCCCCTCTTCCTCTCCTCCCCTCCCTTCCTTTCCTCTTCCCTCCCCTCCCCTTCCTTCCTCTTCCCTCCTCTCCTCTCCTCTCCCCTCCTCCCCCCTCCTTTCCCCTCCCACTATCTACTGGTCTCCCTCCTCAGTTACCTGATGTCTCTTCTGTCTCCTATTTTCTCTCTGGCTTCCACATATGAAAGAAAACATAGGCCCCCTGACTTCCTAAGGCCGGCTGACCTCACTTAGCACCATATTCCCTAGTTCCATCCATTATTCCTGCCAACGACACAGTTGTGTTCTTTGTGGCTGAGTAAAATTCCAGCGCTTGAACTAAATAGACGTTTCTCAAAAGAAGAGCCACGAGTTGCCTGCAGCAACTTCATAATCAGTGCTGGAGCCCATCGCCTCTGAGCCTCCATCCTAATATTCTTAAACTGGAAAGTGAGTGTCAAAAACTGGAAAGCCAGGCGTGGTGGCGCACACTTTTAATCCCAGCATTTGGGAGGCTGAGACAGGGGGATCAGGGTTTGCGGGCAGCCTCAGCTACTTAGTGAGGCCGTTTGCAACTCAGTGAGACCCTGTTTCAAAATAAAGAATAAAAAATAGGACTGGGAGTGCAGCTCGGAGGTAGAATGCCCCTGAATCCCATCCCCAGTACCGCAAAAAAGGAAACATGGAAAATGAGTTTGGGTTCTGAGCCTCCCAGCAACTGCTTCACTCTGCTCCTTGAAAACACACACACACACACACACACACACACACACCACTCAGGATATTGGGATTTGAATGAGTTAGTCTATTTTGGGGTTTAGAGGGAAAGAAGAAGAGAGAAGAAAAGAAAGAGAATGGGAGCCAGGCATAGAGGCTCATGCCTATAATCCCAAAACTTGAGAGGCTGAGACAAGAGGATTACAGGTTTGAGGCCAGCCTCAGCAACTTAGCAAGGCCCTCAGCAATGTGGTGAAATCTGCCGGAGACAGCTGGCAAAAGTACAGGTTCCGAAGAGAGGCATGAGGATGAAAGAATTTTTAATTCTAATGTGGGGGGTCAGCCAGCCTACTTCCTCTACTGGCCGACCCCTGCTCCTGGGTCCATATCTCTACTGGCCGACCCCTGCTCCCAGGTCAATATTCTCTATTGGGCAGACAATGGGTTCATTTCTCTTGAGGTATTTATACAGTTACAGGTCAGTCAGTACCCTCGTGCCATCACCACCAGAATA
Source organism: Muscardinus avellanarius (assembly GCF_963383645.1). Lineage (NCBI taxonomy): Eukaryota > Metazoa > Chordata > Mammalia > Rodentia > Gliridae > Muscardinus > Muscardinus avellanarius. Next base: position 60,271,387 of record NC_137803.1, read on the forward strand.
CAATAGAGACCAATCCAAAGCGCATACACTACAGGTAGGTTAATCAATACCCTCGTGCCATCACCACCTGATCTTCTCTCAGACCTTTTACTTTGAACCTTCTACGACCCCAAACCTTGTTGACTCTGGGTGAAGGACAGTCAGCTGAGTCAGAAATATTCTTTTAGGGGAAAACCTTAATGGCTTCCCACAGAGATCCTGTTTCAAAATAATAAAAAGGGTTGAGGTGTAAGTCACAGGTATAACCTCCATGGTACTAAGAGAAAGAGGAAGAGGAGGGGGAAGGGAAGGAGTGAAGGAAGGAGGAAGGAAAAGAAGGAAGAGAGGTAGGGAAGGAGGAGGCAAGGAAGAAGAGCTGGCGTGCAGAGAAGCTTTAATGGGAGAATAAGGTCTTGGGAGTAAAGAGCCCTGCTGGGCCTTCTGGTCCTCCATCTGGCAGGGGCTATTGCTCTAAGCCACCATGACATCCTACTGGGAGATCAGGATGCAGTGGGATTTGCATAACAACTACAGGAATGTCAGGCTATGACAAATGGAATAATATTCTCCATTTTTCTTTAATTTAAGGAATAGACACCCCCAAGGGCAGACAGCTGCGATTTTCTTCCCCTGCCCTCATACCTAGGAGCTAAGTTACTTCTTCCTTTGTATTAGGGTCACATCCTCCTTCATTCCTGAGGCTCCATGCAGCGTGAGAGCCCTGTGGATGGAGGACGTTCTACCGGACACTCTCCAGGATAAGGTGTTAGTTCGGGTCTCCTGGAAGCAGAGTCTGAGCTGGGAACCTGGGGGCAGGTAGCTGACTTGGAAGCGGTCTCGGCACACAGGAGCAGGGGCTGAGAAAGGAAGTCCAGTGGATGCCTGGCCGCCGCTGTGGGTGACCGGGGCCTGAGAGAGCCTGGCAGTGCCCCCAGGAAGGACGAAGCCGGCACGTGGGCATCTCCCCCTGGTGCCCTCCGCCTCCAGCCCCCGCACAGGCTCCCGGCCCCAGCTGGGGAAAAGCCCACACACACTGTAATCAGCTTCAATACGAGGGTCAGAGGGACGTGCACAGCACTGCGTGTGTTTCTCCGCATCCCACTCTGCTTCCCTTCCTGTGCACACTCCTGGAGCGGGTGTCCACGACGTCACGTAGCCGCAGCCTTATCTGAGCCCTTCCTCCATCAGGCCTCCTCCCCTCCCTCCCCGAGACCCTCCCACCATCCCACTAGCCCCCCACCCCTCATTTATCTGTGGTCCCTTCTGTTCCCCGTGTGCTCTAGCTTCCACAAAGGAGTGAAAGCGCATGGCCCTTCACTTTCTGAGACTGTCCGGTCTTGCTTAGCATAATACTCACTTTTTCCTGAAATGACATAATTGTGTTCTTTAGGGCTGAGTACAGTTCGTTGTGTGTAAGCACCATAGTTTCATCATCTGCTCATCTTCATTGATGGAGGCCTACAGCATCTGACTGCAGTTCCTTTGGAAAGATATGAAGGAGTGATCTAGCTGGGTCACACGGTGGTCCCGCTCCTGGTCTTCTGAGGAACCTCTACACCCATCTCCCCAGCTCTGCTAATTTACAACCCCAGCAGCGCTGTAAGGGCTCCTGTTTCCGCACACCTCGCTGGCACTGGTTACTGTCTGCATTCGTGGTGACTGCCTTTTTAACTAGAATGAGATGAACTACCAGTGTCATTTTTCTTTCCAACTTCAGAGGCTAAAAGAGTATTTAACACATAGTAAGTCCTTGGAAATAATATTTGAATGAATGAACGACACAGTGATTTCCCAATTCAGTTAGAAAAAACTTCTCAATCTTCCCCGCTCCTTCAGAGGATGCCTGGACATCACTTTCTGATCGCCTCTACCCCCTTCTCCCCTCCACATCTTAAATCCCCTCCATCCCTGCTTTGCCGGGGCTGTTGCCACTCTCCTGTTGAATGTCCTGCCCTCTTTTTCTCTCCTGCGGAATTTTTTTACTTCCTCCAGCCTCGCTCAGATGTCATCGCTCTGAGTTCTTCCAGGCGACTCCAACCCCCGAGCTAGAATATATTGCTTTTTTTTTTTTTTTTTTTTTTTTGGCGTGTTCGCCTAGGTCTTTGTTCTTTAATGAACCGCTTGTGAAAATAAATTGTGGTTGGTCACATGGTCTCTCCTCCTCCCCCTGTACGTTCGTGAGCTCCTCCTGGAGAGAGCATGTCTGGACTGCCAGATATTCAATAAATATTTGTTGAAGGTGACTGCCCAGGCCTTTGCTGCTTTGGGCGGTGTTTAGATTCCTGTCGGCCGCGTCTGTTCGGGCTCAGTAGGTGATGTCCGCTGGAGAGCTAACCAAAGGCCTGTGCTGTGCGAGCTCGGAGGTCTTGGCTGGCGTCGTCGCGGACCACTGAACTTTATCCTTTGTATTCCGGGAGCTGTTTATGAGCCAGCTCCTCCAGGGCCTTCTTTAGCTCTTATTCTCTGTCCCATTCTGTCCAACTTGAGCCGATGGGTCTGAAATTACTCCTGGACGGGCTGTTTAACATCTTAGTTGAGGATTTTCTGACCTTGCCCCGCTTGTTTGCCTATGTTAGAGATTTTCCTCATTCTTTTCATAGAAGAGGGGAGTTTGGGGACAACACTTGCTAAGAAACTGTAGGGAATTCTTTTTTGTTTTTTGAATGGATTCTAATACGGCCTTGTTAAAAATATGGAGCTTTGTCTCTGATTGCTATTACTATGATTTTTTTGGCCTTTGTGTGTATGTACAGGTGCTGATATTTTGAGCCAGAATTGGTGGATAGGGAGGAGGAGGGGTAATGGGTAAATATTCCTGATGAAGGGCAGGGAGGCAGCTGAAATTCTCCTGGTGTTTCTACTGCTCAGTCAACACAGGGCAAGAGACCAGAATGCCCAATGGTGTCTGCCTCTTCTTTCTGAGACTACATTTCTCTTGACTTGTGTGTGTCTTCACGTCTCTCAAACAGTAAGTGCTACATCAAAGTGTTTCCAGAGATACACACATGAAGCCCAAAGAGAAATAGTGAGTCCTCTTCCACATTCTCAAAGGCCTAATTATTTTCAGATATGTCTCAGATCAAATCACAAAACTATGTGTATTCATACATGCACCCACTGAGAAGAAATTACTTGGAGTAAGATACTAATGCCAGCATACACTTTTTGTCTGGTATTTTCATTTAAACCTTCCAAAAATAATTTTTTATATATTAGAATTCTCCATTAAGAAATATAGTGTAAGCTAGGAGTGGTAGTGTATGCCTGTAATCCCAGCACTTGGGAGGTTAAAACAAGAGCACAGCAGGTTTGAAGGCAGCCGCGGCAATTTAGTGAGTCTCAAAAGCAAGACTCTGTTTCCAAATAAAAAACAAAATCAGCCTGAAGGGTGTAGCTCAGAGGTAGAATGTCCCTGGATTCCATTCCCAGCTCCAAAACATCTCATTCAGGGACCTGGCGATGGTGCACACGCCTATAATCTCTGTACTTGGGAGGCTGAGCTAAGATGATGACAGGTTCGAGGCCAGCCTCAGCAATTTAGTAAGACCCTCAGCAACTTAATGCGACCCTGTTTCAATAAACAAAACAAAAACAAACTAACACAAAAACCCAGTGAGGTGGGGTGTAAGTTGGAGTAGAATGACCCTGGGTTCAGTCCCAACTACCAAAAAACAAACAACAACAAAACAAACAAACAAACAAACACCCATCGGGTAGATTTAAAAGTCACTCCAGTGGTAAATTGAGTTGATAGTCTTTATTTCAAGCAAAAGAGTGAGGTGTATATTATAATTTAAACTAACATTCACAACGTGAACTAAGTAAGTGCAATTTTCTTTCCCTTTTCCTTTTTTATGTATTTATTTTCATGATCCTGGAACCTGAATTTCGGGGATATTATCTCTGGGCTATAACCACAGCCCTTTAAACCGATTTCATTTTGATACGAGATCTCTCTTAGGTGACTGTTTGCCGGCTTCAAGCCTGTGATTCTCCTGTCTCAACCTCCCAGGTTCTAGGATTCCAAGTGGACACCACTGTGCCCTGCTGCAATATTTGTTTTTACAACAACTTAAACTTTGCATAACAGAGCAGGGATATATTCATGTTCCCTATGGTTCAACAGACTCCATATTTTCAGGTAATGTTTCGGGATCATTGTTGTCATGTAAAATGGCAAAAATAATCTATTAAGTGGTCATGTTACAGTTTTTATTTCTAGGGTGCTGGCTGACTAGAAAGACTGCCACTGTGTTGCATCAGCTCAATCCAACCTGCATCCACTTAGGCATATATTATCGTTACATATTTTAGATGAAGAAACTGAGGTTCAAAGAACCTTCAAGTAATATGCCCAAACTTACAATGAATTTGGAATTAGGATTTCTTTATGGTATGAGGGATTGGACCCAGAGGCTTTTTACCCCCAAGCTATATCCTCAGCCCATTTTATATAAATATATATATATATTTTTTTTTGGTGGTACTGGGGTTCCTGGAAGCCCTTCTACCTCTGGGCTACACTCCCAGACCTATTTTTATATTTTTATTTAGAAACAGGGTCTCCTAAGCCAGCGCGCGCGGCTGGCTTCGAACCTGCGCGATCCTCCTGTCTCCGCCTCCCAAGCGCGGGGATTACAAGCGTGCGCCACCACACCCGGCTATATATTTTATTTTTGAAACAAGGTCTCACTAAATTTCTGGGGCTGGCCATGATCCTGTAATCCCCCTGTCTCTGCCTCTCAAATATTGGGAGAATGGACGTGCACACCACGTCTGACGGATGTTGGTGACTTTATGAAGAAAATATACTCTATTTTTGTACTCTTCCTTAAGGAAAATTCTAGTAACATTAACTTCGATGGGAAAACCCAAAACATATATACTGCCAAGACCTATGCTCAACCCTTTTTCTCTTGTTCCAGAGCTGTGGCCATTATCTCCTAACGGGCTCTGTCTCTGCCGCTTCATCTGGGATATGTGTTGTATTCTGTCTCCAGGTAAATCTTCACAGAGCACCAAGTTCTTCTCTTCAGACGCTTGTGGTTTAAACTTACAAGTAAGTCCAGGTCTCCCGTCCCTCCCCATCACTGGAGCATGTCATTTATAGCACTCATCTGGCTCTTAACTTGCACAATCTTCTGATTTAGCAAGATGTACACAGTTTAGATTTCCTCACGTAATGTAAGCATTTTAAGGGGTGAATCGTAAACATTTATCCCAAAGTATGCACTTAATAAATAATTATCAGAGTCAGAAGTTTCCACTAAGCAGCAGAAAATGGAGTTTGGGTTCAGTGGCTGGCTCTCCCAAAGGGATCAGCTCAGCCATGCTGCGCATTCCACCATATTTCCAGATCTGCCACCATCTCGTCTGGGTCTCTTACCCAGACCTGTCTCCTACTTGCTTCACACCCCTGACCCTGAGGCTCTCTACTCCAGCCGCTACCACCTACCTGTGGCTTTGCCACTTTCAGTGCTGTGTGTGATCTCTAAATAGGATACACTGGTATATGGAATATGAAAAAGTTGAACTCAAAATCAAGTAGAATGGTGGTCACCAGAGACCCGGGGGTGGGTGGGTGGGTGGGGTACTGTCGGTCACTAGGTTATAGACTTACATTAGATAGGGATGTTCTGGTGCTTTACTGCACAGCAAAGTAGCAGAGTTAATATTTTGTGTATTTCAAATTAGCTAAGAGGATTTTAAGTGTTCTCATCATAAATAAATGATAAATACGTGAGGTGATAGGTGTGTTAATCACTCTTAGGTTGAGCATTGCACAGTGTATATATGTATCAAAAATGCCGCAGTATGCCCCATAATTACATGCAGTTGTTATTTGTCAAGTAAAATAAAATTTTAAAAAATACACAAGCTGGGAATGGTGGTGCACACTTGTAATCCCAGCATTTGGGAGGCTGAGACAGGAGGATTGTGATTCGCAGGCAGCCTCAGTTACTTAGTGAGGCCCTTTGCAACTCAGTGAGACTGAAGACCCTGTTTCAAAATAAAGAATAAAAATAGGGCTGGGGGTGCAGCTCAGAGGTAGAATGTCCCTGGATTCCATCTATTAAAAAAAAGAAAATGAAAAATGAAAAAAACAAGAAGACAGATGCACACACATACACAAAGAAATAAGATTCTCCAGTTCTGGTTCCTGACATCCCACCTTGGACCCAATCAATATTTACCATTTGTAACTGTGTCGATAACAAATTGATTTTTTTCTCTGTTACAATCTGGTTCATAGAAGGAATGCCACCTGGGCCACTCACCCTAACTACCTGCCAAGAAACAGATTGAATGCATTGTCCACAATACTTAACAGATGCAGAATCCATTATCCACCGAGTGCTGGGTGAGTGGGCACAAATGAAAGTACTGGGCTCCTTAGGCAGTGTGGAGGTTGACTCGAATGCCTTAGGAAAGCTCATCACATTTTCTGAAAGAGGATCCAAGACATCAGGACAGAAAATAAGCAGAAAGATCTTTATTTTGGAGTCAAGATACAAATAGGCCGTTTCTCATACAGTCAGATAGAAATAGTAGACGCTACCACGTTGACATTGGGGGCTGTGGAAAGGATCAAGGAGGTGATACGTATGAGAACACTAAGCGTGGCTTGTATATAAGATACAATTTTCTTTTCCAAGGTTTCGATTACCCGAGGCAAGCTGAGGTCCAAAAGTGTTATATGAAAAGTTCCTGGAATAAATACTTTCCTGGTTTTAAATTACAGACATTGTGAGCAGCGTAATGAAATCTTGCACCATCTCAACCTGCACGCGACTCATCCATCCCTTTGTCTAGTGTATCCACACTGTATATGCTACCCTCCATTTGTCACTCAGTGGCCTCTCAATCATAAGATGAACTATCACATATGATAGTGCTTGTGCTCAAGTAACTATTTATTTCTTTACTTCTTAATTTTTTCTTTATTTATTATTGGTAGTGGGGATTGAGCCCAGAACATTCTACCTCTGACATATTCTCAACCCTCTAAAAAATTGTTGTAGGTTAAAACAGGGTCTTGCTAAGTTTCTGAGGTTAGTCTGAAACTTGTCTCAGCTTTCCAAGTATGGGGATTACAGGGCTGTACCATCATGCAATCTTGTTTTATTTTGTAATGGCCTCAAAGTACAAAAGTGATGATTTTATTGTAGCCTACTATTATAATCGCTCTATTTTATTATTAGTTATTGTTCTTACTCTCTTACTGTACATAATTTATAAACTGAACTTTATCAAAGGTATGTATGTGTAAGGGAAAATATATAATATATACAGGGTTCAGTGCTATGAGTAGTTCCAGGCATTTGCTGTGGGTCTTGTAATGTCTGCCCTGTGGGTAAGGGGTCTGTTGTAAGAATACCTGACCTTTCATTGTTATTGACTCCCATGTGGAGAGTCAGAGTGTCAGACCAGATCATTTTAGATCTTTGCAACACAACTCTAAGGTCTTCCAGCCCTGTTCTTCCACACAAAAGGAGTATCAGTGTGGCTCCTTCCCCTCTTCTGAGAACTCACAGGTCATTGGGGCACAGAGAAGGGAACTGACCTTCTCAAGGTCATGGAGCCATCAGCAAAGGATCAGCCTAAGTATGTCCCGCTCTGCTCATGTTTTAGACTTATTCTTCTTCCCAGATCTGCTGGACCCATTCTTTTCTGGGGTCTCCGCTGGGCCTTCCATGGCTCCTGCAAGCACTCACAAGGTTCCCCAGTCCTAAAGCACCAGAGAATCCCCTGTCCTTGCTGCCTTCTGATGCTGCAGCCCTTCCAGGAAGCTGTGGGCCGTGAGGACCAGGCTGAGCAGGAGCGTGGCTGTACCCATTGGAGTGGGAGGCACAGCAGCTCCAGTCCCCAAGTCTGCCTTTTCTGGATGCCTGAGGAGCTGGTCTCTACCAGCCCCTGCAGCCACCCAAGTCTGCATCCTGAAAGAGCAGGGGACTCACCCCTCTTGGTTTAGTTTCCCCCAGACTAGAGCTGAGGAAGAATCTGCCCATAAGAGTGCCTCTTCCTTCTCCCTGTGACGCAGTGGCTTCAGACCACATCTTAGCTGTCTCCCATGTGACAGGACAGACAGCTGCATCTCGTTGAGAAGCCGGGCCAGTTGGGGATTTGCTTTCCATCCTCTGCTTCCTCTCTCTTCTTCCCTCGGATCGCACGTTGGCACCGAGCTTTGCTTCAGGTTCCAATCCTGGAGAACTTGTACTAAAATGGTTTCTTAAACATCGTGACTTCTGGCCCTACCATGCCTCATTTCTGATAGTGGTAGAGCAATGTTTCTGGAGCATTTTTCTGTAACGAAAAATCCCTATCGCCAAACTACATTTTCTCCTTATTATATACATACTAATTTGGTGGCAGAATATGAAATCGCACATGGGATGGCAACCAGTAATCACTCTGGTTTTGAAAAGCGGGGCTGGTTCACATCAAAGTGCAGGGGTAAGTCCTGCATATGCTTGGCTGCTCTCTGTGGGGGTAGTTTAATTGATGAAAGCAGGCTGGAGGGACATACGAAAGCAGCTGAGGGATTCTTGCTCCCGTATTTGATATTCCAGCACATGTAACCTTTAGTTATTGACATTGTGTTTCTCAGGAGCTTTGAGGATGCCATAAAGTTCTTAAAAATAAAAAAGGGTGCAAGGTACCATGGCACCCACCTGGATTCCCAGAACATCGGGTTTGAAGCCAGCCTCAGCAAACTCAGCAAACGCCTCAGCAACTTAGTGCAACCCTGTTCAAAATAAGAAATAGGGATAGGGTTATAGTTCAGATGTAGGATATCCCTGGGTTCGATATCCAGTACCATAAAAATAACAAACTAAATAAATAAATATTAAAAATAAATTTAAAAGGGGAGAGGAGATGAGAACTGTTGTGTGGAGGAGAGCTGCTGGGGAAGGACACGAATGGACTTCAACCTGCCCCAAGAGGAAACGCCCTCACAGAGCAAAGGGAACCACGGGCCTGAAACCTGGTATTGAAATGGTTAAGCAGCAAAAGCTCGTTGGGTTGTAGGAAGTGAAATGGCTGGAGAGATTTCGAAGCGAAATCTAATCTGAGAGCAGACTCTACCCCCGGGCAGCGCACAGTGTTTTGTCTGCTAATGTTGTGCAGAGGGTAATTTGGTGGAAACGACGCAATTAAGTTTGAGATTTGCAGGGATTTGTGGAATAGCTCGTACAGCCTCATAGTGGAAGTACCTGCATGGCCGACAGCCATGTGACTGTACTTCAGGCTTAAACACAGGCATTGAGGTGTGGGAGAGGTTGAAGATCCGCACGGGTCTACAGGCAGCACACCTGACAACCATGTGACTGTACTTCAGGTTTAAACACAGGCATTGCGGTGTGGGAGAGGTTGAGGATCCGCACGGGTCTACAGGCAGCACACCTGCTAATCGGCAGGAAGCAGGGACGGCTGTGAGGAGGTCATAGACACAGACGCACAAACCCAGGACTCTGGGGCCTGTCCCCTCACTCCGCCAGACGAGTGTCTCAATAAGACACAAACCAGACCCACATCATAGACAGTCGCAGTTCTCGTTTGGAAGTGCATATGTATCTGAGCTTGGATATATTTTACTCCATAAGATTATTTTAGTAGTTTTCCTTCCTCGTTAGTCCTTGTTAGAGAATTCTTAGAAAAAAACGTCTTTATAGTTATACACTGAACGATTGTTGTTTAAAACAAAACGGCCGGACTGTGGGTTTATTCCTTCTCCTCTGAGTGAGCCCAGGGCAGGCCTGGGTGGACAGCCTTTGCCTGGAGCGGCAGACGCGGCAGGGCCAGGAGGAGCAAGCGGGCCATTTCCCTATGAAGGCCTGAGCCAGGTGTGGTCAGAGCAAGGGTGATCCTGCAAACTCATGGCTGGAGAGGATGAGGGGGAGGGAAGCGCCTCAGTCCACAAAGGAGATCGGGTGTCAGAGGGAGCACAGGCACGGGTTGCTCACGCAGGAGAATGATGGCAGAAATACGCCATCCAGCACCTCCTCCATACGCATCACCTAAAAGATGCTACGTAGCAAAAGGAGACACTTAATGATCAGGATGGTGGCGGTTCCAATGGGGGTATCTGGCACCTGCCAAGGTGATTCTGTGGCACCTCATATTCTCTTATCTTTGCTCATCTCTTCTCTGTCTGTCTGTCTGTCTGTCTGTCTCATATTGGGGATTGAACCCAGGAGCATCCTACTCCCGACTTCTGAGCTATACCTCTACTCCTCTTAATTGATCGACTGATTTGATTGATTGTGGTACTGTGTGAGCAATACCCCCAGTCCCGTTTTATTTTAAATTATTTTTGTATTATACATATTTAACTTACTTATTGTATTTATTTATTTTATGATTTATTTATTTATGTATTATACTGGATTGAATCTAGGGGCATTCTACCTCTGCGTCCCAGCCTTATTTTATTTTGAAATAGAGTCTCACTAAGTTGCTGAGGATGAGGCTGGCTTTGAATTTGTGAACCTCCTGTCTCAGCCTCTCAATTACTGGGATTACAGGAGTGTACCACCACACTGGCTTTCATTTTTTTATGACCCAAGGTCTCACTAGGTTGCTGAGGTTTGTGGAGTGCTGAGGCTAGCCCCCAACTTGCATCTCCCTGTCTCCTTCTCGCAAGTACTGAGATTACAGACATGGGCCGTGTGCCTGGTTTATCTACATCCTTGAAGAGAATTGATACAGAACCTGACACCCACAGTGGCTTTTAGGAAGTATTGTCCCTTACATTTTTTATATTTATTTATTTATTTATTTATTTATTTATTTATCTATTTTGAAGTACTGGGGATGGAACTCAGGGGGCATTCTACCTCTGAGCTATACCCCAGGCCTATTTTTTATTTATTTTGAAACAGGGTCTCATTGAGTTGCGGAGGGACTCACTAAGTAGCTGAGGCTGTCCAGGAACTGTGATCCTCATGCCTCTGCCTCCCAAGCACTGGGATTACAAGTGTGTGCCACCACACCCAGCTTATCCTTTACAGATGGGCCTTAAGTAAGGCTGTTTAGATTTAAATATGTTTCTAAGTACATGGATCCGGTCAGGTCTCTGATTATTTGGTTGCAAAATAGCAAATCTGGCTTTTGGAATCCAGGGATCTTCTACCCCTCTCTCCAGGGGGTCCAGGATAAAGAGGCAAACTTCTGCGCGTCCTCAAGTGATGGTATTGACCGGGAACGTAGCTTTCTGCCTGGCCTTCTCTGGAAAGTTGGCACACCTCTGGTGCAAGGAGACCTTCAGTGGCAGCTCATCCGCTGACTGCCGACGGGGGGGCCACAGATGGCCCCCTGCGTGGGGGTAGAAGCTGGAAGAAAGGAGGGCCAGTCCAGGCCTGGGAGTGCAAAGCTACACTACAGTTGGGAAGGAAGCAGAGCCCAGACGGCCAACCTGGAACTCAGCATGGGCCAGGTCACTAGAAGGCCTTGCTGGCGCCTGGGTCTGGCGAGGCTAGATGGGTCTGGGCACCAGAGCTTGTCCCCAAGGTCACTCAGCGCCCTGTGCCCCAGCCACCTGCTGCCCGGCCCGCAAGACAAAGTCCAAGGGTATAGCTCTGTGCTGTGCATGCTTATAAGAGGAATCAACTCTCACTGAATGAAAGCGTTGTTTCTTTGTTTGTTTGTTTGTGTTTTGTTGTTTTTGTTTTGTTTTGTTTTGTTTTGCAGTACTGGGGATGGAACCCAGGCACATTCTACCTCCAAGCTATACCCTCAGCCCTATTTTTTTATTTTTTATTGTGAAACAAGTCTCACTCGGTTGCAGAAGGCCTCACTAAATAGCTGAGGCTGGTCCAGAACCTGTGATCCTTCTGTGTCAGTCAAAAGTATAGTATTATTTTAATGTCGTAAAATTAAAAAAGAAAAACATAAAAAGTGGGTGAGGGGGTATGAAATCGCCAACCCAAATGCTTCACCATCTACCTACCCCGTTGACTTCGAACATTTTCTAATCATAAACATGCTCATTTTTAGGCTGAGAATCGGGAGTATCTTGATGTCTACATTAGTCTGGAATGTTCCCTCGTGTTGGTCTTTGGCAGTTGTCAGCAAGCCTTGGGCAGCGCTGTGTGAAAGGCAGCACTTCCCCTTGTAACGCAAGCCTCCAGGGATCTGGCAGTGCGCACGCGCACACACTGGCTCCCTGAGAGATGATCTCAGCCACTCGGTCTGTCGTCCTTAGCTGAGCTGAGGACTTTATATTATTTCTTCCACCTTTCCCTGCCAATAAGGAGGCCCCATAGATTAGGCCGCCCAAACTGATAAGCATCTCAGCCCTTGGTAGGCCAGAGTCTCGAACCAATCCAGGTGTTTCTGTGTTAGAACGAACAAGAATAGAAGGGTAGATGTTGGGCTTGGTGTACAACTGCAATATTAGTATTTGGAAGGCTGAGACAGGAGGATCACAGGTTTGAGGCCAGCCTCGGCAACTTAGTGACACCCTCAGCACTAAGTGAGGGTTAGTTCCACTAACTTAGTGAAACTGTGTTTCAAAATAAAGTTCATAGGTAGAATGCCCCTGGGTTCAATCCCCAGTATATAATAGCTATAATTATACACACACATATTATATAGAAATCTAATTCTACCCTTACATAATATATAAATATTAAAAATATATATATGTATGTGTGTATATATATATTAGGTAATTAGATTTCTTAATGTCTATTTCTTATGACCTGGTTTGAGTGAAATATCAAAACTATATGGTAGCAACAATGTAGACTACTTATTTGATTTTCTTAGTCCATTTTTCTGAGTGTGTAAGCTTATTTTTAGAAGGGGACATTTCTTCTGTAAGTGCATAGTTTTAAGAAAGAAGATGAGAAATTCAAAAGCATGAAGGAAATATTTTAACCAATTTTTTTCCTAAGTAATGAAGGGAAGAGAGGGAAACTGAGTCACATAGATTCAGAATCATAGTCCTGGAAAGGAATTTAAACTCAGTGGCCTGTCTAAATTGAAAATCAGCAAGCATATAAATATACCTTTTTTGACAAAAAGGTATATTATTCTGTCCTTTCCCAGGCATGGTAGGCTGTGCTTGTAATCCCAGAAGAGGAAGGCTTTTTTTTACAGTCCTGGGGATAGAACCAAGGGGCATTTTACCTCCGAGCTATACCACCTGCCCTATTTTTTAGTCTTTATTTTGAAACAAGGTCTCACAGCGTTGCAAAGGACCTCACTAAGTAGTAGCTGAAGCTGGCCTTGAACCATGATCCTCCTGTTTCAGCCTCCCAAATGCTGGGATTACAAGAATACGCCACCACACCCAGCTTTCTCTTGTTTTAATAATCTCATACTTAAAGAGATTGTCATGTTGCCCGTGATCCCCTCATGAGGTTCCAGATTCGACCTTTACACTAGAATCTGAGGCCAGTACTCGGCCTCCAGTGAGTAAAATCCCAGCATTTGGGAGGCTGAGACAGGAGGATCTCGGTTCAAGGCCAGCCTTAGCTACTTAATGAGGTCCTTTGCAACTCAGTGAGAACTTTGTCTTGAGGAAAGTTTTAGGTGGTAGAGTCATAAGAATTTTTTCCCCCAAATTACCTTCCTTGCAGTTGCAATTATGTGTATCTGATGACAAATGCTGGTTGTGTTGTTTCTTTACCTCTTGTTTCAAAATAAAAGAATAAAAAATAGGGCTGGGGGTGTAGCTCAGAGGCGGAGCGCCCCTGGGTTCCATCCCAGGTACCACACAAAAAATAAGAATTTGCGGCATCTTCTTTGTTTTTCTCTGATTCGATTCTGTCATCACAGCCATTATGAACCAATATGCTCACGTTATGAAAACTTTCCATGCCCTCATTTCTCCCTTATTTGCCTGTTTCTGGGCACCTCTGTTTTCATCTTTCCCTTTTTATCCAAAGAGGCCAACTATAACATTTGAAAATAAATTTCTGGAAGGACTTTACCCATGATGCTCTCTGCCTTTCTTGGGACCCAAAGTCACCGCGCTTCTGGGCGCGGGTCCCGACCATTTTAAGGCTCATTTGGCAAGCCGGGGCCATTTAGGAACCAACTTTCTCATCTTGGGCAAGGACCCAGGAAATGAGATCATTAACATTAACATGTTCTATATTAGATTGCTAGATTGCAAACAACCCCATAAGAAGAGCAAAAAAAAATCTAAAGTAATGAGATAGTTAAGTCATTTTTCCTTTATTCTTAATTATCTAAAAAAATTGCTAACTCTTTGGCAATCTCACAGCACTAAGCATCATTCAGGAAAGAGAAACATTTTTAATCTTTACAGAAAGAAATTGTGGTTAGGACTATATATCATTAGTTTAGGGCTACTATAAATCAGAATTTTAAGGCTTCTATCGACTCTCCAGTAGTCCATCGCTAAAATAAAGAGTTGTAACTTGGAATTGTGTATCCCACCAGGGGCCCGTGGGTTTCAGACAGACCTCTAAAGCAGAATTAAGTCCGATCCCTGTGGTCTCTGCCTTTCAGTCTTTGGGTCTGTGTTACCCAGGAGCCTTGAGGCACATGAGCCGTCCCCAAACAGATGGGCTTTCCTTCCTGTGTTCACCTCTGCAGGGCAGGGAACGCACAGCTGCATGGAGCGGTTCTGGGAACAAGGTTTCCCAAGCACCCCCCTAGTGCTTCATGGCTTCAGCAGTGGACTTGAACCCGGAAGCACCAGGCTTCCTCACCCAGGAGATACCAAGCGCGCCTACTTGGAGACTTTTCTCTGGACGGCACGGACGTGCTGATTAGCCTTTGTTCGGGAACATATTACTCCATCTAATTCTTACTTGGCTTTCAGTAACCTTCTGTATCACTCAGGGCTAGGCTAACTGCTATAGCCAGAATTCCCCCAAATCTCAGCCTCTCCCTGGACTATAAGCTCAAACTTCTCACACAAGGTGAAGGTCAGCATGGGTGGTGTCTGGGCCGGGATGGCTCTGGAGCGCTTTCCAGACGCCCCTCCTCTGCTCCCTGTTCCGAGGTCCTTGAGGTCTGCCCACATCCTCTAGAAGGGTCTCTGTAAGTAGAAACCCTTCATTTGCCCGGGACCCCTGCAAGTGATGCTGGATGTGAGTATCTGGACCTGGGACTTAGTGGGGAAAAGCACACGACTAACTCCCCGCCTCATTTCCCACCTTCATTATATTAGCAGTTTGGGGTGAACCGATTATTTGCAAGGAATTCACTCCAGTAAGGAGCAAGCTCTTCGATTTAGACCTTTGATAGAAGCCTCTACTTTTGCCATCCACACCAGCGCTTCTTAGGTAGTGTTTGTTCTTAGGTATTGTTATTCTTAGGGTTCTGTTTGTTCCTCTCAAGTCATTCAAGGCGAGAATGAATGGGAGAGAAAGCGAATTCTGGAGGCTCTGGTTTAAACAGAGAAGTCACCTCACCTCCAGTAAGAAGGGGGGCAGCTGTTCCAAGGCTCCTGCCAAGTGTTACCCAACAGGAACGCGGCCCAGGGTTGGAAGAGCCCCAGCTTCTTTGAGGATCCAGGAATCCAGCTTTATAAGTAAAAATTCTTGATGTGTAACTGTTGGTGACTAAAGTAACTGTCTCTAAGTCTCTGAGTAGAGCAGGCGAGTCAGCTGGGAGGCTGCACTTTGCAACCTCTCTTTTACTTTTCTTGCTCTGAAGAACAAAGGCAAGGATGCTGGGGAGACCAGAGCAAGGAGCCCGGCCCTTGCACAGAGGAAGTGGAAGGTCCCTCCCGCTCCCTCAAGGCCTGGTAGGGGGTTTAGGGGCCTTTCTTACTGAGTCTCTGAATTGCTGAGCCCTCCTGCTACCTCACGCCGATGTTACAAATGCCAGATGTAGGTGAATAAAGTTAGAGTTCCTTTTTTGTGGAGAAAAATGAAAAGGAGTGTTAGATCAAACTTTATTGCACTTCAAAATGAAAGTAATGCTGATTAAGGGCTAAGTAGCTGACCTCATTCTAGAACCCAAGGCGCTCTGATTTCAGAGGCCATGCCTTATTATGGAAAAGAGCATGGCTTCTCCCAAGAAGGGCCAGAGGTCACATTCTGGAACCGTCACCTACGAAGCTTACTTCCTTGGGAAAGATAACCTGCCTCGGCTGCAGGTTCCCATCACACCATGTGTGCGCATGCCCCCATGTCAGTGGAGGTGTCTACAACGATCTCAAGTGGTCCGTGTTTCAGACTGCCTAGGAGAAATACATAATTTGTAATTGTTATAGTATGGGTTTGGGCTTGAATGTCCTCCAAAAGGCTCAAGTGTTGAAAGTATATCCCCAGTGCAACAGCATTCAGAGGTGAAATAACTGAATCAGGGTTCTAATCATCAGTGGTAGGTCCACTGAAGGATTCACGATCTGAAGGTACAGTGGGTAGTGATTTAGGCCATTGGAGCGTGGCTGGAGGAAGGACATCACGGAGTGTGTGGCCCTGGGGACTATATCTGCCCTGGTAACTAACCTTCTCTTTCTCTCTCTCTCTCTCTCTCTCTCTCTCTCTCTATCTCTATCTCTATCTCTATCTCTATCTCTCTCTCCCTCTGTGTGTGTGCATGTCTGTCTGTCCATCTGTCTTCTGTTTGTCTCTCTCCTTTCAGGCTGCCCCGAGGTGAGATGCTGTCGTCTGTCACATATTGTGCCATCATGATGTTGCCTTGGCGTCTGCCCACTCTGGACTGAACCACTGAACCAGGGGCCCAGATAAACCTTTCCTCCTCTATGTTCCTCCTGTTGGGTATTTTTGTCACAGTGCTGGAAAAGTCGACTAAAAGCAATAGTGTAGTGCTTCTAAAACCTTTTTAAGGGGTGGCGAGAATGAAGGGAGAGGTGAATGCAGAAAGAAAGGGCGTGGTCAGTAATATAACGAAAAATATTACCTTAGAAAACCACGTAGTAGCACCCAAGAAGGCTAAGAGCAGAGGTGTGAGGCCGGCCACACACTCTTGGGATTCTCCTGCAGCCGTGTGGGTGGGCTTCAGCCTCTCACTTCCCCAGGCAGCAAAGCCACATTCTAACAACCTTCCTTAGGGGTCAAATGGAGCCCTGGACCAAGTGGGAGGCGGAGGTCGATGCCTTAAAGGATCCTTGTCAGCACTAAGATTCTAGGACCGCTGGGATCAGATTTCGAAGAGAAAGGATTAAGTTACTGCCTCAAGCAAGTTTCAAATTAAAGGGACTTAGGAGCATATTCAAATAAATACATAGACCCTGAAGGGAAAGACTGTGAACTGAAAGAGGTTTAACAGCAGAGAAGAAGTAACAGAATCTGAGATTAAGGGGCACCAAATGCAAGTCTTCAGAGGAAAAGTAAAGCGTGTGTGCATGCGCGTGCGTGTGCTTGGGTCGGAGGGCTGTTTCTAGAAGCCCGTGCTATATATAAGTGGCCTTCATGGAGAGATATCCCCTAGGCCTAGCATCTCTCCTCTCGCCTAGGGTCACATCTGTTACTCCAACCTGCTGTCCAGAGACCTATCGGGTTTCAAGCCTGAGACCCGCTGGACCCGTTCAGGAACAGGTGTGGCGTTATCTGAAAGAGTTCCCCTACATTTTGAGCTTTGATTCACTTAAGAGAATTTCCTTGTCAACATCATTCCTCATAAACAGAAGTCCGGCGCATTTCCTTTGGGCCATGGAGGGCGGGGCCTCATAAGTCTCCTCCCCATTTTACAGCTTCGATTTTAGGACTCTTTCCTTCTCTGAGAGTGTGTTTGGCACTCACCAGTGGTGTGGTCAAGAGCTGTTCTTTGTGACCAGCCACTCAAGGGTATGTCTCTGCAGAGAGGTGTTTTTTTTTTTAATTTAATTTCATGAATCTTATTATTTGAAGCTACATAATTTCTAAAGCATATTTGGATACTTGGAATAAGCCTGGACCACAGCGATACCAACCATCAAACAATAAAATATGTCATTAATTGTGGCTTACTTAATCTAATTTTTAAACATCTTTGATTAACATGTGTTAGTTTTATATATAAATAGAATTCATTGTGATATTTTAATACTTTTATATACAGTGATCCAACCCAGCCTCGCTTTCTCTGTCCCCACCCAAATTTCTAGTAATTCCTATTCTACTTTCAGGCAGACTTTTTGATTTTCATATTTTAGCTTCCACATGTGAACAAGAACTTGTGGTGCTTGCTTTTCTGCATCTGCTTTATTTCATTTAACATAATATCCTTTGGTTTCTCCTAATTTGCTGAAAATGTTAATTTTACTTTTATTGATGGCTGACTAATATTCCACTGTGTGTATATACACTGTGTATATTACTTTTGTGTATGTGTGTGTGTGGTACTGGGGATCGCCCAGGGGCATTCTACCTCTGAACTACACACCCAGCCCTTTTTATTTTGTATTTTGAAGGAGAGTCTTGCTAGGTTTCCAAGAGTCTTGTTGAGTTGCAGAGGCTAGCCTCAAACCTGCCCTCTTCCTGTGTCAGCCTCCCAAGTATTGAGATTCTAGGTGTGTGCTGACATCTTAGTTATTATGAATAGTGCCACAATAAACAGGCGTGCAGGTATTCCTCTGGTATGCTGACTTTATTTCCTTTGGATATATACCCAGAAGTGGAAGAACTAGATTCTAGATTTTTTAGGAATCTCTATACTGTTCTCTACAAGGCTAATTCACATTCCCACCAAAAGTACAGAATTTATTGTTTAGAGGGTCTTGAGTTCATAGCAAAGTTGCAATGAAGAAATTTCAAGGAGAGGAAATCTGCAGATACCTATCCTCTCCCCGCCTCCACCTGGGAACGCTTCCCACATTATCAGTGTCTCACACCAGAGTGCTGCATACGTGCACCTGATGACCCCACGCGGACTCACCATCATCATCACGCTCCATAGTTTGTGTTTGGGTTCACGCTTGGTGGTGTATCTGTAGGCCTGGGTAGATGTATAATGAAAGGTACCTACCACTGCGGTATCCTCCTTGCTTTCTTTACTGCCCCCAAATTCCCAACTGCTCTACCTGTTTATCCCCACCACAGCCCTGAACAACCACTTTTACTTTCTCCATCATTTTTTTGTTTGACTTTTTTGGTTGTTGTTTATTTGTTTTGTACGACTAGGGATTGAACCCAGGGGTGTTCCACCTTTGAGCTCTACCCCAGCCCTATTTTATTTTTTATTTTGAAATAGTATCTCAGTGACCACGTGCTGGCCTGGAACCTGCCATCCTCCTGTCTCTACCTCACACGTATTCTCGGTGTGCGCCACTAGCCCTGGCTCCTAGTTCTCCCAGTCTGAAATGTCATATTGGACTGAAAATGTAGCTCGGTGGTACAGCACTTGCATAGCATATGCAAGGCCCTGGGTTCAATCCCCAGCATTATAAATAAATACAGTAAACAAATAATAATAAATAAATATCGTTGGAGTTTTATAGTAGTTAGACTTCGCAGATTTGCTTTTCTCTTGGTGATATGTAGCTGAGATTCTTCTGTATCTTTTTGTTGCTTAAGAGAGCAATTGTATCCTGATATAATATTCTGTTGCCTGGATACACCAGTTTATCCATCATTCACTAAAAGCACCTTGTTTGCTTTCTAGCTTGGGCAATTATGAATCAAACTACAATGATTAAATGTAATACATCGGTTATGGTTTACTTAATTAACCTAAATTTTATGTTCTCTAAATAAAGAGAAAAATAAATCCCTATATATCAGTGGAGGTTTTGAAGTTTGTCCCAGCTCCTTTAGATAACAATACAGATTTTTAGTGAATTTATAAGAACCTTGTAACATCAGTAGTACTTACCCTATCAACCTCCTCTGCAGGTCATAAAATAGAAATCTCCGTGGACCTGGTGATAGAAACCAAATCCCACTGACTTTTTCTTTTTTTCCTGATGTTCTGTTGCCTTCATATATTTAAGGCACTAGAAGGAGCCAAAAGAATAAAAGATAAACTAGAATTGAAGATAAATCTTAAATTCCTTTAAGAATATACAACAAGCTGGGCGTGGTGGCGCACGCTTATAATCCCCGTGCTCGGGAGGAAGAGACAGGAGGATCGCGCAGGTTTGAAGCCAGCCACGCTGGCTTAAGAGACCCTGTTTCCAAATAAAATATAAAATAGGTGGTCTGGGAGTGTAGCCCGGAGGTAGAAGGGCTTCCAGGAATCTCAGTACCACCAAAAAAAAAAATATATATATATATATATATATATATAACATAATTTAAACATTTGTGTGTGTGGTGCTGGAGAATGAACCCAGGGGCATTCTACCTCTGAGTTACGCCCCCAGCCTAATTTCTTTATTTTTATTTTGAAACAGGGTCTCACCAACTCACTAAGGGGGTCCTTTAGCATGTGATCTTCTTATATCTCTTCCACTGCATCTGGCTTAAGAATATGCAAAATTTGATTAACTCGAGTAAAATTAAAAACAACAGCAACAACAACAACAACAACAACAACACAGTGCCAGGCGTGGTTGCACACTCCTGTAATCCATACTTCTCAGGAGGCTGAGACAAGAGGCTGGCAAATTCAAGGCCAGCCTGAGCAACTTAGGGAGACTGTCTCAAAATAAAGATACAAAATGGGCCTGGAGGTAGTTCAGTGGCAGAGTGTGCATTGGTTCAGTTCCCAGGACCACAAGTTAGAGAGCAAAAGAGAGGAGGAGTGAGAGGGCGAGAGGAGGAGGAGGGGAGAGGAGGGGAAGAAGAGGAAGGAAGGAAGGATGGACGGACGGACCAAAGATTTGAGCTGAAACAAATAATGTGCTTTTTCTGACCCCTTCGCCTTCTCAAGGAGAGCACTGCCATGCTTGGTGCCAGGGCCGGGTCTCCACCATGGCTCTGAGTGTCTTTCTTGGACAACGGGAGCAATTTGGGAAGGGATTTTCTAAAACACCTGTGGTCCCATACAAATTTGGGTTTTTTCCTTGTCATTGAGAATTAAGAAAGCAAAGGAGAAAGCCAGGAACTATGTGTTCCCCAAACCAAACCACCAGCATCAGCACCACAAGAAAAAGCCGGTAGAAGCATCCTAATAACAGGAGCCTGAGGGACTCAGGGACACTGAGGACCAGGCAGAGTCCCAGTGAAGAAGCCAAGGTGGCTCCGCGCTTTCTCATGGATGGCGGCTGTCCCAGGTCAACTCCCAGCATCCACAGGGACGCCGCGCAGGGACTAGGGACGAGGCGATCTCACCCTACGACGGCAGCGTAAGTGAACAGTTTCGTGAATTCCCACTGGAGCAGTAGAAGCTAGAAGCAGTGTGATTCCCACTTCAGAGGCAGTTCCTCACACACAAGAATTCTCCCGAAAAGCAAACACTAGAAAATGGTGATGTGCTCGCCAAGAACGAGACGACCTGAGATGTTATCATCTCCCTGCGCTAAGGCACGTCACTCAGGAATGCCAGAATGGCACTTGGTGTTGGTTTCTGGCTTATGTTTAACCGTTGGGCATGTTTAGCAAGGAATATCTGCCGATCGTGCTTAGCCCAGTAAAACCTGGCAACTTAAAAATGTTGACACTCTTTGAGAGCTCTGCACTCCACAAGAAGGTTTCTGTGGACATTTAAGCAATTATTACAATATCTATTCTCATCTCGACTGTTTAAATTAATATTTGAGCATATACTACAGTAACTGCGGTCTGGCAAGATGCTCATATTAGTCTAAATCTTTAAGTTAAATTAATTGTTAAAGCTAAGATTGTTTGAAAACGTTTTGAACACTTAGTTTAGAATCAAGAGCTAAATTGTATTTCATGGTATTATGGGCACTTTCTAAGCTCTGGCAACCTGATCTCCAGTGCTGACTCAGTTTCGAATAGGACGGCTCGGCAAATCGCCTAACCAAGGTACGGGCTTCTCACTGAGAAAAGTTCTGCTCTTCACTGGAGCACAGCACTGTGAGGAAGAAGTGCTGTCCCTGGCTGAGAAGCCAGCCCGGCCCAGGGCTGCTGAAGTTGCAGCCAGATCAGCCCTAGTCTGCTGGAGAGAGAAAATACGGCTAAGACGCAGGGAGGGCCGGTGCAAAGTGGCTTGAAGAACATCTGCCTGCTCTTCCATCAACCGTGTGCTCACCTGGTCCTTCATTTCTTCCTGCTTGGTTCATGACATGTTTGCCGATGCCCACTTTATATCAACCCTCTGCTGAGAGCTGAGCTGGAGATACAATTCTGAAGAGGAAAACGAAGATAAAGAGGCACAGGTAAAGAGAAGGGCGAGATTAAGACGTGCAGGATGTTAACACACAGAGGGTTGTTGTGCATTTACTATGTGGAGAGGACGACACCGTACACTCTGCGACATGGGTTAGCTCAGTGAGCCCCTCGACTCCTTGAAGTCCGCCCTGTTGCTTACTGAGGGTCGCTCAGGACAAGTCATTAAAAGCTTGCAAGAGGATGAGCTTGTTCTAGAACCCAGGCCTCTGGCTTCAGAGGCAGCACCTTATTATGTAAAGAACAGGGTCTGAACATTGGCCAGGGCTCGTATTCCGGATCTGCAACTTGCGGGCTGTGCGACCTTGGGAAAGATGACCTGCCTCTGCTCCATTTCCTGCTGCACTGAAGAAGATACAAGATGGCAGAGCACAGAGGGTCACCACGCTCTGTCCCTCATGACTGCAAAGCCTGTGTTCCTAACTCTCACTTCCTGTGCTCGTGCTGCTGAGAGTCC
Source organism: Muscardinus avellanarius (assembly GCF_963383645.1). NCBI lineage: Eukaryota > Metazoa > Chordata > Mammalia > Rodentia > Gliridae > Muscardinus > Muscardinus avellanarius. Next base: position 60,293,989 of record NC_137803.1, read on the forward strand.
AACAGAATTAGGAACAAGGCACAGACCACTATCATCTGGTGAGCTCAGGGCTCAGACCCGGGAGGTGCAGGGTGCCAAGGGGCCACGCTGACAGAATCCCAGTGCAGACTCTGAGGTTCAGGAAAACTCCCTCTGAGCAGGAAGACAAGAAGGAGAACAAGGAGGACCGAGCCACCTGAGGGTTTGGGGGGTTCAGATTGTGCATGGGGAAGGCCAGTTGTTTCTAAGAAACATACATATTTTTAATCTTTAAATTTTTTTATTGGTACATTGTAGTCATACATCTTAATGGAGTTCAAGATGGAAGAGGCATACATGCACACATCAGTCATTCGGCCCTTCCCCAATTCCCTCCCCCCTCCCTCCTTCATGTTCGGCTTAGTGATTGACTTTGATGTGTTTGAGAATCTATATCATGTACATTAGGGGGTTTCCCTCTTTCCCCCTCCCATCACTCTCAGGTCACCTTATTTGCTCATCTGTGGTTTCTCCTTCTTCACCTAGAGTTCCTCCCATGACCCATTTCTCCCTAGCTTCTGCATATTAGGGAGAGCATCTGATTTCTTACCTATTGTGACTGACTAATCTCACTTAGCATAATGTTCTCCAGTTCCATCCATTTCCCCACAACTGATATAATTTTACTCTTCTTTATGGCTGAGTAAAATTTCATTGTGTACATATCTTATAGTTTTGTAATCCATTCATCTGTTGATGGACATCTTGGCTGGCTCCATAGTCTGGCTATGGTGAATTGTGCAGCTATGAACATAGATACGCATGCATTCGTTTGGTAGTTGGTTTCCATTCTTTTGGGTTGATACTCAGGAGTGGTATTGCTGGGTCATATGGTAAGGTCTTTCCCCTTTTTCTGAGGGCCCTCCATACTGTTTCCAAAGTGCTTGCACTAATTTGCAGTCCTACTTTTTTAAGAATTATTTCAGGAAGCCGGATGTAGTGGTACGCAAATCTCCAATTCCAGTACTTGGGAGTCTGGGACAGGAAGATCACATGTTTGAGGCTAACCTCAGCAATTTATCAAGATCTCCTCAGCCATTTACATTCAGTGTGATTATTGAGAGATAACTTTTAATTCCTAACATGTTAAGATTTTATTTCTGTTTAAAATACTGTTTATTCTTCTTTGCTGGATTAAAAACCAGAATTCATCCATCTGCTGCTTACAAGAAACACACTTTACAAGTAAAGATAGTAACAAACTGAAGGTAAAGGGCTGGAGCAAGATTCTGAATGTCCCAACAACTGACTGGACTTTTAGCAGAAAATGCTCAGAGCTTGTTTCTTCTGCACTGCTCGCCCTTCTACATAAACAACCATGAAGGAAGATTTGTTATTCAAAAAAAGTGACAAGATAGTATGTATTCAGAGTAATAGTGGGATGGTGGCAAATGTGACTAAAACCCAAGTCACACCAGCTCAGGAAATATGGTATCTCCACCAGAAGGCTGCTGTACTTCTGAGAGGGCAAGCACACACCTGGGCCTCACGGATGAGGAGCCAGAGACCCAAACACCACCTGGAATCTTCTCATCTCTGTTTTCCCCGCTGGCTTCTATCCAAGTAAACAGACCACAAACAAATCTGTTGGCCCACCTTGCACTTGTCTTAGAGAAGCCTCGTGGCCCAGCTCCAGTTTTTCAAACCTTGAAGAAGGGCTGGCATTGACCTGACCTGTCAGGTCTTAACTCGGCTCTGAAACACACCTCCTACTCCAGTCAGCTATGACCAGGAGGTGGAGATTCCCTCGAGATGCTTTTGTGGTAGGACAATGGCCTTTTCTAGAAGAAAGAGAGTTGGGAAGCTATGCCAATCAAACCAGAGCTGTTCACAGAAAAGAAAAAAAAATCTCCTCAGCAACTTAGTGAGACCTAGTGTCAAAGTAAAAAAGTAAAAAGGACTGAGAGTGTGGACTGAAGGTGGAATGCCCCTGGATTCAATTCCCTGTACCCCTCAAAAACCTAATCCAGGGAAATATTGCTCATCTTCATTCATATTTTCCTGACTATTGAAGCGGGAATGAGCACACTTGACAACTGTATGAGTGATATTTATAAACGTAGGCCTGTTGGATTTGGAATCAGCAGTTCAGACATCAAGTGTTTGCAGCACTGTGGTGGCAGCAGGTTGACAATATTCACTACTGTCAGCTAAATGCTCACCTTTCAGGATACACACAGAAATGGCCACCTTCTCCTTCTCCACGGCCCAAGGCTCCCTTTTCTCCCTCCTTCTGTCTCTGTCTCTGCACCACCCTGCCCAGCTCTCAGTGCCAGTATCGTGTTAGGATTCAGCGTCTACTGTAAACCTTTTTTGTTCTCTCATTGTCTATCAGCCTCAGTTAGGCTCCAGGGGGGAGAAAAGGCAACTTTGAGAAAGGATAGGGAAGGGAAAGGCAGGCGGGAGATGCTAGCTTTTGTCTGGCACTTCCTAATGTGGGTGAGACTCAGCTCTCTCCCGCTGTGCTTGACAGAGGCTGTTCTCTCCCCTCAGCGTTTTACTGCCTTCTGTAAAAGTGTCTCCACTGGCAGAATGTAGTGTTTTCAAACCCCGAATTAATAATAAAATATGATTTCAATTAAGGCTGTTACATGCTCCAGCCTGATCCTAGAGGTGAAAACTCAGGTTTGTGAGACCTATGAATGTCCTCTGAGCAAGATGGGATGCTCTGATTTCTCCCTTAATCCACGCTGATACAATCCACAGAGAAGCTAAGAGAAAAATATATGGCTTTTGTTAGCACCGGCAAGGTTTTCCCAGTTGCTGTAAGAAAACTGTCAATACCCTCCTCCCCAGCAGCAGAAGAAATGGCAAACTTGAAACCTTTCTATTAAAACATTCCAAGCTTAGAAAATGAATTCATTTTAAGTTCAATTTTATCTGGTATTTTTCTTTAAATAATCAGACAAACAAACTGAACAAAACAACAACAACTGCTTAAAAAAAAATCCCTCCAGGAGCGAGCATACCCTGTTAGTGCTACCTACTGTTGTTAGGTTTTATTTGAAGGATTCCCGCGTGTTCCCGCTTGGTGTTTGTGGCTCACGCGGCAGGCCAGTGATGCGCAGCTCCTCTCCAGGGCACTGTGCCTGCCGATGGGAGGCCCTGCAGGAATATGGTAATAACAGTCTTTACTGCTATGTTCTAGGGTTTCACAACAAAAAGAGTCCAATTTTCAAATCCTGACCAGATTTTTGTTTCATTTTCTTGCCCCGTTTTTGCTTTTGCAGATTAGAAAACAAACTCTTCTGCATCTCTTTTCCTCTAATGGAACCTGATAATCTGCTTGAAAAAAATCACAATATAATTTGCCCCATTTAAAAGCCAGTTACATTCCAGTTGACCTTTTTTACGTAAGAAAACCTAGAAATGGGTCTTGATGAATACGAAAATGTCCCAGGCCAAAAGAATTACAGACTGAAAATGCCTAATCCAAAGACTCAAAATCCGAGACTCCAAAACCTGAGACTTTTGAACATTGACAGCATGCCACAAATGGAAAATTCTGCACCTGACCTCATGTGAAGGGCTCCTGTCAAAATGCAGATTCACTAAACATATCGCATAAAATAACCTTCAGGCTATGCGCACAGGCTTCTCTGAAACATAAACAAATATTGTCTTTAGACTGACTCGGTTCCCATCCCCAAGATATATTATATACATGCAAGTACGTCAAAGTTTTAAATGTGAAATCCAAAGCACATCTGGTTCCCAGCCCTTTATATAAGGGATATTGAAGCTGCACTTGTTTGAGACTTATTTTGACTTAGGTCACGGTGGACTTAGAATTATGTTCTCGCTCTTTCTGTCCTATTAATTCCTAGAATACCAACAGTGAGGGTAGCATCCGAGACCCGAGGGGGACCTGAGGAGGGCAGGGCATCGGTTGATACTTCTCTTTAGAATTGCTGACCCTGAGCCGGGCGTGGTGACCCACGCTTGTAATCCCTGCGCTTGGGAGGCGGAGACAGGAGGATCGCGCAGGTTCGAAGCCAGCCGCGCTGGCTTAAGAGACCCTGTTTCCAAATTAGAAAAGTATAAAAATAGATCTGGGAGTATAGCCCAGAGGTAGAAGGGCTTCCAGGAACCCCAGTACCACAAAAATAAATAAATAAATAAAAAATTGCTGACCCTGTACTTCTTAAGTGGCAAGTCACGGCCATCCCCCGGAGCACTGGGGGCCATGGGGCCCCAGTCAACAGCATGGTGGAGCATGTTTATCTAAGGCGCACATGATTCATACCTGTTATTATATTTTAAAATCAGCACTACCACCTTCAAAGACTATGATGACGCCACGAAAAATATGAATCTAGATTTCCGAATTCTGATCGTGGTCCCTGCTACGTAGCTCTGGAGTCTCCCCTCTGACCAGAGTAATGTTGACACACCTACTTCCCACAGTGTGCAGTTTGACTTTTGACAGTCCTTTCTGCCTTTGTGATTCTTAATCCATGACAGACTTCTGAGAAAAGGGCTGACTTGCAGAGGATTCATGACTGGTTTCACCCAGGAGCTTTTCTTTGTTGTTGATGGTGTGTTGTTAGAACTCACCTGCATAGTTGGAGTTTTCAGGTAAACCAGGGATTTGCTGTTTGAGGTCTGAGTGTTTGAAATGGAAACTCTGTGTCTGAGAGTAAGTAATTCTGCACGGGAAAATATGTTTCCAATTAAAATAATCTGCCGTCTATACGCTAGGCATACCAAGGTTGAGATGGATTCTAATTCCTCTTTGACATGGATCTGACCAAAATCAAACGTTCTTACTAGAAAAACATGCCCCATATATGGCTCTTTCACTTCATGCCAGTGGTCACGAGCTTGTTTCTGTAACCTGTTTCAGATCTCATGCTCCAGCAACAGGGCTCTGCATTCCTCAACACATACGAACCTGATTTTAGCTAAAAACCAAGCACATATTTCAAGAAAATGAACAAAACATCGAAACATATGGACAAAAGCATGCTGAAAGCGTTGTGGCTATTGTGACTACAGTGAGACATTTCTATTGTAAAACATTTGTTGAACACATGCTTGGCAGTTTTCCAAAATAGTTTCATAGAAACATCAAGAGGACAAAAAGTCAAAGTTCTTTTTACAACTTTAATGCTTAGTTTCTAGAATATAGGAATGATATGCCTTTAGAAATATCTAGTAATAGCTATTTTATTGTCATTTTATCTTTTAATGCAAAATTTTAAAACTTTTGGTAAAAACTCCCAAGTCAAAATTTGCTGTAAAATATTTTTCGGGTAGGAGCGTGTGTGTGTGTGTGTGTGTGTGTGTGTGTGTGTGTGTGTATTTTTTCTATGTAAATTGAAGTACTATGTACAATATGTATTGAAAATAATTCTTTTGCTGTGTGTGTGTGTGTGTGTGTGTGTGTGTGTGTGTGTGTGTGTGTTTCTGGGGATTGGACCCAGGGGCATTCTCTCTCTGAATTATATCCTGGTTTATTTTTATTTATTTATTTTTTTGGTTTGAAATAGGGTCTCGCTAGATTGCTGAGTGTCTGGCGTACAACCTGTTGCTGAGGCTGGCGTACAACCTGTGATCCTCCTGTGTCAGCCTTGCAAGTACCGGGATCCTAGGCATGCTGTTGAAATAAAACAAGGAACTAAATAAAATAGCCAGATAAACTTTTCTAAAATAAAGGTAGTTTTGCTGTCTTTCTGACTTTTATGTATAACATATATCCACTCAGGAATTTAATTTGGGTAAAATCTGTGCCATAAAACAATCATTTAATTTTAACCTTGAGGATTTTCAAAATGACATACATAAAGGAGGCATTATTCTTAATGGCAGCACTCCTCATAAGGCCTCCTGGACACTTGGGGAACATCTTTCTAAGCATCTCTCTCTGACCATACACAGAGACATGCTTGAAACAGCATTTCAAGCAGTAGGAATGCATTTATTACTTCATAATCTGCTCTAAATTGTATTGACCACTCTCTGCACATGAATACAGACATGTGTCATCTGTCAAAGAGTTACATAGTACATACATGGTACAGATGGTCTCCAACTCAGAGGCTTCGTATTATAATTGTTTATTATGATTGTTCGACTTTACGATGATAACAGAAGTGTATGCAGACAAGCGTTCTCTTTTGTTTTCGGTACAATATTCAGTAAATTGCCTGAGATATTTGATGTTTTATTGTAAGATAATCTTTGTGTTGAATGACTTTGCCCACCTTTAGACTAATGTGTCACAAGCATGGTTAACATAGGCTGGGCTAGCTTACCGTCGTGGTGCACACCCGTAATCCAGGTACCTGGGAGGTTGAGACAGGAGGGTTTCAGATTCATAAACAATCTCAGAAAGTTAGTGAGACCCTGTTTCAAAATACAAAAATAAAAAGTGATAGGGGTATGGCTCAGTGTTAGAGTGACCCTGGGTTCAATCCCCAGGATCATAAAAAATGTCTAGGCTAAACTATGACATTTCGTATATTAGGTATATTAAGTGTGCTTTGGACTTAAGATGGGTTTCAACTCTACTGTAAGTTTAGGATAATATGTAGTCCAACATATGGCTAGGTTATAGTTTACTTGAACAATTCTGTGTTAATAAATTTTAAATTTCTTCTCAGATTTATATTGTTTTCAAGAAGCTACTATGGTAAATATTATTATGTCTTTGCAAATCTGACTTTTTATTTTTGGAGAAACTCAGGAACTTTCTTGACCAGAAATCCTTGCATATACTCAAGCAATGATTTCCCCTTTCTCCTGGTAAGGAGAATCAAAAGTCTTGAACCTTCCTATAGGCTCTTAAGCAAGCACTAAAAGTATCTGTAGGGCCCTTTCCAGAGTGGAGTGTGTATATATGCAAGAAATAGAATACCTCATGTTTAAAACTTTCCCCTGAAAAGTTCCCTTTTTGACTATGTGGACGTAATTTTCATTTTGTGCAGGTATTGTATTTATTTGATCTTAAAGAGGTGATTAATTCCATAGGATATAGTTCAGCTGAAAAATAACAACTTTCAGTATCCTTGTCTCAAAAAAAGCAGTCCTATATTTTAACAGATTGTGTTTTAAGCAGTAATGTTATTGTCAGAGAAAATTTACCTCTCAGGAAGGAAGGGCTTTTTCTGAATCTTTTGTTAATAAAAATAAATTAAGTATTTGGATTGCTTATTTTTACTCGCATTAAAAATAAAACATCAACAAAAATCTAAAGAAAACATTTCTAAGATCATGGAGTAGTTTTCAAAACTAGAATGAAGGCTTTCTTCTCAAGAACCAAGTTGACACAATTATGTGGTTTTAAGGAGTTCCAAAAGGAAAGCAAGCGATTACACTGAGCTTGATACAGAGAAGCCAGGAATTATTTAAAGCATCCAGGAAACTGAGACGAAAATCAGTAGGAAAAAGGCTCTTTGTTTATAATGGAACTCAGGATTCTGAAGTAAAAGTCAGCAAGTCTGTAGCTCTCTGAAAAATTACTGAGTGTTAAGCGAGAAAGCTATAGGGAGACAGAGGACAGGAAAGAAAGAGAAGGAGAAAGAGAAGGAGGTGTAATTCATATCAGATGGTCTCAAGGAAAAAGGACCCATGCTTGATTCCCCAAAAGGTATCCTTTATCACAGGAACATTTGTGAGTATTATACAGTGATGGTCAAAGTCTCTGCCTTTTTCAGGTCAGCCGAGCTTTGTCTAATGTCTGATGGAGATGGTTGGCCTTGAACCTACACGGTTACATCACTGTGCACAAGACCGTCCTCACGTTGATCCCCATTTACTCACCCCTGAGTGGTAAGATCAAAAGGGTTCTCAAAAAGTCACCCAGAAATGGCTAACTCGATTATTAAGACCATTCGTGCCGCTCAGGACAATGAGATGCGGAAGTGCTCCCCAGGAGGACAGCTGGATCTGAGTCTTCCCAGGTAGTGATCACGTCTCTCGATATAACAGCTACTTGTTTTCACATTGTGTTGTATGTGAGTTGTATGTCACCGTAAAAGAAAAATAATTATAATAATAATTACCTAATTCAACCCTCACTCGAGATACATTTTGATTATCCATAAATAGAAATATGATCTCCTTCTTTATGAATCAAACCACACGGTCTCAAAGCCTGATTTCCTAGCGACTCCAGTCATCTTCTATATAAAACCACAGCTACAGGGTCCAAGCTGGAAAGGTTGAGATTTGCATAGCGATTTTTGTCTAGGTTCTTAGGTGCCGAAACAAAATATAGAAAACAAATTTGTCGCTGTATCTATTTGCTTAAAGAAAATAGATTTCCAGGGGGATGCTGAGTAAATTTTTTTCCCTGAAAAGTGTGCAGTGAGGCAAGTTTGGTAATCTATGGGCCTCCAGCATTAGAGTGTATCAAGTGACAACTTATAAAAGGAATAATTGCTAATGCCTCCACTTTGTAATTTTGTTCTAACCAAAAATTCCAGTTCTTATTCACATGACTGAATTAAATCTTGAATAAAGAATTTCACTTTCAGAAAAATTTCTGAAAATTAAAACGTAATCACTTTAGCCGGGCATGGTGGTGCACTGTAATACCAGTAGCTGGGAAGCTGAGACAGGAGGATCACAGCTTTGAGGAAGTATCAGTAATATAGCAAGACTTTCAGTAACTCGGTGAGATCCTGACTCAAAATAAAAAATAAATAAATGAAAAGAGCTAGATGTACTTCAGAGATAGAATGTCCCTGGGTTCAATCCCTAGTAACACGCATGCACGCGCACACACAAACACACACACACACGCACACACACACAAACACACACACAAGCACACACAAACACAAACACACACACACACACACACACACACACACACACACACACACGCACGCACACAGTAATTATGTGGTTACAGTCAGAAGCTTGATTCCTTGCAATTAGCCCAAAGACCTTTGGACTGAAGACTTCCTACTTCATGGGGAGAATCGCTGTCATCGTAAGAATCAGTTCGTCCACCACAGCTAGTCTTTGTTGAACACTTGCTATGCCTAGACCTTGTGCTGAGCATTTATAAACATCTCTTACTCTCCACACTGATCCTAAAGGCAGATAGTTATTAGTCAATTACTTTTTTAGGTGAGAAAACTGAGAGCCATAAAATTTAAGGGTCCTGATCAATGTGTGACAGCTGCAAAGTAGAGAGCTGAGGTTCAAATTCACATTTGTGTGACTCCAAAGTGATTGTACATAGTCACTGTTCTAAGTCCTCCTCCACAAACTATAAGCAAATGGATACTAAATCCTGGATATTGATCCTCAATGAAGATTTTGTAAAGGTTCCCCAAAAAAATTAAATTCAAAGGAATATTTAAAAACTATTGAAATGTGATGGATCATTTTCTCTTCTCTGTAGTTACTGTATCCCTACACTTTTTTCTCTTTTTTTTGCAGTACTGGAAATTGAACCCAGGGGCATTCTCTCTCCAAGCTATGCGCCCAGCCCCATTTCTTTTTCTTTATTTTGAAACAGGATCTCACTAGCTGTGGAGGGCCTCACTAAATAGCTGAGGCTGGCTGGCCATGAACCTGCCATCCTCCTGTCTCAGCTTCCCAAGTACTGGGATTACAAGTGTGTGCCACCATGCCCAGCTTCTAAGTTCATATCTTTATTGAAGAGGTACTTATTCCTATTGTCCCCCTAATTAGGACATTATTTATATTCTAGGAGAGGCTCTTTGACCAGCCTCTCTTAGAGAATTTATAATTCTATGAATATAAATAATTCTATAAGTTTGTAGAATTCTATTTATAGAATTATAGGATTTATAATTTATAATCATAAATTATAGAATGTATAATTATAGAATTTATATGTTATAGAATTATATTCTATATGTAGAATATAAATTACTGTTACATCTCTAAGTCAGGTTGGAAATGGCCACTTGGAAGGCATGGGCAGTTTCCTTCAGTTAGGTGTGAAGCAAGAGTAAGCTGCAGGGAAGTGACTTGAGAAATCTCTTTTTAGCTGATCTGGGAAGAGCATGTCAAATTCGATTTCAGGGAGACCAAGTGATTCAAATTTTGTGTGGTTTTTAAATTCAGCGGCCTATTATACTGGAATTCAGTTAACATTAATAATTTATGTTGCAGTGATATTCGGCCTGTAGAAATGAGCCAATAGTTTAGAGGAGTGCTGTAGTTTAGATTTACAAAGCTCCTTCCCACCCACCCCATCCCCACCTCCAAAAGGCCCATGTATGAAAGGATTAGTCTTGTGCTCGTCAATTATGGCAGTTAGTGGAAACTTTAAAGGCAGTCCCTCGTGCGAGGCCTTAGGTCATGGGCGGGTGGGGTCGGGATGTTTTAGAGGGTCTCACCACCAACATCATGACATTTGTACTGCATCATACTATTTCTTACCCCACGGGCCAAGGGACTCGTGCACCTTTCAATTTGTCATCTGTATCCATCCAATTAAGTGAGTTGAGGCTGGGGAAATCGCCAGTGGTTAGGCAGTGGACTTAACCTTGGCCAGGACTCCATGGGTCTTAACTCCGTGCTCATAGGTCACCGTGATACGTCTTCCTATCGCCAAGGCAACTCAGATCCTATGTCTTCGGGTCTTGGAAATCGTCACCTTTCACTCTGCACAGCTGCTCTAAATGTCATGTATCTCCCCAGGGAAGAGCCAGGAAATTCATGACTGTGGATATTACACAGAGTCATTTCTCTAAACTCCTTCTTTCCTTCCTTTCTTTCTTCCTTCTTTCATTCCTTTTTCTTCTTTTGTAATACTGAGATATTCCATTCCATTTTCCCCTTTTTTAAATTTTGAAACCGTGTCTCTGTCAGTTGCTGAGAGGCTCTCTAAGTTTCTGAGGCTGGCCTAGAACTTGCAATCCTTGTGTCTTAGTCTCCCAAGTACGGAATCATAGCCATGTGCCACCAAACCCAGCTTCTAAGCTCTTCTTCAATGGACTCTGGATCCAAACCTTGGCATGTCTGGAGACTGGGCAAGGGATTTGAGACTTTTTATTTTAGCTGCCTTCAGTCTCTTGCTCATAGGCCCTTGATTTCTTTTGGTTGTACAAATACAGGAAAATCCTCTGTCACACCCTACATATTGTTAGCCACCTCCACAGCTTGCTGCAAGTCATGGCCTTGCTCAGGAACATGGCACCCGCTTTGTCCGGCGCTGAAGCCCTGCCACCTGAACTCCAGGTCCTGTCTTCTCCACTGCTCTTGGAGCACAGTTCTGGCACAGCCACCCTGAACTCTTCGTGATGCTCCTTCCTTGCCACACCGGTGGGTGGAGAGTCTGGGCCTTCCCTTGGAGCACAGCCACCGGGGGGGTGGGGGGGGTCAGCCTCACATAGCACACCCACTGCAGAATGTCCCCTCCCCGAGCCTTTGCAGCCCTCTTGCTCAGTCTGCCATGGTGATTTGGGCATTTCTAATTCACTTCATGGATATAACGCCTCCCCAAAGATTTCACGTGCTGAACTAGCAGCATGAAGGAGGCCGAATGAATTTAACGCCACCTCTGGATAAACTCTTCCTTACCTTCATTAAAGGAAAGGATCCCCTTCATCAAGCCTTCTCCTGACATGGCCATTCACACACAGTCTCTTGGCTCCAAATGGTCTGTGTTGGAGACAACCTATGGCTCTTTTCTTTCCTTCCGTGTGTGTGTGTGTGTGTGTGTGTGTGTGTGTGTGTGTGTGTGTGTGTTGAAAATTTCCTCAGTAAGAGTATAGTGTGATTAACTCTAGCTAGGCCCCTGTTGGCCAGGGAGATCCTGAGCTTAGACCCTCAGGGTATGTTGTGCTGTCATGCCTCTGCTCCACCTTCAGATAAAGGGATAGCAGCTAGCCATTAGCAGCGAGAAGCAGCCACTGCGCAGGTTCAGAGGTCAGAGGAATCTGATTATCAAGTGTATCAACTCATATATCCTAATAACCTGTCACACTCCTTCCCAACCGAGGGCCCAGTGCAGGTGGAATAGGTCTGTCAGGGACGAGCAGTCAAACTCCTCTGGAGCTCTGATCATTTTCTCAAATTTAATCTTCTGTTTTTTTGCATCTTTCAGCTGCAGGAGAACAGAGTCTTTTTATACATGCTGCCCAGAGGCCTGATGGCTTTCACACTTAATAAATTGATGATAATCACTGTACTCGGCAGAATAATAGTTACCAAAGATGTCTACATCCTAATCCCTCAAACCTGTGAAGAGAGATGTTCACAGCATCGAGATGTTGAATATCTTGATTTGCGTAGGACCTATGCAATATTTGTATTATTTGAATGGGAACTATACAATCCCTGGAGGCTTTATAAGAGGGAAACAGGGGGGTCAGAGGAGGAGGAGGAGGAGGAGGAGGAGGAGGAGGAGGAGCTCAGCTATAGAAGCAGGAGTTGGAATGATGTGTTCGCTGTCCAGCCACAAATCAAGGACTGCTTTGCATCTCTGAAAACCGGAAAAGGGCAAGAGTAGTATGTACCCCAGAGAGAATGCCTTTTTGCTGGCTCACTGATTTTAGCCCACTTAAAGCCATTTTGAACTTCTAACTTCCAAAACTAGAAGGCAAAACATTCTGGCCTGTTTTAAGCCACCAGCATTGTGAAATGTGTTAGAGTTACAGTAGAAAAATGAACACAATCACTTTCCATTGTCTGTCTACAAATTTAGCTTTGATCGACCACCACAAGCGTTATCCAGTTCCCTACTCCGGATTCAACCTCTAAAGTACCGAATGACTTGTACCTGCTAATGCATTTCCTTCAGAAAAACCAAAAACCCACACAAGTTCGCCACCACCGAGAGTTAAGCATCACTGTTACCACATGCCAAAGATTACTACCAACAGCATGGGGACCTCATGGCCAGGTGGTCAGCACATGCTCCAGCTCCCAAATCTCTAATCCATAGAACATTTCTGGCATCAACTGTTGTGGGTTAGGTTCCTTGGGCTGCATACTTTGAGACAGAAATTTGTGTACAGAAAGTGTACTGGGGAGAGCCTGGGTATCAACAGTCGCGAGAACGTTTAGGAAGGTGGAGCGGGGAGAAGCAGAAGCCAGTCGTCCTTGTTGGTGTCCTTGTCTTATTATCCCTGGGGCTTCTGATCCATACTGGTGTTGCCAGATTGTCTTCCCAGTTACCCGCAGAGAAGCAGCATCCTTCTGCCCACCTTTCCTGCCCCAAGAACTTCTAATGTTCTCTTCCTTGGGCCTTCAGTGATCTTTCATTTCTTTTTAATTTTTTATTGGTGCATCATCTTAGTGGAGTACAAGATGGCGGAGGCATACATGCACACATCACCCAATCGGCCCTTCCCCAGTTCCCGCCCCATTCCCTCCCCCTCCCTCCTTCTCATGTTCGGCTTAGTGATTGACTTTGATGTTTGTGAATGTATATGTTGTACATTAGAGGATTTTTCTCTTCCCCCCTCCCATCCCCTCAGTTAGGTCGCCTTACTTGCTCATCTATAATATCTCCTTCTTCGTCTAGAGTTCCTCCTATGACACATTTTTTCCCTAGCTTCTGCATATTAGGGAGAGCATCTGATTTCTTATTTTCATGACTGACTAATCTCACTTAACATAATGTCCACCAGTTCCATTTATTTCCCTGTAAATTATATAATTGTACTTTTCTTTACAGCTGAATCTTCCTCTTATTTCTGAGACTTAATCTCTTACTCCTTGAGAAAAGAAGTAGAGTAGTCCTGCAGAACTAGGCTTATGCTCCGGGTAATCTATCTGTTATATCAAACTCTGCAAATACCAGCTGCAGCCACGCCCTCTCGGCATCTGCATTCTTATTCATGCAGTCCATAGGCGATTCTCAATGTGAGAAATAAGCCCCGAGAGAAGGTGTGGCCGCTGGCCAAAAGTATTCTCCACTCTTAGATATTCTTTCATAACTATTATTCTTTTAGTAATGATTCTTTTAACTCTCCACATGAAATTGCTCCGGTGGTGAAAGATCAGGACTGTGAGAGAAACAGTCCATGAAAAATAAACTTTCCGGTATACTTTCAGCTTTTGGTAAAAACCAGTTAGAGGCAGTGGCAGCATTTCAGCCAGTAATTGCAAATGCAGGACTCCACCCTTATCTTTGACCTTCAGTAAATCTTGGCTTTTAATGCTCAGCTGCTAGAGAAATATATCTGACAACTAAATCTAAAGACTTCGTGTTATTTCTTGGTGTTTACCTGCTAAACTGTGTCATGAGTTTGTTTAAGTTTTCAGACAGCGGATAGTATTGCAGACAAAATCCAGCAGACATTCATCGAAATTCCTTAAATCATCATAAAGGAACACGGATTTTCCTTACGATAACTATATGAAAGCTGGAATCTCGGACTTCGTCCCCCATTATAGATAAAGCAGGACATTGGACTAAGCCCTAGGAATGAAAGCTCCGAAAGGGTTAAAGAAAACTCTTAAAAACAAACTGGACTCTTCAAGTGATTTTGGGTGTGACTTTTAGCCAAATAGAAGCCTCTGCAGCTGCAAGGCCAAAGGGGGCTGGGCTCCGGAGCACAAGGCCCACCTGAGATAATGGGACTGATCTCAATCACAAAGACCTGGGATAGCCCAGGCCTTTACTTTAGTCTTCTTCAGGGTTGGTAATCTGCATGTGTATCTCTCTATTGTACCTTGGGTGTTTTGTACTTTTTTACTAGAAATTCACTGGGAGAGGGGAATATATAAAAAATCTTGTGTCCAGAATAAAGTGTTCGATTGCACAAGAAGCATCGATCCATGTCAGGTTCTTTTTCAAAAAGCGCCGATCATAGGATTATTTTCCTAGGAAAGAACCACTGCAGATAAGAATCTGTAGAACATCACTCTATCCTTCCCCATCTTTGCTGAGACACTCGACCGCGAGCAAACTCGCGCCCCATTGGACGAGCTGGCTTACGACAAAACTCCTCTTCCTCGTGGCCATCAAGGCCATCTGAGAAGGAGAAGTCCTAAGTGTCTCAGTTCTCTCTCTCCCTCCCCCCACCTGGACCACCAGACTCCTCCAATATCAGTACCTGTCCCTAAATTTCATCCACACTGTTAGGGTTTTTCCCGTTTGATAGCTTCTCCAGGGTTCTAGTTCGTTCTGTCTCTCTGTCTGTCTGTCTGTCTGTCTTTCTCTATCTCTCTCCCCCTCTCTCTGTCTCTCCCTCTCCCTCTCCCCTCTCTCCCTCTCTCTCTGTCTGTGTGTCTTTCTCTCCTCTCTATTTTCTCCTTCCCTCCCTCTCTCCCTCTCTTTCTCTCTTTGTGAGACCCTGTTTCAAAATAAAAACTAAAATAAGGCTAGGGGTATAGCTCAGAAATAGATTGCCTCTGAGATCAATCCCCAGTAAAACACACACACACACACACACACACACACACACACACACACACACACACTGCTCTTAGCAGCTCTGGATAGTGAAAATCTGGGTAGTGTATTTTTATTTTATTACTCTTCTTAATTTTCAATTTTTATAACAAGCATATATTTTTAAAGCTTTTCTTTCTGATTATAAAATCAGTACATGATCCTCATAGGGAAACTGAAAAATGCAAATAAGTATACAAAAGAAAGGAAAGGTCGTCCTCCCACCCTTCACCTATAGAAAGCAGGTGCTAGCCGGGCAAGGCGGTGCACACTTATAATCCCAGTACTTGGGAGGCTGAGACAGGAGGGTTCTATGAGGCCAACAACACATTAGTACCCCAAACCAAATAAAGACAGCTCAAGGAAAGAAAATTACAGGCCTGTATCATTGATGAACTTAGATGCAAAACTGCTAAACAAATTACTGGCAACACCCACTCAAAACCACCTGTAAACACCATTTTAAAGAAAAGCAAGATATGACAGTGTGCTTCCTTACAAGTAGGCATGGAGATCACCATGCTGTGGTTTGGATTTGGAATGTCCCCAGAAAAACCCGCGTGTGGGCTATGCAGGGAGGTTCAGAGGCGGAGCAAGGCTGGCAGCGGTGGGTGCCCAGGGACATGGCCGTGAGGACTGTATCTGTCCCTGCTTCCTGTTTCTTTTTCTGCTTCTGGCCCCCTTGAGTAGAAGAGCTTTTCTCTACCTGCCTTGCTCCCATGACATTTCTGCCTTGAAGCTGGTTGACTCTGAACTGAACCTCAGAAGCTCTGAGCCAAAAAAATGTTTCCTCCTCTAAGTTGTTTTTTTGTTTGTTTGTTTGTTTTTTGTTTTTACCAAGGATGGAACCCAGGCGTTCTACTTCCAAGTTGTACCCCCTAGCCCTATTTTTTATTCTTTATTTTGAAACAGGATCTCACTGAGTTGCAAAGGACCTCATTAAGTAGCTGAAGCTGTCTGTGAACCATGATCCCCCTGTCTTAGCCTCCCAAATGCTGGGATTACAAGCATGTGCCACCACACCTGGCTCACTAAGTTGTTTTTATCAAATATTTTGCTCACAGCAACACAAAAGCTGACTGATACATACACCCCTTGAAGATTCTTCCTAGTTTTCTGGCATTGTAAATATCAATAAGATCAATGAACCAGGCGTGGTAGAGCATGCTTATAATCACAGCATTCAGGGGGCTGAAACTGGAGGATTGTGGTTTGTGGACAGCCTCAGCTACTTAGTGAGACCCTCTGCAACTTAGTGAGACCTTGTTTCAAAATAAAGAATAAAAAAATAGGGCAGGGGGTTTAGCTTGGTGGTTTAATGCCCCTGGGTTCCATCTCAGACCCGCAAAAAAAAAAAAAAGATCAATGATGCAATGATGTGATGAATAAAGTTAAGAGTAAATCCTGAACCACAACCACACATTGAATTATTTCCCTGGGATAGATGAGAAGAAGTAGGATGTGGATTACCTATATAATCACAAAAAATGTTGCATTAATAGTATCAATGCATGATGTGGTCAAAAGACGTAAAAAAGTATTGGCTGACATAATTATGTTTTGGGGAAATGAGCCATTTTTCACTGTCCCAGCCATCACAGGCCAGGCCTCATGGTGTGTAAGGAAAGAGGCCTGATGCAAGTGGGTGAGCTAAGCCATCATCCTTTGTCCTGGAGCAGCAAGGTGATAGGCTTAAGAAAGGATTGATAGCCGAGATGAAAAATGCATGAGATGGTTGTTTCTGACATGGCCGATCCTGTAGGCATGTTGCTTCTCACTGTATATTTCAGTAGATAAAGCATCATTGAGAAGAGAAGCTGTTTTATGGGTATAATCTCTAAACGACACAGTGGTTGATACTGAGTGCACCTGAGCTGTTTCTGTTCCTGGCTAAGTCTCAGAGAACCATCCCCGAGATCCACAGTAAGGGAGCAAATCCTCCCAACCTCCACTCAGGATAAACTATGCTTGAGAAAACATTTCTTTCAGACTACTAATCGATGCTGTACTTTGCATCATTCGGTCCAGGTTGTTAAAATACACAGGGAAAAGCATTGACACAAGCTGAGGGAAGGCATCGCCATGAGAAACAATGACCTTATCTTCTCTCTAGAACTTTGGTCCTCATCCTAAATTAATTCCATCATCTGTATATCAGTATGTTTCCCCTTTGAGAAAACAGTTCAAACCACTTGCACATACAAACTGAGAATCAGTGACATTTTCATATGGAACATTTTTAAAAATATGCATGATTCTAGGAAATAATTTTGAAAGGTTTGAGATAAGCTTCATGTGTTTTTTCTACTTAAGATGGAAATTGGCATACTAACAGAAGGAGAAAGCGCAAGGGGAGATAGTTAAAAACTCTTGAAAGAAAACAGTAATCTCTATGGAGTACTGTATTCTGTAAATGGCATAAATGTGCGTGCATTTGGACAATTCTATTTAATATACAGTTATAAAACATATATATGTTAAAAACATGCTTTCTAGTTTAGAAAAAGCTTTCTCCCTGTAAAAACAGAGATACTAAACTTTAACATTAGACCACATTATCAGTTATAATAATGGACACAACAGCTCTTGTAAAAGATGGATCTCCTTTGAGGACAACAGCAGACACAAGTCATTACCATCTCTCTCTGCGCAGCTAAATTAAGAGACTCTATCATCAATCATGTTGAATTTTTTAAATGCTTTTTATGTCAGGTTGTTTTAGCACTAACTTATTATACTTACTGTCAAGCTCATTTTTTAAAAAAAGATGTTCTAGAATAAAGCAGAGGAGCATGTGATGTGAAACGGATGAGTTTAGCAGGCTGGTTGTGATAAAGAACCACACTGAGAGAGATAAACGTGGGTAGAGGGGGAAGCTTAGAACATCTGCAAGGGGAGGAAAATCAGTGCCAAATAATGTGCACCAAAAAAGGAGAAAAAGTATCCACATTAATGTCCTATTAAGACTAATTACTGGTATATGTGTTACTGTAGAAGACACAATTTACTTATACTTAATTTTCAAAATAACAAAGTATCTGTGTTGTTTAGATGAGATAATTAAATAGGAGAGGGGTTAACTAACTTGTTTAAAGCCACACATCTAGTTAGGGTTAGAAGTGGACCTGGAGCCCAGGGGCATCTGCTGTTGTATGTAGCACAAGTATGTACATCTTCTCACACCTGTGTGCCATGTGCATCTATGAGTTGGTCCCACTGCAGTCCAAAGAAGTCACAGATTGCAAACATCCGACTGTAGTTCTGATCTCTTAAATTCTCCGACTGTAGTTCTGATCTCTTAAATTCTTTTCTCAAATGCTTTCATATCATTATCTCTGTACTCTTCACAAAACAAGAATCTGATGGCATGCCTGAAATCAAATAAGCTCAAAGATGTTATAAAGCTGAGAAGGCTAATCTCCTGACATAATCCCAGGACTGTGAATTATGCCATTTGTTGGGGGATAAAAGAGAAATTCATGCACAACCAACAAACCTTTCCCAGTGGAGTTCAAATAACCTCTGACAGTCTGCTCCTTGGACCGGTGTTCGAGGCTGTGTTCAGTGAAACTTTTTGTTTCTAATGCCCACCTGCCTGTGATCACAGCACTTCTGCTTCTGGTACAACAGTCCATGTATCACTGTGTCCTTTCTGGCCCACGACAGTGCTGAGATGGTCACAGCTGAGTACTTGTGCATGGCTAAGTCTAGAGTCTCACTCCAATGGCCCTGTCCTGCCACTCTCTGCTAAAAACCCTTTAAGTATTTTAAATGTGCGCTGTGCCAGGCATTATGCTAAGTGTTTTACATGCAGCTCCTTATTTGATCCTCGTAACAATTAGGATATCATCTGTGTTGCATAGATTGAAATTAACTTGGCCAATGTGTAAGCCTGAAAGTGAAAAGCCAGGATCCAAACTCAGTTTTTTGTTTTGTTTTGTTTTGTTTTATTTTGTTTGTGGGTCTGGGGATGGAACCCAGGGGCATTCAACCCCCAAGCTACACCCCCTGCACTATTTTTTATTCTTTATTTTGAAACAGGGTCTCACTAAGTTGCTGAGAGCCTCTCTAAGTACCCGAGGCTGGCTTTGAACCCATGCAATCCTCCTGTCTCAGCCTCCCAAGCGCAGGGATTACAAGCGTGTGCCACCACGCCCGGAAGAACTCGGGCAGTTTGACTTTCAATTCCTGATACGTAAGCATCATGTCACTTCAGTCTCTCCCTTGAAGGCATTTTTTTTTTTATGTGATTTTAGATTCTGTCTATTTGTCAATCGCTAAGTAATAAGAATGCTACTTTCTCTTCTGGTGCGTATCTTTTTAATCTTCCTCACGTCCTTTCCATGCCGTGCTGTCCTTTTACATGAATCATTTTTGATAGTGCTTACCCTGTGGGGCAGAACCCAGTGACATCTCTCATTTTTTAAGAAACCTTGTAGTCTTGGTCCAGTATTTCCCTTGCGTGAACTGGTATTTGATCATGGGATCCTCGAAGCTCACCGTCAGCCCCCAGTGCCGTGCCGAGTCGGCAAAGCAGTGTGTGATCGATTGCCTGTTCTTCCAGCCGCTGTGCTGTAAGAGCCAATTTCTGTGTCATTGTCAAGGATGTCTGATATGTTTGTAACCTAGTAAGGTGAATTTCCCTGATGTCAAAACATATATTGTAGCACAGCTTTCTAAGTCTCTTATTGCATTCTCAAACACAACTGCATAGAACAGTTCTGAACGCACGTATCTGGCTTCACACATGTTTGATGGGCATGGAAAATTGCTAAACTTTTGCAAGTCACTCAATTGAATGAAAATTGGCCAGAATACAGTCTTGTAATAGCTACCAAATGCTTTTATAAACTCTAGGAATGTAGTTTAGAGGTTTTAATTGAATGCTATTTCCTTCATGGTCCCTTTGCATTAAAACTAAGTGTATTGAATAGTATCTTTACCTTAAACACACACATAAGTCTTTTCATTAGTTGACATGGGAGTTTCTAACTAGAATTTTCAACATGGAGCTAGTTTTTTTTTTAAATAATGCTTTGTTTAATACAAGATACCTAACATTGATTAGCACTTCAAGTGATCACAGACTTGAAAATGTGAATGTCCACAGACGTGAGTGTTACTCTGTGGAGTCAATAGTTGAATGTATTTTAATTGTAAAATAAAGTGTTATGTAGCCCTGTTTGCACAAATTCATTAGACTTAACAAAAGAAGGATCCAAACTGCTAAGCTTTCTTTGAATTTAGTACTGTTTGCTAAAATGACCTTACTCTGGCATAGAAGAGTATATTAAAAAGATGCTTAGGCAATCTAGACCGAACTTTGAAAGCCAAGTTGCAAGGAGAAATTATTTCTTAATTAAAAGGTCCAGAGAGGTCCAGAAAATATCTATCGGAATATAGGGGGTGGAGACAAGTTTGATTGCACTGAGCTCTTGTAGTTTTCAGGAAACAGTACCTTCTGCCCTCAAAGTTATTACTGAAGGTTTCCAATGGCTTTTAAATTGAGTTACCAGAAACCAGTGTCCAACCCTGCATAGCTGTTTTGAATTGAACGCTCTTTCCGTGGCAGATGATCAAATCCTCACGGGCGCATTCTCCTTGTCCTGTAATGGAGAGGAATTTTGCCACTGTTCACAGTTTGGGCTTAGGGTATGTAATTCTTGAGCTGGGTCCTTTACCGCAAGCCCAGGTGCAGGGGCTTTTCACTCAACTCCCACTGTCACTCAGGTGTCCAGAAAGCTATGAAAAGGGCCACCCTTATACCTAGTTGGTCCCAGGGCTGACAAGTCACGTCGTGCAGACAAGAATCTTTCCTGCTGGATCGAGGACTGCCTGTGGCAACTCAGGAGAGTGCGGCTTCTGTGTTGGCAGACAGTGGGCACTGTGTGGTCTCGAGCAGTTCCCAGGGCTGGCTTGGCAGAGGCCGAGCCAAGAATTGACATTCCAGGTGGTTTTCGTCCAGGGGACTGTGACTCACTGCTCTCCTTCCTCACAGTTTTGGGCCCCGTGGATATGGTAGCCTCTCTTTCTCTTTCCAACAATTGTTTATATATACATGTCATGCTTTGGTCCTTACGGTATGTATTTGTTTCTAATTTTTAGAACACACTTTCACATCCTATAAGCAGAAAGAGATAAAAAAATACACCCCCAGCTGTTATCAAAACTTATCTGTAGTAAACAGAAACCAAATCCCGCACCTCTTTTCATTCAAAGTAACAAAGCAGCCAGGAGGAGGGATGGCGAGGGGGGTCGTGTTCCCTCAACTGTGCAGACTCAGTGGCGGCCATTAGCAGCCCGACCAGCAAGGCTGTGCAGCTTCCAGTTCCGGTCTCCACCCCAGAATGATGGCCCGGATGTCGTGGCTTTGAAGATCCTTGCCACGTGTCTTTCCACCCGTCTAAGGAGGAGCGGGAATAAACTTCTGAGCCAACCACAGAAGTGCTGAGCACAGGTGGTGGTTGGAATGTTCCTCCCAGATTCCAGGAAAACCAAGCGGAGGACGGCTGTGGAGCCAGGTCCCACGCAGCGCTGTGCCCGCAGTGACCACATGGCCCACTTGCTTGAGCCCCGAGCTGTGTGACCAGACGAGCAGCCGATGGATCAGGAGCTGCAGGTGCGCCCTGGCCGCCTCTTGGGGCACCTTCCCCCTCGACTGCGTGTCCCAGGAGTCCGAGACGTCTCCTCCCACCCATCTGTACCAGGCCTTACAAGAGTAGATGGATATGCACACCAGCCCCATAGAAGTGACTGGGATCTCATCCAGACATCCAGCCCAGGTGAGGGCTCCGAGGTGCAGGGTATAGGGGGAGTTGAGGGTGAGAACAGACCAGGCACCAGGAAACTGAGCTTTAGAGGCGCGCTTTGGAGTCTTCATCAAGATTAGCAAGAAAATGTCAATGTTCTGATATCGGTGAGCTTTGACTTGCCCTTGGGAAAATGGCCTTGGATACGAGGGAAAGGCAATCCGCTGTTTGTTGTCTCAGCTCGTTCTGTGGTTGAATAGGACAGTGCGTTGCAAATATTCGTCCCAGGACTTAATTATACTCTTAAAATTACTGAGGACTTTCAAGACCTTTTGTTCCTAAGAATTGTATCTGTCAGTATTCACTTTCATAGAAATTAAAATGGAAAACCTTTAAAATATCAATTATTTAAAATATTAACAGGGCATGATAGCACATACCTGTAATCCCAATACTTGGGAGAGCAAGAAGCAGGATCTCAGGTTTGCGGTCAGCCTCAGCAATTTAATGAGATTCTATTTTTTGAAGTTTTTTTGTTTTTGTTTTGTAATACAACTGGGAGTGCCTCAGAAGTAGAATGCCTCTGGATTCAGCCTTCAGCACCAAAACTGAAAACCTGTGTTTCCAAAATAGAAGAGTGGAGCGCTTTCTTTAATTCATCCTCCCATATCTTTCAAAATTCAGACTGTTGTGATATCACAAATTACAGACCCTTAAAGACTGCTCTGTGAACTTCAGGATGACAGTGAAAAAAGTGAATATCATCTTGGCATTTTTGCGAAAATAATTTTGGCTTTGCACACTTCCTGAAAGGATTTAGTGAACCCAGAGGGTTCATACTTTGAGACCCATTAGTCAGCTCTGAGAGTTGAGCTCATCTCCACAGTAAAGGAGTTCAGGGTGCTTGACTCTGGCTTTTTTTTTTTTTTAAGCACATCTATAGGTGAGGGTTCTCTGAACAATTGTTACTTTTAGGGGGTGGCTGTCGGGGATTGAACCTGAGGCCTCACGAAAGCTCAGCAGGCACTCTGCCACTGAGCAACACACCTAGCCCTGTTTTTAAATTTTTTACCGCAAAACAGGAGTTCATAGGTCTATTGGGTTTTGACTCTGAGAAGCTGTAGGCGATTCCCTGATGCTAGCGTTCCCAAAGGCTAACAAGAACAAAACTGTTCTGAAGGTCTAGAACACATTATTTGTGTTTCCTGTTGTTTGTCATCTGGATGACATGAGAAGCCACTTGAGCCTGGTAAGCCTTCCTTATCTGTACAATGGGGGCTCATTACTCTTATTTTGCCCACCCATCAGGATTGTTATGGTCAAATGAAACAAGATATGTGAAAGCAGTTTGCAAATTTTAAAACACTATGAAAATCTAAACTATTGTTTTCATTATGATTTCTTTTTACTACAACTCCTGTTACATTACTAGAAAGATGAAAATACCCTAATTTGCTTTCCTCCCCTCTCAACCCGCTGTCCTGTCAAGGGTATGTACGGTAAGAATAGATGGCCTTCAGC
Source organism: Muscardinus avellanarius (assembly GCF_963383645.1). Taxonomy (NCBI): domain Eukaryota; kingdom Metazoa; phylum Chordata; class Mammalia; order Rodentia; family Gliridae; genus Muscardinus; species Muscardinus avellanarius. Next base: position 60,317,611 of record NC_137803.1, read on the forward strand.
CTTATCTCCCGTCAGGAGCCAGCCTCCCTCGTGTGTTGGCCTGGACCCTGTTTCCTTTGTTCCTTTACTTTTCATGTGAAGAAAACAAGTCATTTATGGACTTGGAATCTGTAGGCATAAAATGTGCCCTTCTTTCTACTCAGAAACAGAGAACCTAAAAACATGAAACTTAAGTTGCTATTTCAAAGTGCTGTGGGATTTGAGTTGACCAACATTTCACCTGCCAAAACGCTATAAATATCAAAATACCTCTACTACAAGAAACCTTTCTAATTTGTCTCCATAATACATATATTAAATATAGAATGATTTTCACAAATCATACAGAAGAATCTTTTTGGATACTTATTTTAAAACTCTGTAATGAGGCCTGATTTGGAGATATATTCATTATTTGCATAATTAAGTAAAGATACGGTTATGAGGGTTGGCCCTAATCCAATATGGCTGGCCTTCTGGAAGGGAGGTATTTGGATAGTAACATGCACACCGGGAAAATGCTGCGTGAAGGAAGAGATTGGGGTGATGCTTCAATGAGCCAAGAGATGATAAGGAGTGCCTGAAAGATAAGAGGTAAGTGAGAGGCATGGACAGATTCCCCACACAGACAGCAGAAATGACTAAACCTGCCCACACCTTGGTCTTGGACTTCTGGCCTTCAAACCAGGAGACAATACGTTTCTGTTATCCAAGCTGCTCAGATTGTGCCATAATAGCCCCGCCCCCTTGTTCATAGTTTTGCTTACCGTGCTTTCAGTTACCTGTAGTTAACTGCAGTCTGAAAATATTAAATTGAAAAATCCAGAAATAAACTGCCTAAGTTTAAATTTGTGTTGGGTGGTAAAGTCTTAGTCTGTTCAGAGGGATGTGAGTAGGTCTTCTGTCCCGTGTAGCCCTGCCATCTATGCCATCTGTGCATTAGTCACTGCAGCTGTCTTAGTTATCAAATCAGGTGTCAAGATGTCACAGTACGTGTGTTCCGGCTACCCGTGGGTACTAGGCTAACGCCACATCACAAGGCCTGCACCACTTCCCTCACTTTGTCTCATCATGGAGTTATTGTATCATCTCACACCATCACAAGAAGGGGAAATAAAGCCAAATACGATATCTTGAGACAGAGATCACATTCATGTAATTTTATTAGAGTATTTATTATAATTGTACTATGTTAATAGCATTTATGTTAATTTCTCACTGTGCCTCATTGATAAGTTATATTTTGTGTCAATAAGCTTCCCATTGCTAAGGCCAAAATACATAAACAGCTTTAAGGAGGAAGGCTTTCTTTTGGCTCACAGTTTTAGGGGTTACAATCCATGGTTGGTTGGATCCATTACTTTGAGCCTGAGAGGCATGGCAGAGAAAAACTTCTTAGCTCATGACAGGCAGAAAGGAAAGAGAAAAGCTGGTTGTGGGAGTGAATGCCTGTAATCCTAGTACTTGGGAGAGTGAGCCAGAAGGAATCGTAGGGCTGAGGAGAGTCTCAGTAAGTAGTGAGACTCTCATCAACCTAGAGAGACCCTGTTTCAAAAACAAAAATAAAATAAGGCTGGGGGGATGTACCTTGAACTAGAATTCCCCTGAGTTCAATTCTTAGTACTGCACACACACACACACACACACACACACACACACACACCCCAAAAAGAGAAAAAATGGGAAGAGATGGGGGAAAAAGAGAGATAAGGGGATTTGGACAAGAAATCACTTCGAGGACATACCCTCAGTTCCCTATGTGCTTCAGCCATGCTCCACTGCCTACAGCTTCCACCACCTCTCAGGAGTTCATTCAGCTATACAGGTTGATCCATTGAAGAGGTCAAGGCCCTCATGATTTAATCATTTCCTAAAACCCCCATGACTCAACAAGCTTCATAGGGGACCAAGCCTTCAACGGATGAGAACATTTCAGATCCAAGCCGTAGCATTCCATCCCTGACCCCCAAAAGCCCATGGCTACCTCAGTGCAAAACGCACTCGGTCTGTTTCCAGGAGTCTATAGTCTTTTCAGCATCGTTCAAAAGTCCGAGTCCAAAGTTGACTCTGGGACTCAGGCAAACCTTTAGCTGTGAGCCGCTATAAAAATTAAAAGAGCAAGTTGCAAACTTCTATGTACAATGGTAAAACAGGCGCAGGGTAAACATTTCTCTTCTAAAATGAAGGTTGGGAACAGAGAAAGGAGGAGTGGGGCCAAAGCAAGATGGAACTTCTGTAGCTCCACACTTGGCACCTGGGGCACATAATGCCAAGTTGTGACTCCGGAAGTAACTGAAGGTCCCTATGGCACTGTGGGCTATAGCCCATGGGCTGCTTTGTTGGACTGGTTCTGCTTTCTACCTGTAGCTCTCCTAGCAGATATTCCTTGTACTATCATCTCTAATGCCCCGGGGTCTCCATTGCAACTTCACTTGGTCCCACTTTAAATGAGCACCTTTTCTGACCAGATGGCAAGTTTTTCAAATCTTTCTGCTCAGCTTTCTGCTCATGATCATCACAGTAAATTAGATAAGAGCCACCACTAATCTTCATGCCACTGCCTGAATATTGTGCTGCTTTGAAACTTCCTCCACCAGATTAATAAGGCCGTCATCTTTAAATTTAGCTTCACACAAAGCCTAGCAAGTTCTTTGCCAGAATCTGACACATGTGGCCTTTCATCCAATTCTGAAAAGATTTCTTTTTCCCATTTGGAATCTCATGAGCAGTCTTTACTGTTTCGATTTCTATCAGCTCTCTGGTTTTCCAAGTTTACAATTCAGAATCCCACTGAATTGATTCCATCCCCAGCATGCATTGCCTGGCCTCCAAGGGCTCCTTTTGAAATCAAGGTGGATACTCTATGACCTCATAACTCTAGCATTTTCCATTTCTGTCTACAACATTAGGGTTTTTCCACCTGCATCTTTAGACTTTTCCAAATTTTTCCAACAGATCAGTCCCAAGGACTTTTGAACCACAGAGTTAGATATAGTCACAGCAATGCCTCCACTGTGTGTACCAAATTTCTGTTAGCATTTCATTTCTATGTCCATATGGCCAACTTCAAGAAAGGTTCTATTTTTGCAGAGAAAGAGAGAGGTGGGGGGGGAGAAAACGCATGCTCACATGAGTGAGTGCATATGCCAAAGACAAGAAATACCATTCTAGGGCATGCCTTCATTGAGTTATGTCCTCTAGCCATGCCCCACTGCCTAGAATTTCCAACAGCTCTCAGTGTATCTATCAAGGGAATGTCTACTGATGAGGTCAGAGCCCTCATGAACTAATTCCTTCCCAAAAGCCCCCTCTTAAACGTTGCTGCATTGGTGACCAAGTTTTCAAAACATGAGACTCTGAAGGACATTCAAGATCCATACTGAGGCATACTGTGTCGTGGGATGTTTATACACTCTAGAAAAAAACACAGTGTTAATAAACATTTGCATTTACAGTGGATAACTAATTAAATTGATTCTTCTGTATAGCTTGTTAAAATCATTCTATACTTACCTATACATAACATGCATAGTTTTATACTAGCTGGTTTCAGGCATCCACTGGGGTTTTGGAATGTACCCTCATGAATAATGGCAGAAGGCTGTGGTTTCTTATGGCAAACAAATACATCCTCTCACTAGGAAGTAAAGACAAGTGACTGGATAGGTTGGGGCACAAAGAGCAATCTCTCCTGTACTTTCATTGTCTACTACTAAAATCCTGCTGCTTCTTCCAGATTGAGTCCAGAAGCCACAAAGACCTTCCCAGTCTTCTGGTCAGAGATCCTTATTTCCCTTTTTGTGCTCTTAACTTAAAGAGAAAGCACATTTCCCTAAATCATTCTCCCCACTACAATATATTCTGTCATTGAAACTAGACCTATCTTGCTAATTATACGTAAATCTTGCTCTTATATTTTAGTTAATCTTTTATCAGTGCCCCCACCCACTCAATTCCACAGGTTTTGAAGGCAAGAGATGTCTTACATTTGGGGTGCTAGTGTTGAGTGCAATTCTGGCATGGAAAATGGAAATTATAGTAAATAACATGCATGCTCAGTAAATATTTGAGACACTGAAATAATTTTTCACGTAACCATTTTCTCATTTAATTATACTGAGAAGAAAACTTTCAGAGTAAGAGGAACTTTTTAGAGTAAGAGGAACCTTTTAGAGTAGAAGTAAAATCAGCTGGATGACCGAAGGTAAATACCCAGAAATTATTTTGTTGTTATTGAGGTTTGTAGAAAAGGAAGTTGTGGCAAAAAAAAGTCAGCCTGGGGATCTTAAGGAATGTAAGGCACAGAGCCATGTAAACTAATTTTGTGATGTTGAAGTACGGATGGGATTTGGATTCGTAGCTTTGAGAGCTTCACAAGTGCTGAAAGCAGGAAGTTGGGCCATGTTGGGAATCCTGGCTATTATAGAAGGAAGGAAGATATGGCTATAAGGCCAGAACAGACTAGAGCTGGGGTTTGTTTGGGTTTTTGAAAGGATGAAGGGGAATAACAGAAAACGGAACCAAAGAATTGCTTCTGCCTAGCTACTGGTCAGGTGGGAGGAACCGGGACTACAGTAGTGGATGTTTCCCTTCTTAAAAAGTCTACTCTTGCTCTAAGATTCTCCTTTATAAGACCGTCTAAATTATATTATTTCCCAAGATAAGAGAATTTTTACTTTGCTCAAGAGTCTCTGTCTTAATAACACAAGGAATTTTTCTTTCTTTTTTCATTGTTTTTGTAATGGCTAGATAATAGGCATCCTAATTTTAAAAAGAAATTACATTCAAAGATATTTTTTCATTGCATAGTTTCATTGAGCACAATAATACCCCTGTTACTAATCCTTGAAATGTAAATGAGTTTCAATATGTTTTTTAATTTTAGAATGGCTAGTCCTTCGAAGGAGAGAAGGCAGCTGGTAGTAGGAGGAGCATGGACCAGCCACAAGAAATACAAGATACTGCCATTTTCATTTGGCTATTTTCTCAAACTACTGCCAAAGCAGGTGGTTGACCAGAGCATGAAGCCTACAGTAGTATAACATCACTAATTTTTTTTTCAAAGATGTAGACTCTAGTCATGTGTCACTGCACAAAATCCCTGCCATGACGGAAGTTCTCTGGCTTTCACGTGTGTCTACTACAGGTGTGTCCTAGAATTGTGGCTTGTGAGTTCACCTGTGAACCTTCAGAAGTTGGTCTGGGAGCAGTACTCCTCCAAACATCCAGGAGCCAGACTGTGTGCTGTGTGAAAACGTGAGGTTTTTCCAAATAAAATGAAATACAATAATCTTCATGAAAGAAAATGTCAAGAAACCCGCAACTTTTATTAACTTAGCTGATGCGTTTTTGCCATTAAAGTAACTAAAAGATTAGGAAAAACTTCTTCCCCCATCCAGACATACATGTACACAGAGTTATAATTCATACATATATACACACGCATATACATATGTTCAAATGACAGGGATCTGTTTGTGAATCACTGGAGTTATTGTATATTTAACCTGTCTAATGATTATTAACTTTCCTTGATCCTTGCAGTGAAATGAGTCTTCTTTTACATGACTTTTAAGAATATGTTTAGATATTTATTTTGTACTGGGGATTGAGCCCAGTGGCTTCCACCTCTAAGCTCCACCTCCAGTCCTACTTTTTTTTCTTTTTTTAGAGTCTTGCTAGATTGTTGATTTTGGCTTCAAACCAACAATCCTCCTGTCTCAGCCTCCCAAGGATTGGAATTTTTCTTGCCATTATTCAGAGATTTTTTAAATTGCCATATGCTTAACTTCGTAGGATTTTTTAAATATAGGATTTGACTACAGAAAGAACAGGAGCTGGTGTGGTAAGATTTACCATAACCAAAGTGTCAAAGTTCAACTGAGGCAGGAGAGTGTAATAATTAAGTATGTGAACTTTGGGTAAGCCAAAATCTAATTTTATCCTCTGTTATTCCTGAGCTGTGCAACTTGAAAAGTTACTAAATCTCTCTGTGCCTCAAATTCTTCTTTAGTGAAATTGTGGCAGCAGCTACCTCATCTGGTTATAAGATTAAATTAATGTTTATAAAGTACTGTGAATAGTGCTTACATAGTAGATTCAAAATGAACGTGACATAAAATTTTTCCTATAATTAGTTTTAAAAGATATTCAGATAGAATTTCTGCCGTGCATTTTTTGATAAACATTAAATAGCTAAATTATCATTTAGGATAGGTATTATGAAAAACTGTGATCCTTATTTTGGGTTTTGATCAAGAAGGGGTTATGAGAATAAGTCCAGTCAGTCTAAAAAGCTCTTTATATTTCCCATATCAGGGCAAGAGCAAGGGTCAGGTGTCACAGACCCTGTTGAGAAGTTTCTGAGTATTGGGAAGACACTGAATGAAGAGACAAGAGGAGGAGAGCATTAATTTCTGCTTTGGGGACTCCAAGGGACGTGGAGGCACCAATCTGAACGCCCCTGAGGTATGTATCTAAGTGGTAGGGATGTGGACAGAAGCAACAAAATTACTTGTGAAAAATAGCTGACTGTACAACACAGTACTATTGCAAGGCTCTCACTCAGCAAATTGGGGAAAGCAAATGATCAGTGTTTTGACTTGAAACTGTGTTTCTCATCTGGTATAATGTTGGCCAAATTCCCCTCCTCTGCTGAATTTAATGGCTGATGAGGCTGAACTTTTAGGAGCGTGCAGGTCCAGGGGCTGAGATCGCCACAGAGGTGAGGGTTGCATCAGCTACCCACGCCAGTGAGGTAAAGCTGCTTGCACAAGCAAGGTCTCAGCTGCCTACCTACGTTCATGTCAACTGACTTTCCGAGCAAAGCTCAATTTAACATGCTCAGTACAACACTGTTCTTCCAGTGGTGAGCTCAGGACAACGCTGTTCTTACAGTGGTGAGCCTTCCTAGAACTCGGGGATAATCTTCTGTGTCCGTTTCTAGGTTCTGCTTCACTGATACTGCAGACGAAGTGCTTTCTGCTCCTCAGCCTTATGAGCAAAGAAGTCTTATTTTGGAAATACCAAGATCAGTGGCTTGTTTTATAAAACTGTTCGGTGACCTAAGTTCTGCCTCTGATTTTCGAGTTCGAAATTTGTTTTCATTCTTCCTGCCATATTAGCTTTATAAACAATTCTGATTCTGTAATTTAAAATTTGATCTTCAAAGAAAAAAAGTAAAACAAATCAAATAAATAATTAAAATTTGATCTTCAGCTGGGCGTGGTGGCGCATGCTTGTAATCCTCATGCTTGGGAGGCAGAGACAGGAGGATCACGTAGGTTCAAAGCCAGCCGCGCTGGCTTAAGAGACTGTTTCCAAATAAAAATATATAAAATAGGTCTGAGAGTATAGCCTGGAAGATTATATATGTATGTATATACACATATATATATATGTATGTGTGTGTGTGTGTGTGTGTGTGTGTGTGTGTGTGTGTGTGTGTGTGTATTAGGTCTGGGAGTGTAGCCCAGAGGTAGAAGGGTTTCTAGGAACCCCAGTACTACCAAAAAATTTGATCTTCATATATCTGGATCTGGGAGCATGATTTGTTATTTATGGTCCTATTTGAATCATTAATTTTATAAATCTTAGTTATAAGATGGCTTCCAAAGAGCATTTTAAAATAGTTCCCAGTTATACTTTTCTACATGTAATCAAGAGTTTGTCATTTGATGACAGCAAATATGTTTTAGCTTTCATTAAATTATGGAAAATCTAAAAGATATACTAAGTATAGGGAATAGTATAACGAATAATTCCTTCCACCTTTCAACAAATTTCAGCTCATAACTAATTTTACCTGTTACCATTTACTCGTATCCCCTCCATCCCCCTGTTATTTTGATGCAAATCCCAGAAAACATATAACATGATTTGTAACTATTTCTAGCTAGACCCTTTCAGACAGATACTGTTCTCTTTGTTATCACCATCCATCACTCTAGCTCTTCAATAGTCATCTTTTGCATCATTCTTTGTTCTGAAATTATTCTGTCAGATAGCTTTTTGTTTTCTTGTTTGGGGGGAAGGGCATGGGGGATTAAAAGCCAGGGCTTCTAGTCTTATTTTATTTTGTATCTTGACACAGGATCGCACTAAGTTGCCGAGGGCCTCTGTAAGTTGCTGGCCGCATGCCTGCCAGCCTTCTGTCTCAGCTTCCCAGGTACTGGGATCCCAGGAATGGGCCACGGCGTCGTACTTGCAGTTTTCTTTTCATTTATGATTACAAATTAAATGTTTTCCAAATTTAAAACTTTAAACTATGTGTGTTTATATTTAAAATGTGAAGTTTTTTTGTTTTATAGGCACAATATATTTGGCTTATATTTTTATTGAACATAATAAAATCTACCTTTTAATTGTGGGTTCAGATTAATCATTTTATGTAATTGTATATATGTTTGGGGATAAGTCGGTCATCTTGGTATTTGTCCCTTCTCCTCTATGTGATTTCTTTTCTTTCTTTCCTGTGGATTAACCGAGTTTTCATTCTCTTGATGTTTCCCAGTTTGTCTCTGATGTTGATCTGTTCATCATGTCTCTCATTTCCAGGGACTTCTATATGGTTCACAATAGTATATTGTAAATTATAAAACTTTATGTACGACTTCAGAACCTTGCCACAGTGTATGTTTGTCTCAAATAACAGTATGTGGTAATAATTTATTTTCAAAAGTTATCTTTTTAAGAGATTAAAAATGTGAAAAATACCTTTTTGTTTGCATGTCTGTGACCATTTCTGGCACTCTTCATTCCTTGTAGTTGACTTAAATTTACATTTGATATCATTTTTATTTTGCCTTAGAAAATGTTATTATCAGTGCTTAAGTACAGATCTACTGGAGAGAATTTTTTTTAATTTGTATATTTCTAGAAAACAATTCATCTTCCATTCTGATGGCTCGGTAAGGACATTTACGTTGGCATGGTTTTAAAATGTTCATTGCTGTATAGATGTCTTGCCATTTTCTTTTTACTTGCAAAGTGTCCCATGAAAATTCTGACATAATTTTGTCTGTGTTTCTTTTTATGCAATTTGTCATTTTCCTCGGCCGCTTTTGAGATCTTTCCCTTGTTTTCAGAAGCTTGATGATGCTAGGATTTGATGTCGGTCTTTATGTTTCTTTTGATTTTCCTTGAGCTCCTTGGATCAATGGCTCATCACTTCATTCAACTGGAATATTTTCTGTCCTTCAGGTCACCTCTGGGACCAAGATTGCGCATGACATTTCTTCAAGGTCCTGGTGCTATAATATTTTTTTTCAGTCATTTTTGTCTCTGAGTTTCACTGAGAAGGATCCTACTACTGTCTTCTAGGTCACTGTTATTTTCCTCTCCAGTGTGCAATCTGCTGTTATTTTCAACCATTATAAGTTTCATTTCAGACATTGTAATTTTCATCTTTAGTAGTCTTATTTAGGCCTGTTTTGTCATCCCACTTCTCTTCTGTACTGTCATGTTACCCAGTATCGTCTTATACATCTGGAGCACTGTAGTGTTGCATAGAAAACCTTCTTCCCATATTTTTACACCTCCCAGTATGCCATTGGTTAGACAGTTAGACGCGGAATGGCTGAGGTCAAAGAGAAATGCGTGCCTTGACATTGTGACAGAAATCACAAAATTTACCTTTACAAGGTTTGTGCCATTATGAATTCCCACCAACAATACTTGGCTTGGTTCTCCAAGAACAAGTTCACATATTTCAGATTTTCAAATTTTTGTCAACATATTCATTGAGAAATACCTAATTATAGTTTAATTTGCATTTCTCTTATTGTAAGGGAAGTTGATTGTCTTTTTTATACTTAAGAACTATTTGTATATCTTTCTCTAATGTACCTGTTAATATATTTAGCCCTTTTTCTTTTGTGCTACTGGCAATTGAACCCAGGGGCAGTCTAGTGCTGAGCTATGCCCCCAGACCTATTTTATTCTTTTATTTTGAAACAGGGTCTCACCAACTTATAAATGGACTCACTAAGTGGCTGAGTCTGGCTGCAAACCTGCTGCTTTCCTGCCTCAGCCCCCCAAGTTCTCCACCATGCCTGCCTCGCCCATTTTTTTAACAGGGAGTTGACTTTTTCTTCTCTGTGTTCTGAAACTTCGTGTTTGGGATCATACCCTCTCTTTATATGATAGAAATCACAGATATTTTTATTAATGGACTTTTATTTTTTACTTTACCCGTATTGCCTTCCTTTGTAAAAGTTTTGTTTGATTTGGGGGTCTTTCTATGTTGCCCAGCATGGTCTCAAACTCACAGTCCTCCTGCCTCAGCCTTTTGAGTAGTGGGATGATGGGTTCACCACCATGTCAAATTATGTACAGAGCTTTTATTTTAAAACTTTTATATAATCGGACTTAACAGTGCTTTCTCTTTTTGCTTCTGAATTTTAACTTGGTAGTTAGGAAATTTTTCTTCATCAATTATAAAGAAATTCACTTATTTTTTAAGTACTTATATGGTTTAACTTTTTAAATTTATTATTATTATTATTATTATTATTATTATTATTATTAGGTGGTACTGGGGATGGAACCCTTCTACCTCTGGGCTATACTCCCAGACCTATTTTTTTATATTTTTTATTTAGAAACAGGGTCTCTTGAGCCAGCAAGGCTAGCTTCGAACCTGCACGATCCTCCTGTCTCTGCCTCCCAAGTGGGGGGATTACAAGTATATGCCACCATGCCTGGCTCAACTATTTAAATTTATTTCTGATCTTTTTATATTTAATTTTACATTTAATTTATCTTTTGTGTTACTGAGGATGGAACCCAGGGGCATTCTACCTCCAAGCTACACCCCCAGCCCTATATATTTTTATTCTTTATTTTGAAACAGGGTGTCACTGAGTTGCAATGGGCCTCACTCTAGTAACTTAGGCTGTCCACGAGCCGAGATCTTCCTGTCTCAGCCTCCCAAATGCTGGGATTACAAGATGCACTACCACACCCAGCTGCCACTGTGTAATTTTACAGAAATAATATTAATCAGGGTCAGAATCCACTTGATCTTTTATATTGAAAAACATGAATTGTGAGAATAAGAAAGTAGAGATGATTTTATTTTTGCCTTGTCCAAATAATAACAGTAACACTCAGTCTTCTAGAAATTTGAGTAGTCTTCATCCGATTACAAGTACCACCCTGTGCTGGAGCTCTACCAAAGTGGGAATCGTGATTTCAGAAATCAGTCTGTAAGTGTGGTGGTAAGTCACTGTTGTAACTTAGTTGGTTAAACTTACAGGAAGCCTACAGGCTTTTCAAGCATTGCATCAAATTCTAAATAACTGGACCCAAGGGGGAAAATCTTTTGATGAATTGAAAGTAATGGCTAAATTTGGTGGGTGGTAAATTGGAAGAATGCTAATTTTTTGACTTTCGGATTCTAATATATTGAAAGCTCAATAACAGAATTTTATTTTATTTCAGACGGGGCCGTACTGTGTTGCCCAGGCTGCAGGTCTGCAACTTCTGGCTCCCACGATCCTCCCATGAAGCTGGGCCCACGGGTGCGCTGTGCCGCCGTGGCCAGACCCGAGTGTTGCCTTGGACTGCCTGTTACAGAATGGGAGGTTCAGGTGGATCGATGTATCTTTGTTTTGGTAACGGTACAAGTACTTGTTGATTATACATATATATATCATATATATAGTATCTATCTATATATATATCAATATAATCCATATATATGTGGATTTCAGATAATCTCTCAGTCTGAGTACAAATTTTTTTATGTCACAGAGGTGATGATTATTTTAAATTTTTATATCATAAAGAAAAAAAACTTGCCGGGCGTGGTGGCGCACGCTTGTAATCCCCACGCTTGGGAGGCGGAGACAGGAGGATCGCGCAGGTTCGAAGCCAGCCACGCGCGCTGGCTTAGGAGACCCTGTTTCTAAATAAAAATATAAAATAGGTCTGGAAGTGTAGCCTGGAGGTAGAAGGGCTTCCAGGAACCCCAGTACCACCAAAAAAAAAAAAAAAAAAAAAAAAAAAAAAAAAAACTTAACATCTCTGGAGGACCACCATCTAGAAGCTGTTTAAGTAAAAGGAACAGTATCCATCAGAGAGCCAGTGATGCATTCATAATCACTGGTGTTTCTGTGAATGTGTAAGCCATCCAAGGTACACTTATGGACATAAATAACTTGGCCATTCATACAGCTTCTTTTATCTTGTTTAATTTGTCAGAAAAGAGGCAGGCATGAAACGTGTTTTTTCTTTTATTCCAAATTACTGTTCACTGTGGTGTTTTTTGGGGGGGCATCGGTGTTGGCATTTACTGTGCTCCACAAACAAAGTTTTTCCATGGAATAACATATATATATATATATATATATATATATATATATATTTTTTTTTTTTTTTTTTGGTGGTACTGGGGTTCCTGGAAGCCCTTCTACCTCCGGGCTACACTCCCAGACCTATTTTTACATTTTTATTTGGAAACAGGGTCTCCTAAGCCAGCGCGCGTGGCTGGCTTCGAACCTGCGCGATCCTCCTGTCTCTGCCTCCCAAGCGCGGGGATGACAAGCGTGCGCCACCACGCCCGGTGGAATAACATATATTTAAGCTTGACGGTAATCAGTGGTCTGTGACTGGAGAAAGGATTTGGAAGTGATCCCTGCTTTTCTAAAGTTTGGCAGTCCACCCGAGGGCTGTTCCTGGAAGACCCAGGCTGATGGGGAGGAGGGCTGCGTCAGGTGAGGTGAGGCAGCCACCGGCAGGAAAGTGATGCTTCAGGAATGATGGCTACCCAGCATTCGGGAGGCTGAGACGGGAGAATCGCAGTTCTCAGCCAGCCTCAGCTACTTAGTGAGGCCCTTTGCAACGCAGTGAGACCCTGTTTCAAAATAAAGAATAAAAAATAGGGCTGGGACTGTAGCTCAGAGGGAGAATGCCCCTGGGTTCCATCCCCAGTACCGCAAAAATTAATTAATTAATTAAATATAAAAATAAAGTCAGTTATTTTCCTCACCTTACTTCTGAGTCCACTCCACAGAAGTCTTCACCTGTGAGTCCTGCACTGCCTGTGGTCTAGAGCAGCAGGCCCATGCCTTGCTGTTAACTCAAATAAACGCTCTCATTTTTTAACGTGACAGTTTATTTTCTAGCAGTGATTGTGGACTCAGCATGCACCTTGTCTCAGGCACTCTGTCAAACTCTTCGTATCGTTTCACTTTGTGAGTCACAGAAACTTCCTAGGTCAGGTACCATTGTCCCCTCATGACGACCTCAGACGTCACCATCCGCACGTCAGAGAAGTCGTATGGAGATGTTTGTGAAGTAACCGGGTTACCCAAAGGAGTTCAATTTATGCTTTATATTTATTTAATTAAAAAACTCCTGATGAGCCGAGCGTGGTGGCGCACGCTTGTAATCCCCGCGCTTGGGAGGCGGAGAAAGGAGGATCACGCAGGTTTGAAGCCAGCCACGTGCGCTGGCTTAAGAGACCCTGTTTTCAAATAAAAAAGCATAAAAATAGGTCTGGGGGCATAGCCCGGAAGTAGAAGGGTTTCCAGGAACCCCAGTCCCACCAAACCAAACAAAACAAAACAAAAACTCCTGATGAGTTTAGAAATATAATAGTTGCTTAATGGTATTGCCAGAGTCTTCTTCCTCTGCAATCCCACCACAGCCCAGTGCTAGACAAAATGTGCATACTTAAGAATTTCTCTTTCGTGTTAAAAGGAGAAGTGACAGGGCTGGGCAAGTACTCTGGTGTGTGTGTGTGTGTGTGTGTAAATGATATGCCTGCTCGTGAACTTAGAAACGGGCCAGTGAAAGGGCTTTTCTCAGTGGGGTGTGTGATCTGGCTTGTGTTTTAGATGTTTTTATTACTCTGGCATCAAAATGAGGGATGGATACATGGGATTTGGGGGGCCAACTGAAGGCCAGGAAGACAAGGACGAGGCATCGTCCACACCAGGAACGGGAGCCTGTGCTGATAAGGCGTGGAGGGGGAGAGCTTTGGGAAAGAGTCGACTGCGGTCGGGCGTGGGGTCCAGAGGAAGGGAGAGGAGGCACAGTACCTTTCAGGACTTTTACTCGGATGACTAAGTGGATGATAGTGCCCTTAGCGAAGGCAAATGGAACTTCTTGATTCATTAAACAAAGCTCTCTTTTTAGTTTTCACAGACACCAAGATTTATCTTGTGTAGAGCAGTTCTGACACAAAGAAATAAAATGTAAGCCAACAAATAGTGATAATTTTAAGTTTTCTAAAAACTACTAAAATAGGTAAAAAGAAACAGGGAGAATAATTTTAACATTTTATGGAACTGAAATATTATCATCTAAATTTGTAACCAATATAGAAAGGATTTAATGGAGTGCTTTACATCTTCCTTTAATATAAAGTCTTTGAAATCTAGTGTGTCTTGTATTCATGGCACATCTCAGTGTGTATGAGCCGCACGCCAGGTGCACTGTTGTTTGCCAGTGGTCCCCGTGTGGGACACTGTAGCTACAGCACATCCTTACACAGTTAGAGAAAAGCACTTTTATTTTTTCCACTTCTGGGGATCAAATCCAGAACAAGCTTTCTACCACTGAGCCACATCCCCAGCCTGAGAAAAGCATTTTTTCCACTAAAGAATCATGCAGCTTTTGAAAAGTGACTCATTAAGATGAGGCTAAAATACCACTCAGGAAGAAGCCATTCAGCTCAACAAGAGTGTGTATTATCAGGAGATGCGACATCTGCTTTGGGCTCTCAGGCTAAAAAGTTGTGTGATCCTTGGTAAGTTAATTTTTCTGTATTAGAGTGAAACTAGGGTCAGGGCAGCAGCCACGATCGTCCTGACTGCAGTGGGGGTGGAAGTAACAATATGAACCGTTGGCAGCACTTAGTGTGTGCCAGGCACTGTGGTAAGTGCTTACTTACGTGTATAACCAAGCTAGTGCTCACCCCTAACGCTGGAGGTCCGGTGAGGGCGCTCAGTTCAGGGAAGAGGACGCTGATGGGCAGAGTTACCAGGAGGATGTGGCTCGGGCTTAAGACGCAGGTGCTCTGGCTCTTCTGTCCGTTCTCTTCATCACTGACCTGCTGTATACTATTTTCTTTAAGATGTTAAGTTAGTTGTTATTTTCTTTCAAACATCACAGACTAAATTTTTTAAGTGTAAAAATAATTTTAAAGCCATGGTAAATAAGTGTTAGATGAACTTACTGATTCTCCTGATTGGCACAGATAATAGTGCAAGTTTGTTCTTCTCCAAACCCACTTTTAATTGTAAAGACAGTAAATGATAACTGCCTTTTCATTCCTTGTAGCGGCCTTTGGGCCAAGCTCCTTCTAACACCGTAGAAAACAAGGAGTCAACATGTGGAGATCTAAAAGTGGATGCTTCCTCAACAAAAAGAAATGAAAGAGTTCTAACAGTAAAAACAAAAACAGATGAAGAGATGGGACCTGTCTTTACCCCTTCCCTTTAAGGAAGTGCATAGGCAGAGGTATGCTGATTAATCTTTAACTAATGTTTCTCTGGGAAAAAAATGGTGTGTTATATATATGTTTACTATAAAGCTTATATATAAGATGTATACAAGATGTGTACTATGTATATAGATAGATAGATGTGTACTATATATTTTTTTCTTTATTTTTGTGGTACTGGGGATGAAAGGGATGGAACCCAAGGGCATTTCACTCCAAGCTACACCCCAGCCCTATTTTTTATTCTTTATTTTGAAGCAGGGTCTCACAAAGCGGCAGAAAGCCTCACTAAGTAGCTGAGGCTGGCCAAGAACTGAGATCCTCCTGTCTCATCCTTCCGAGTACTGGTATTATAAACATGCACCACCACACCTGGCTGGTACTATATAAATTTAAAATGAAGAATATACCGTATTCTTTCTTGTGAATGCCCATACAGCCAGCTATCCTCACTCAACACGTGAGTTGACTTTCAGCCTGACTCTAAGTCTGTGGCTAACCCAAGGAGGCAGCTGGTGAATGAACATGGTTCCCACATTTTTGTGGGTTGTTATTTGTCTTTACAAACACACAAGACAGCAGTGAAGCTATGAAGACATACACTAGAACATCGCACTTTGGTTGATTACATGAGTCACTTTGCTGGGTCAGAAATGGTTCTTGTATAGAGGAAGAATATTTCCTCACTTAGCTGTGCTATTTACAATGTAATCGCCACAGATATAGAATACTTTTAGGTTTAATCCGCATCATGAATACTTCTCCATCACTTAAAAACTGTAGGCACTTATCAAAACAATCAGGCCCTCATTTGTGGTGAGCAGTTGCTTGAGTCCCTGCTGTAAACCCCACACCGGCACCAACAATGTCTCAAGCTATCAACAGTGGGTTGCTGAATTCACAATTGCAGAGACGCACAGTAGCAAAGCATCCTTTTATATTAGTGTCATAAAGGAATGGCAGATGTAGAAACCTGAGAGGCATAGGGAGTAGCAAAATAAAATATATTGCTCTCGTATCATTTTCTTTATTGTACATTTATACAATTCAGTGTGCATGTGTTGCTGGGGATTGGACCCAGGGCTTCATCCATACTAGGGGGTTGCTCTACCACTGAGCTAAATGCCCATCTTTTTTTAAAAAATTCTATTCTGAGAAAGATTCTCACTGAGTCGCTCAGGCTGGCCTCCAACGTGGAGCCCCCGCCCCAGCTTCCTGTGTCTCTGGGCTTGCAGGCATGCACTAGATGGTTCAGTTTTTAATAACAGCTGCATTTAACAACTGGCTTACAAAATTCCTGGAAATTTAACTTTCAGTTCTTAGGAACCAGTGAAAACAGCTACGGTATAGAACTGGGACAAGGACAGGGAGCTGATGTGCTGATTTATAAAGGAGCACGTGGAATAAGTCACATCCCCCAGGCTAAATACGCTAAACCACCAGGAGACTGTATGCTTCGGAAGATGATAGGGGTCTGGAGCTTTAAAGACCTCAGTAAGTACAGCCCATTTAGCGTTCATCAAAAAATAAATAAAATTCAGAAGCCTACAGGATCCCTTGACCAGGATCTTGATTTTAATAAACAGTAAGGATGCACACAGAGAGGGATATTTAATCTGGATTTTGATGGAAACATCCAAAGCATGTGTTGAGCAGGACTGCACCCATACTCTGTAACTTTTCTCAGTTGAGTACTATATCAGGAGCCGAGTGTGTTTTTATGCAGATTTCTGCTTCTTCCTCGCCCAGGAATTGATGACGATGCTTTCCCATGGTACTGGATCGGCCTCCCCAGTGCCAGCATGCCTCTTCTGCTGTGACTCCCAAATGGCTTTGTCGAGATGCTGTTTTGTGGCCCAGAGTCCTGGGGCAAGCCAGGCCCTTCTCATACACGCTCCCAGCATCCTCTGACTCCGAAGCCTTGCCTGCCTGAGGAGTGACCCTGCACCTTTGGGTTCTTTGAGCCTTCACTGTGAGAGAGTGCGCCACACAGACAGGACTGTAGTAACTTTGGTTTCCATAAGGAATGAGCATTCTACTATAGCACCCGGGCTTTCTCAGTATCTGGTGGCACAGGCTTGTAATCCCAGTACTTGAGAGACTGAGACAGGAGGATCACAGATTCATGGCCAGCCTCAGCTACTTAGTGAGCTTCTTAGCAACTTAGTGAGATCCTGTTTCAAAGCAAAAAATAAAAAATAGAGCCGGGGATGTAACTTGGAGGTACAATGTCTTTGGGTTCAATCCCCAGTTCTGCAAAAAGAAAAAAAAATACTGTCTGGAGCTTGACCATGTCTCTAGCACATAAAAGCAAACATCTGGGATCATTCCAATCCAGATATTTCATGGATTTCATTAGGCAAAATTATTTCCGTAGCGAATCAGATGTCTGATCATTTGTGTGTGGGGGCCGAGCAATGGCGTGTGATGACCTCAGTATTTTAAACCAATAGAGCTCGGTCTGTACCCTCTCTGCACTTAGGTTTCCTGAGCAGTCTATCATCACAGTGTTTCCTCTCACAAGCATTATCCTCAGCTTATTTCGATTGCCCTTTGGTTGTCTTTATCCCACTCTTGTTTTTCTCAGCTAGCATCACGTCTCTGCAAAAAAAAACCTTAGTATTTCTGGCCCCAGGCTTTATCTAGTCTCGTTTTAGCCCCATAAACCCAGTGTGTAAGGTTAAAAGTGTTTATTCATAAGTCTTCAAGACCAGTCATATGCAAAATTATAAGACAGAAAATGCATGGCTTCCTTGCCTCACCTATAGCACAGCCCTAGATTATAACCTTCTTCAGGCAGGAATGTTACTGGATTCATCTTCACACAGTGGGTTTTACATTTCCAACACTGCTACAAGTCAGATGTATAAACATACACCTTTATTCTTCTCTCCTTGAACTCAACTTAGCTCTGTTTCTCCTACTTCAAAGATAGCCCGTCTCTCCTGATCTAAAGCAGTATTTTCCAGCAAATCACTCAATTCAGGGCTTAAGCTCAATCCATCAACATTTGGGCTTCTTATCATGGTTGCTGTCCCTCTTTTCTTCTACTAGGTCTTCTGAGACGCTGCCTGGGGACGTCGTGTGCCACTGCGGGATGGTGCTGCCCTACACTTTGTTCATCTGCTTTAGCCGTGGGTGAGGCAGTTCTTTCCACGCTGTGCCCGGTGATGGCGGAGGTCCGTATCATTTCTGTGGGTGCAAGCGATGCTCCTTGGCAGCTCAGACGTGTCTCACTGCTCAGCATCACCCCAAGGTGACCTCCCGAGGCCTGTGCGCCTTTTCTCCAACTCTACTCTCTAGCTTGGGCAACCTACCCCAAAGCTGGCTTTCTGCCACAAGGTAATTTCATCTTTGATAATAATGGTTCTTCTGAGAGCTTGTCAGTTCTTGCTAGGGCACATGGGAAATTCTGAGTCCATACAGAATTCTGGGAAGTGTTGGCTATCTTAGGTTCTCCACTGGAATGCCTCATCCCTGTTTCAGGTGAGAATGGCAGCCAAACTTCTACATTATTGGATCGTCAACTCCATCTTTATATCTTCCTGTATCCCAGGCCTAGCCCAGGAAGGGACAGCTGTGATCGGCCCTCAAGCTCAGGGAGCTCCACCCGTGTATCATTCTATCCTTGCCGTCTCTTCCAGTCCCCAGTGTTGGGGGAGCTGCCCTCTTCATGTTACTGTTCACAGCCTTCCTTGACGTGGTTTGAAACGGCCACTCTCAGCCCTCCAAATGGTGGCCGAAGATAAGGGGAAGATTTTAGAAGACTCAAGTGTCCAGGTCTGGTCATGGAAAGCCTGGTTTTCTTCACTAGAGTTCCTAGAATGTCTTTCGAAAGTCAGTCTTAGGAGTAAAAATCTGAACGTTAAAGCTTTAGAGCAGGGGCTGACTTTGCACAGGGGAAATGGGAACCAGGAGACGTTAACTTGTCCAAAGTCATAGACCTGGAGAGGTGTAGGTGGGACTCCATCCAGACCTGGCACCAGGGCTCAGGAACTTAACTAGGCCAGGCTGCTTTTTGATCACTCAGACTGGCACTAGGAACCTGGATAAGTAACAAGACATTTCTGAGCCTCCCGTGGAAGGAATAACTGGGCCATATTGTATCACAGGAGGCTCTTAGTAAATTGCAGTGATTACAATGCTTGTAAAGACTTTGCTAGCCCTTCCATTTCCTTTATTCTAATTGGTGCTTGGTGGATGGAAATAAATGGGTTTATATTTACACAACTTTGAGGACTGATTTGGGATCAAAGCTGGATACTAAGAACCATGATAGTTTGTTCCATAAAAACAATAAACATTTCTTTTTTCTTGCTATAAAAGAACAAAGAAAGAATGAATCACAGTTTAGACCTGATGACTTCATTGCATCTCTCTGTCACCATCACATGGAGGAATACGTGGTCACTCGAGGCTTGGCTATTTTTAAAAAACCCTTTCAAAGTGACTGAAAAGAGGCTTAAGATGATGATATACTTGAGAAAACTTATTATACCTTTCCCTGCAGTACTCCAAAGAATTTAGAATCCCTTTGTTCTGAATTCACTTCAGCTGCCAATAGCAAAAGAGGGTCCACTTCCCAAATTAGAGGAATACCTGTTATCTACCAATCATACATGTAGCCAAATGAAATCCAATTCTGGAGGCATTTTCATTTGTACCAGTTTAACTTCAGGCACCTGCAGCCATTTAGAATTGATTTCTTTTATGATTTCCTCTTGCAGCTGCCCCATTCTTACTTGGGTCTATTCCGTACAGATGCAGTCTACACCAGCCACTCTGCTCTCCTCGGCTGGTCCCGGATCCTGGTAAAGAGGACCATGGTCCGTGCTGGGGCGTTCCTGGGCACAATCATTTGTCTGCAGTTCTTGAATGGAAAAACACCCTAGTTAGTTCCCTGACAACACAACGAGTGTTCTAGGGTGGGGAGGAGGCTACATTCAGAACTCCGTGCCATTCTGCTCATTTGTGGACTTATTCATTCATGCTTACTAAACATAAATTCACACACTTGCATTCTTCCTGAGCACACGTAAGCCAGACACAGTCCTGGTTCTGGGGAGACATCTCTAGTGAAATAACACGGAACTTGATCACACGCTTTCTCTGTTGAATCTTTCAGTACTACATTATTCCAAATCAGCCAGGGGTTACAGCTGCTGCAGTGGGGATTTTCCTGAGGAAGGGATCATAAAAGGACAAAAGCAGTTCAGCGGGGCCTCACGGCTGGCAGGCGACAGGGGGAATGTCCTCTCCCTCTGTGCGGAGGTTCATTGCTCCAGCTGCCGGTTTTCATAGGCGTGTACTGGTGCCTTGTTCTTGCTCATCATGGGGAGTCTGAGTGACGGGTCCCACCTGTGCACAGCACCTGTGTGTTGCCTTTGGCATCCGCTGCCCCTTCCTTCCTCCTCACAGAGCTAGTGAGGTTGGGAGCAGTACCACGAGACGAGCTGGCTCAGACCTTGGATGGGAGACCATTGCTGCTTAATTTGGCCTCATAGCCCCGTCTTTAAAGCCACCCCAACCAGGCTGCTTGAGCAACTAAGGGGCATAACTCACACAGCTTTGCCTTCTGTCCTTTAGGGTCCTGTAGGTCCTACTCTCCAGGGACCTATGGGCGTGTCTGCTTTTGAGAAAGCCAGAGCGAGGACACGGTCCTCTGGTGTGACTGTATAGGAGTCACAGTGCTATACTTGCCCTTCACACTTGTAGGTGGAGAGCTGAGAGCTGAGAAGTGGGCACCTGCACCTTTGCTCAGAAAGCAGCCGTTTCAGCCTGCTGTGTGCCAGACACAGTGCGTGCTCCAGGAGCCTCCTGCGACCCCAGCCGTAACTGACTCATCTGGAGTGCTAGTGCTCGGTCGAGATGTTCCAGCAGTGACACCAAGGCGTTCAGGCTTCCCAGGACCTTTTGCAGCTGGGCGACAGTCAGTCATAACCAGGTGCAGCGCCTGGTGATGTCTCAGAGGACCAGCAGCGTGCAGTGTCTGCCGTCTACCATTGCTGCCCAACTTCAAAGCCTGGCTTCTGTTCACACGATCACTGTCCTTCCCTCACAAGTATTCAGTCTTCAGAGTGCATTGAAATCTCTGTATTGGCTAATGGGGGTTAGTGTTTGTTGAATTCCCCCTGGAATCTCAAATAGGTGTTTCTAACAAAGCAGAAGGTAAAATAATTTCTTAAATGTACAGCATACTAAAATAGGAACCTGTGTTTGTAAGCATTATGTATACTGTGATTTCACAAGTCATTTTTTTTCTGAAATCCTGGCCAACAATTCTCTGTGAGAAGTATTATCATCTCATGTTACAGATGAGAAAAATTACATCCTAGAAAGATTTTTTTTATTTTTGCCGTACTGTGGATGGAATCCAAAGGCCCCAATCTATACCTCCAGTCTTTTTTTTTTTCCTTTATTTTGAAACAGGGTCTCACTGAGTTGCAGAGAGCCTCACTAAGTAGCTGAGGCTGGCCACGAACAGCGATCCTCCTGTCTCGGCCTCCCAAATGCTGGGATGACAAGCGTGTGCACCACGCCCAGCTCCAGAGAGATTTAAATAGTGGGTCAGAGTCACAACACCAAGCTGAAGGAGGAGAGCTTACTCCTGTGTCTTCCTGCTCTAGATTCTGCCTTGTAAGCAAACCTTCCTTCCACCAAAGCACTGTAAACACCCTCTGCACATACTCACTAACGTGATACTTAAAACTCTCTAGACATAGGAGATGCTTTTCGGGTCTTGGAAGTCTTATTGAATCATGTAGTCTGAGCCATATTTGAGGACTGATTTTGCCAATATGGATTTAAGCCTTCCTATTCAATTTCAATTTCCCAGGTTTGTTAGATTTATAAACCTCATCATGAAGTAACGCCCTTTACTTAGGGACATATCTAGGTGAAACTGCAAAGTAAGCCATGTGTACTTCCTCTGGGCATCACTTCTTCCCCTCACTTTCTGCAAGAACCCCTCCTTTCCAGCTCTTGGAAATCTTTACCGCCCATGTCCTGGGCCTGCCTCTTGGCCAGTGCTTCTTCACCAAGTCATGCTATATTTTTTGTTGGCATCCAGCACTGTTACCTGAAAGCATCCAGGTGTTGACTTAGGGATGCTCCCTCCATCATGTGTGCGATCGTGGACCTTGCTTTACCATGATAGCAGGCAGGGGGGATTCCCCTATCAATATGTCTCCCAGTTCCCAATTCCCGTCTCCCAGTACCCAGTCCATGTCTCCCAGTACCCAGTCCATGTCTCCCAGTACCCAGTCCCGTCTCCCAGTACCCAGTCCCCGTCTCCCAGTACCCAGTCCATGTCTCCCAGTACCCAGTCCATGTCTTCTAGTACCCATTCCACATCTCCCAGTACCCAGTCCACGTCTCCCAGTACCCAGAGACTGACATGGGAGGGTAAGGAGAGGCCCACACACAGCCCAGCAGATACAACATTGGGGCCTTGGGAGAAGAAAGCAAGGCTGCAAAAAAAGCTAAAATGCACTGATTTTGCAAGGCACATCCTGGCAAGATGATACTGTAGCAATATGGTGCTCTGATTCCTGCCCAAGCCTCCTTCCTTAGCTATGACCTTCAGTCCTGTGCTACCCTGCAGATCTTTTGGAAACATTCTTTCTTGTCTCAATCAGAAATGCTTCTGTGCTTTGCAGTCCCAGCGGGCTCACAGAAGCCTTTTCTCCTTGTTAGGAGATGCACATGCAGCCTGTCTTGTTCTCTTTTCCTAACTCCTATGGGTTCATCCCATCAGGTGACGGGTCGGGTGCTCTGTCCTGCCCGGCCTGACTGCTAACCACGCAGGCAACTCATCTGGAACACTGAACTAGGGACATGGAGGGGGATCGCCAGGGTCCTTATCCCAGCTCCCTTCAGAGCTTTGTGTGATTCTGTAAGCTAAAGTTCTTTCCATCTGCCATTGAGAGCCATCCGAGACTCTATTTGGGACTTAGCGTTGGGCCATTCCTAGGGGGCGCTCTTCCTCCCAATGCATGCTGTCCTTCAAGGAGATGGACAGGCTAGGAGATGCGGGTGAGAAGGGAGTGTGAGTGTAGACCAGGTTGTGCAGAGCCCTGGGGGGGGGCATGGAAATCACAGGTTGATCCCTGCACCACCCCATTTCACACCTTCCAGTCTGAAGCTGGGGATACAGTTTAAGCTTCACACCAGGCATTGGGGGCCGCCCAGGGCTTGGCTGCCGCTGGTCTCTCTTGCTGCATCTCCAGCCTTCTCTCTCTGTACTTTTTCTCCGGCAAAGCCAAACTAAAGATACTTGCTATGCGGGCCATACTGTCTCTGTCTTGTTTCAGCCTGTCATCGCTCCCTGGAATGTTCTTCCTCTCATGCCCCCAACCATCTGGGCCTACCTGTAAGCCAGCCAAATGTTATCCATCTTTTAAGAGTCCCCGTAGCTTCACCCGCACTGGGAAGTGGGCTCCCCGATGTCTCCTGCTCCTGATCTTCCTGCAGAGACCAGGTGAGTCTGTGCTTTCAGATCATTCTGCATCCTTGGTATCCCTGGTGCTTATGGAAGGTACTAATGATAATTGTGGGTTATTGAGATGGATCGAGGGATGGGTGCGCAATTACGTGGAAGACAGAAGAAATGACTAAATCCCGTCTATAACTGCAATCTGTGGTATCGCAGGAACTATTCCATGACACAGGTCTTCTTACACTAAAGCTTCATGCCTGTGCTTGGTCGGCTCCCGCCCCCACCCTGCCTGGTCTATTAGCAGTGATTTATTTCCAATCAATAATGCTTTAATTTCTTAGTAGAAGTCACTTATGTGACTTGGTTATGTCTACCACATAAATAACACAAGTCTTGGCCTAGCTGACTAGCTCTCATAGTGACATAATCTCCTTAACCCAATTACCATATTGATCGGAGAGGCCAAAAGAGTTAATGGAGAAAAACAGCCCTGATTTCTCTTTAAAAATAGATGCTAAGAAAGCAATATAAAAATCAGAGTGGTCTAAAAATCCTGTGTCATTAGAAAATACATTTGTATAATTCAAGGAATGCCAACACATTTTAAAAATAACTCAGGGTAGCAACTCGAGCAATCCTTAAGATTGAAGGGCTTACATATGATCTATTCAAATATTTTAAAAATATTTGTCTCATTATTTTTTTAATAAAATGTACTTTTTAAGCTGGGTCTAGTGGTGCACGCCTATAGTCCCAGTACTTGACAGGCTGAAACAGGAGCATCAAAGTTTCGAAGCCAGTCTTTGCAACTTACTGAGGTTCTCAGCAACCTGGTGAGACCCTGTTTCCAAGTAGAAAATAAAATTGGGCTAGCGGTGTAGTGTGGAGGTAGAATGGCCCTCGGTTCAATTCCCAGCACAACACACACACACACACACACACACACACACACACACGCGCGCGCGCGCGCGCACGCGCGCGCGCCAGTTCATGTCCCCTGGTTCATGAGTCTTTCCAGAGGACCTCAGGGCAGTGGCGAAGTTAGAAGGACGTGGATGTGAGCTGAAATCTGAGCAGAATGCTCACCATGCCTCCGTAGGCAGGAACTGCGCCTGCGTTTCCTGAGTCAGGGCCGGTGACCGTGTTGCTTACAAGCCTCTTGCCAAGAGCCGGTCAGCCGGTGGCTGCAGAGCTCATGTAGCTGCAGCTGGTTTCCTGTCCTGGTATGAAATGATTATCCAAGCAACAGTTTGGCCAGATAAGCGGCCTAGGCCATGGGAGGCACTTTTCTTTTGTCCCCCTTAAGGTTTTACATAAATGCTCTGCTTTCTTGCCTTTTCTGGTAGGGTTGAGTATATTGGAGTGTCTCTGTATTTCATTATCCTTAGCGCTGGGGGCTGTTGGGGGCCCAGGCAGGTTTCATTTTGTGAACCGAGTCTGACTCATGTCTCAGTGAAGGTTGTGAAATGCCTGTGGAGTCTCAAGTTCATGTTGTTTATCCCTGGGAATCGAACTCAGATGATGCCGAGTCCTAGGAGGGCTGAGATGAAGGTGCCAGAGGATAGAAGCAGGGGCCGGCATCTATTGGGCACCTATGGTATTAAAGCTGCGATATTGCTTTATCTTCCTGTCCACTCTTGGAGAGGTTATTGATAGTCTTCATTGCTCAAATTAGAAAATTGAAAGAGAGAAATTAGGGTAACATATCCAGAAAGTAGTAAATTCGTAACTCAAACCCAAACCCAAGTGTCTGACCTTCTGTCTACCACTCTGCCTTCTCTGTTCATGGAGATGGTCTAGTCTTTGTGCACCTGTGGTCCATACATTTTACTAAAGCCTTATTTATATATCTCCACTGGCAATTATAAGGCAGAATGAAAGGCAGAATTAGAATTCAATATCATTCTAAAAGCATCGAATGAAAATAATTACACACGTGCACACAGACACAAGCATCGTGCACTGAAAATACATGTAAGTTCCTTTTCCGTTCATTATTTTCATCCTTGTTGTATTTTAGTGATATTTATCCTGCAGTATATAAAACAGATTTATGAAAACCTATCACAACAAAACATAAATTAGAACTAGTCATCTCATTACATCATGTAAAAGGGAATGTATCTTGAGTTTCAGCAAACCTGTTAGGAAAGGGAAACGTAACACTTCAGAGCCTGGATTTGGGAGCCAGCCTGCCGGCCTGTGTTTGGATCCTAGCTCTGCCACATCCTGGCCTGGGTGTCCTCTGCCAGGTTTCTGTAGCCTATCCGTCTCCAGCTGTAAAATGGAGCTGTGAACAGTGATGATTATCTCAACTCAGAAGGCTGCCGTGCGTCTCCTGAATCGCTGCTCAGACCTCTAGAACAGAGCCAGGCACATGGCAGGCATTCAGTAACTGCAGGCTGGTTTCTTTTTTCTACCTTTGAAGGAACATGTGGTGTCTGCAGTTCAGCAGCTGGCCCGGGGCCTGTGTTCAGGCTTGGTGATGACACCCAGCCCTGGTGTTGGACTCTGGACATCCAGAGGTGCATAGCACAGGAATCTTTCTTTTATCTTTGCCCCAACTTCAAATAAGCCAAAAGGGCCACTTTACTGAATATTCTGACTGCACACCGTCCAGGGCAGGGGAGTTTATCTCCCCAGCGGTCCCCACTGCTCGGGCCACGCTGGCCCTCACTTCCTTGTGCTGGTTTTCATCACCGGTGGTTCCCATCATTGTTTGGGACACCAGAATGTCAACAGATGCTATCAGGTACACAATGCCACACGGAGAGTTCTGGAATCCAAAGACTCCCAAATCTGAAAGCTGCTGCATGACTCATTTGATGGCAAAGCCTGTTCAGACCTGAATTAATTCAGTGACAAAATACCCAGAATGACACGAGATGGCCTGTAGTTTGCATTTGAGCCTTATGTGTGGAACCGTAGTTTACTGTACTTGTCTTTACGATCTGCTTATGAAATCTCGGGGCCCAGGCATGGGTGTCAGTCAGGATACTGGCAAAAGGAAACGGGGCGTTTGGCATAGGTGTCAGTCAGGATCCTGGCAAAAGGAAACGGGGCGTTTGGCACAGGTGAACAAGGAGACTGTGTAAAGGGGCCGTGTGTAAAGGTCTGGCAAAAGTGAAAGACCAAGAGGGATGAGGTAGAAGAGGGTCACCAGAGGGCTGGACCAGAAGGGTTAACCTCGCCTAGGTCAGAAGGGCCAGGTGGAGGTGCTCATTACCAGGCTTCAGACAGAAAGACCCACCTGTAGCACATAACTGTAAAGAACCCTCAGAAGAAACCCCCCGCCCCAGGTCTCCCTCGCCCCTGCCCCTTCCAGAGCTCTGCTGGGGGTGCTTTAGGCTGTAGATACCTCAGGCCTGTAGCAAGGGAGCCCCTATCCATAGGGCACCCCGCAGTATAGCGGGTGTGGCCAATGGGTCTCCAGGGTAACCTAGAAATGTCCCCCAGTGTATTCTGTCCCATCCAGTATATGCACTCCACCATCCTTCTGAAACCTGAAATCCCAGGAACATTTGCAAGATTTGTTTTTTATTAGGTCAAAAGCATATGCACACATTTGAAAAATATTAACACATTCATATGAAACTTTTTTTTTTTTTTAGTTTGCAATCTTAGTGGTATATAGACCTAGAAGCCTTTCATTTTCTTGGCTACCCTAAAAGATTGAAACTACAGCCAGGCGTGGTGGTGGCACACTTGTAATCCCAGCATTTGGGGGGCTGAGACGGGAGGATCGCAGTTCCTGGACAGCCTCAGCTATTTAGTGAGGCCCTCTACAACTTAGACCCTGTTTCAAAATAATAAAAAAAAAATAGGGCAGGGGGTGTAGCTCGGAGGTCAAATGCCCCTGGTTCCATCCTCAGACCTGCAAAAAAAAAAAAAAAAAAAAAAAAAATTGAAACTACCTCATTCATTCAGCAGATACTCCTGTACTGAGCAGCTCCTCTGGAAAACACATGGGCTCTGCGTACAAAGATAACAGCTGTTCTAGTATCTTACTGGGGCCAGGCGTGGTGGCGCACGCTTGTAATCCCTGCACTTGGGAGGCTGAGACAGGAGGATCGCACAGGCTTGAAGCCAGCTCAGCTACTTTTAGTGAGGCTCTCAGCAACTTAGTGAGACTCTGTTTCCAAATAAACTATAAAATGGGTTTGGGAGTATAGCCCAGAGGTAGAAAAGCCCCTGGGTTCCACCCCCAGTACCACAAAAACAAAACAAAACCCCACCAACTTGTGAAATAGTGACTTGATCTTGGGTTAGCAAAGAGCTTTCATTTTGAAGTCATCCTGCTCCTTGGGTTCTGTTCTGAGAAGAGCTTTCTAGCTCCATCTGGGCTCAGTGGGAAAAAGCACCAGGACCTATTAGCGACATCTGATGGGGAAGGGGGGGCATGGAAGCAGAGAACGCGCACACCTGGTGCAGGCTGACTGTGCTGTAACTGCACGGCAAAATGAAACTGCTCCTGTGACTACAGTAAGTGCGCTTTCCAGGGCGGGGCAGGAGGAGCGCTTAGGATGGATTAGAGCGAGAGGCTCTATGGCCGTAGAGTTTGTAAGGATTTCCAGACGGAAACATGCTAGGGAGAAAAAGACAAAGTCAGCACATGACAGTCTGGCGCAAGGACTCGGGAATAAGAAAGTATTATGTGAGGAAAATAAATTAACGGGAAGCTGTAGTTAGGAGTCTGGACTTAATTTGTAACACGTGGGTCACGGTCGGCCTTTGAACAGGATGTTTTACGTTCAAGGAAAATCACTCAACCAGCATTTTGAAAGGGGATGGGGCTTGAGCGGAAGCTGATGAAAGTAATCTTTCCATCAGAAAGAATAAAAAATAGGGCTGGAGGTGTAGCTCGGAGGTCGAATGGCCCTGAGTTCCATCCCCAGTACCCCAATAAATAAATACATATCCAAAGTTACATGACCTCCTTCTATCTTAACTCTGGTCACCTATTTAATTGGTTAGAAGAACGTTTATTTGCCGCTATGTATGTGTGTGTGCATATATGTGTGCACGTATACACACTGCTGTACATGTGTGTGTGTGCTACATATGCATTTATAGCGACCCTTACCAAACCCCTCAATAAAAATGACGCCAGGAAAGTCCATTCCGCCCATGATAATCAGTCGAATTTTCCGACAAGCTGGCAGAGTATCTGTCACTGTGATCGGGCTCGGGCGGAGGGAGGAAAGGGGCGCAAGTGTGGCAAAGGCCCGTTTGTTGGGGTGCTGAGGGCGTGTGAGGGCGAGTGTACCCCAAAGGAAACCAAGTTTCCCGCAGCTTGACTCAACAGGAATGCAACCCGGCTCTTCCATCTTTGATGTGGATGCTTTAAATGAGACTAGCATCTCACCTTTCTTCCCCAGCCACACACTGTAGATGGGCCTCTCCTCCTCGGCCTAAAGCGTGGCTTCTCCGTCCCGCTTCTGGCAGCCAGGCAGGAAATGTTCCTAGCCTGAAGTTTGAAGGGGGCGAGGGGGAGGGGGAGAAAAGGAAGAAAAGAAACAAAGAAAGAAAAACACAAACTTTACTAGAGCGGCTGGCTGGAGCGCCAAGCGTCAGGCGGGTTTCCAGTTTCCTAGAAGCAGGGAGCCCCGCCCTCGCCCCGCCCCGCCCGCCCCGTGGGCGTGGCTTCCAGCGACGGCTAATGGGCCCTTTCCGCGCCAATGGGCGTGGAATATGCTAATGACGCTTCCTCCGCCCGTGGGCGTGGCTCCCTCTGTATGCTAATCGCCCGCGGGGGCGGGGCCGCCTGACAGCCGGGGGAGCCCCTGGGCGCCGGACGCGGCGGGGCTGCGGACGGGCTCCGGGCGCGCTGGTCCATGCTGGCCCCGGTCTTTGTTCTGGGGCCATCGCCGAGACATGCGCGGCTGACGATGGAAGTGGAGGACTCGGGCGGCGTGGTGCTGACCGCCTACCACTCGTACGCGCGCTCCCATCCGCCGGGCACCGACGCCCGCTGCGCGCCCCGGGCGGCCGCCAGCCACCCGCTCAGCAGGTAGGAGACCCGCTCGGCGCAGGCATCCTGCAGCTGCTTCCTGCAGGGCGGCAGCCTTCCTCTAGTGCTGGTGGGCAGATGAGTCAGCCCGCGCTTTGGGTTGTCCCCACTGGAGATGGGGACGCGCACCCAGCGCCCCTCCAGGCCGCGAGTCCTGGGCTAGCGAGGTTAGCGCGGAGTTGTGTTCTTTATACAACTTTATGATAAGACAGACGCATCATTTCTGCCAACGTCACCTATAAGTCATTGGGGGGGAAACTTTAAGTGTCATTTAACCGAAACATAAGCAGAAACTGGGGGAAAAAAAATTCAGTACATCAGCCTAAATCCTCAGACTAACTTCTGTTAGTAACCGCATGCGAACTTAGGTAAATCTCAGTCAACTTTTAAAAACAACTTTATTTCTAGATGTTAAAAAACTCAGTTGTATAAATACAGTGGTGTCGTTACTTGCTTATTGCTAATGTCCACTTACGTTATTCATGCACTTATAACTTACTTGAGTTAAAACAGATCTGTGATCATCTTATGTCACTGTAGATTTAGTAAATCAGGACTCTGTTAAACTGCTCTCTCGGTGCTCATTTATTTTATGTAAGACCGAGGCCAACAGGGCTTCCATGAACTAAACTAACATTGCTTAGGTGGACAGACAAAAGTATTACAAGAAGTGATATGGTTTGATCCCTGACACAGGCTTAGGGGAAGTTTAAGTGGTATAAATGTTATATCTGCCGTGGATGCATTGAAAGTGGACAGATTGGGTGATGTGTTTAATTTCATCATGTCTATTTTCAATGATTGCTTTTTTCTAATACCCTTATTTTTATGTGATAATAATTACTTCTGTTTTCTGATTTAATTGATTCATGACTTTATTTCATGGAATACTTTTTTTGGCTGGTCTCCATGAGAGGGACAAACTGCACTGGCCTGGGATCTAGGTTGGTTCTGGCTGACAAAGGAAGTTTTGTTTCTTCTAAAGTGAACAGGCTGAGTAAAATCACATTTTTTATATAAAGACAATGAGAAACTGTCATATTCCTTTCAACTTTAAGATTTGTGCATATTATTTTAAAGGTTACTTGGAGATATAAACTTACATTTGCCCTTAGGGTATATTCTTTTCAAAAGAATCCTCATTTGCTGTTATTACTTATGTTTGGAGTTACAGAATAGACATAAATGATTTGCTGAGAAGCGTGGGCCAAGTTTGTGCGTTTTCAAACGACTGTGGTGTAGCTGTTCTGTTTGTAATTCCCCGCAGCTGTCTATGAGCACCAGCCAGATATCTGAAACTACATCCGTTTCCAAAGCAAATTGGAGGGAGAAGTTTTATTAGCTCAACATGTGGTCTCGTGGAATGATAATACATTCAAGCGAGAAAGTTGCATGTCATGGCTAGCGTTTGACCATAAGGTTGTCAACTAGATTTACGTTGTTCCCAGTCTGCAGGCTTATATTGCTGCAAAACTGTAGGATTCTCCACAGAAGCCCTTATAACGCTCAGCGTTTATGTCACAGGAGAGGGAAAAGGCCCCTCACCCTGCAACAGAATCATGGGAGAATAGCATAATTCCTGGGTCCCCACTAAAAGCACTAAAAAAGCACTTCCTGTATTTACAAGGAGCCAGAAGCCACTACATCATCAATCATGAGTCCGATAACAGCAGTAATCAGGCCGAAGTTATTAACCTTTGACTCCCTAACTACAGATCAATACTTCCTTTCAAGCCACGAAGCAAGATGGTTATTGTCCTACTTTGGAAAAAAGCACTCTCTCTTTCAAGAACACCCTTTCCTGCAAATTGCTTACATACTTGCAACCTCTTATTGGAATAATAATCAGTATGGCCCCAGACGCATGAGTTATTGAATTTGACTAAGTACCATCATTCTTTATCTCTTGGTGGCTGAAGAAGCGAGCTTTCACATCAAGGCAAGCTTTTCCTTATTTTCCAGACCTACACTGTACCTCAGTTTGTGTGGCCTATTTCCCCCACTAAAATATAATTTCCTCCCACCCCCTCATCCATTTTTATTTGTTTCATGATCGTTTCCCAAGCATCTGGAGCCGTACATACCTGGCACATTATAATAGCTCAGTACCTATTTCTTCAGTAAATTACTGAATTCATATGAAGATTATAAAATGACCAAGATAAAGCTGTGAGATTTTTTTTTTTTAGCAGCTGAACTCAACTTATTGACACGCCCGCAACACATTAGGCCCTGGAGACACAAAGATAAATGAGACACAGTTTCTGTCACTTCGCCCCACTCCCAATGGTAGGTAGATCAATGGAGGTTTAGTAAAACTTTGAGATAAATGATATTTCTAAATCGGTAGGCTTCAAGTATAAATCTGGATTTCCACATGAGGGATGCAGGCACTGCTGCCTTCGGCGCTCTCTGAGGCTGAGTAATAGTAATAGATACTGCACCTGATGTGGGGCTGTGGGACCTCCTGTTTGCCACACTCTCCTGCCAGCTGTTCAGCTCTGGAGCCCAGCGCTCACTGCAGTTTCTCTTGGGCCTGCCCATCTGTATCATTAAGGCGAGTAACCAGTAAAATGTACTTGTCACTACTCAGGCTTGGGATCAGCTTGCCAGAACTCGATCGTCACCTATCATTACTGCCTTGTGTCTTTGGGCAGTTTACTTAGCTGCTTAGAGTATCGATCAACTCAACGGAAGCACCAGATATGTGTGTTCCCTGTGTCATGACTGCCATCACTGGTAATCACATTTGTGGATGTAAAGAGGAAAATAAAGCAGTTTTGTTACTTATCCCTAACAGGGGTATGGAAAACAAACCAGGATAAAGAAAGCCTTGATTTTCAAGAAAAAGGAGGGGTATTTAAAATTCAAATAACTCTCCGAGCTTTATAGGTCCCATCTCAGAATTCAGAAGGATTCAGGAGATGACCCATTCTTTTTTCCCGTGATAGACAGAAAGGTACTGAACGGCACTATCTTCAGCCCCGCTAATGTGTGGTCTTTAGACGTATTTGCCATTCCCTCTAAGATCCCAGGTTGGGAAAGATTGATAAGTCCTCCCGAGGTTTAAATTCATTTGAAAATCAATATTTCATGTAGATAAATTGATATTTTGACTCTAGTATACAGATTATTCTGTGTGCACTCTGTCCTGGAGCTGTGGAAGTTCAGCAAGTGTGTGCAAATAAGAACAGTTAACACTCCTTTGATTGTCTGTTTTTGCTCTTTGAATTTACACGGGGAAGTTCACTGGGACATTTAAAGCTCTCTTATGTTTCCTCTCGAGTCTTTAGACATCTCTCCCCTCCCCTCGTGGTTCTGTGAGGATTCTGATTTATTTCCTACAATCTCTATCACTGTATTCTTTGATTTTAATAGAGCTCAAGGATGAATAGACTTGGCTGTTAATTCTTACACGTGATTCTTACTTTCACAAATAAGGAAGCTTTTGGGGAAATTATAAAATGGGCAGTACAAAATGGGCCTGATTATTTCTCATATTTACTAGTTATACCATAAACTTCCTGAGACAGGATGAAAAGAGAGGAGGAACAGAACTATACTCTTCATCAAAAATTACCAGAGACACAAACTAAGGTTATCTCTGGGACCCTCATTCCTTAGTAGTGTTCAAATTTTGTGAACGGGATTGATTTTTAATAGTATAACTATTTTTATAGTGAGAACAATTTGAGAAGAATGATTAGGAAGCAAATGTTTTATTTGGACTAAAAGCTACACTTAGCAAATTTTAATGATGTATTTCTGGGTTGGAATTAATTAAAACGTTATCTCAAGGTGCTAAATTTTGCTAAATTAAACACATATGTAGGTTTATAAAAGTCTATGCATACACACACACACAGGGACATCAAATTTCAGGGAAAGTAGGTATATTGCTTTTGAGGATTCAGAAATATTCACGGAAATAAGATTCTTAGGAAAGAATAGGCATTTTGAGGGTATTCTTTATGTCCTCGTTGCAACTAGAGTTGGTGTCTCTGGTTTCTTTTGCCGGTGGGCTCCCTGCTGCAAGAAGCTGGCCCCCTGTACACAGCTGTGGGGAAACATCTGGCACACTTCCTTTGATCCTGCCTTTTGACTGAACATTTGGCCAGTGGCTCTACCCATTTCTATTTTCATTATATTATTATTATTATTATTATTATTATTATTATTTTATTGTAGCACTGGGGATGGCACCCAGGGGCATTCTACCTCCAAGCTACACCCCCAACCCTATTTTTTATTCTTTATTTTGAAGCAGGGTCTCACCAAGTTGCAAAGGTCCTCACTAAGTGGCTGAGGCTGGCCTCGAACCATGATCCTCCTGTCTCAGCCTCCCAAACGCTGGGATTACAAGCGTGCACCACCATGCCCGGCTTCTACCCATTTTTAACTGCTCATTTTCCCCTGATCATTAATCCCTAACATATTTTAAAAAATCGGGGAATTTCAAGTTCTGTAGAATCATCTTCATGTCAATGAAGATGGTGACTTGTGTTAACCTTCCATTTTCATATCTTTTAGACTTGTAGAAAAGTTGTAAAGATTGACAGGAGCGGTGGCGCACACCTGTAATGCCAGCATGTAGGAGGCTGAGACAGGAGGATCACAGTTTCAAGGCCAGCCTCAGCAATTTAGTGAGACTCTGTTTCAAAATAAAAATCAAAAAGGCTGGGGTGGCTCAGTAGTAGAGCACCCCTGGGTTTAATCCCTAGTCTGTCTGTCTGTCTGTCTGTCTGTCTGTCTGTCTATCTCTCTCTCACATGCATTCACAGCAACAACACCAAACACACACACGCACACACACACGAAAAGAATAAAAAGGAAAGAAAAAGGAAAAATTGCAAAAGTAAACTTCACTAGGACATCCTAAATGTGAACATCATGCATAATAATTATTTCTACTGCCAACACTAAACAAATTGACCCTGACATAATACTGTTGACTAAATGACAGACCGTATCCTGAGCTCACCACTTGTCTTGCTAGAATAATATTTTTCCTGTCTAGATTTGCAGCCAATATCCCACGCTAAATTTAGGGGCGTCTCCTGGGTCTCTAACCAGTGACAGTCGGTTCTTGTCTTTTATGACTTAGACTCATTTTGAGGACTGACTGGTGATTTTATGGGAGGTGTCTTCTTATGATAAGATTGAGGTTACGTGTTATTTTATTTTATTTTTTGGCACTGAGCTCTATTCCCAGCCCCTTTTATTTTGAGACAGGGTCTTGTTAAGTTGCGAGGCTGGCCTTCAAACTTGTCTGCTCCTCCCTTGGCCTCCTGAGTTACTTACAGATATGCGCCACCATGCCCCAGAATTTTTGGTGAAAATTCAATAGAAGTGATGTCAGCACGTCTTAATGCTGATGTTAAGTTTGACAAGCTGGTTAAGATACTGTATGCTAGATTCTGTGCAATGAATTTACTATTTTCCCCTTTGGAATGTATAATTATTTCAGGGGAAACGTTGAGACTATGGAAATACCTTCCTTCTCCTCAAAACTTCCTTTCTTTATTTTAGCATTCATCTAGGGATCTTGCTAGTAAAATTTCTCATTGTCCTCTTTTAATGGCCCTTTTTCGTTTTTCTCACTCTTGCTACATTTGACTTGCTTGGCACACGATAAAACATTTTTTCTTATTGTGTTTGTCCCCTTAAAAAAAAAAAAAAAAAGGCATCGAAGTCAGGTGCTGCTGCTCACACATGTTTAATCCCAGTGGTTCAGGAAGCCGAGTCAGGAGGGCCACATGTCTGAGGCCGG
This sequence comes from Muscardinus avellanarius, assembly GCF_963383645.1. NCBI lineage: Eukaryota > Metazoa > Chordata > Mammalia > Rodentia > Gliridae > Muscardinus > Muscardinus avellanarius. The sequence goes on from NC_137803.1 coordinate 60,353,258, forward strand.
CCTGGGCCACATAGCTAGACCCAGTCTCTAAATAAAAATTTAAAAGAGCTGAAAACATAGCTCTGGGATAGAGCACCCTGGGTTCAATCCCCACCCTCTCAATAGTCATTTAATATATTGTTCTTTCAGTTGTTTTATTTTGTTTTTTTGTGGTACTGGGGATTAACCCAGGGGCATTCTACCACCGAGCTACACCCCCAGCTCTATTTTTTATTCTTTACTTTGATTGTTTTTTGTTTGGGGCAGTAATGGAGAATTGAACCCAGGGGCATCTACCTCCAAGATTCACCCCGGGTCTTATTTTTTTATTCTTCATTTTGAAACAGGGTCTCACTAAATTGCAGAGGGCATAAGTAGCTAAGGCTAATCTCAAGCCTGCCATTCTCCTTTCTCGGCCTCCTAAATACTGGCAATACAAGCATGTGCCACCATTCTTGGCTTTGTTCTTTATTTTGAAACCGCGTCTCTACGTTGCCGAGGGCCTCACCAAGTAGCTGGGGCTGGCAGCAAACTTGGGATCCTCCTGACTCAGCCTCCCAGGGACCGGATTGCAAAGTGCACCACCATGCCTGGCTTGTTCTCTTCAGTTTTGACACCAAGTACAACATTTGTTTTGCCTGGTCTGAATTTCTGAAAACTGTAAAGATAGATTTCCCAATTTTCAAATTTTCTTGAATTTTTTTATTTTTTATTTTTTTATTTTTTGGTGGTACTGGGGTTCCTGGAAGCCCTTCTACCTCCGGGCTACACTCCCAGACCTATTTTTACATTTTTATTTTGGAAACAGGGTCTCCTAAGCCAGCACGCGTGGCTGGCTTCGAACCTGCGCGATCCTCCTGTCTCTGCCTCCCAAGCGCGGGGATTACAAGCGTGCGCCACCACGCCCGGCAGATTTTCTTGAATTTTTAGAAAAAAAATTTTATTAAAGGCTTAAGAGAGAAAAAAAAAAAACTAGAAAGTCGCTAAATTAAATGCTTTGTTAAGACTGTGTAGCTGTTCTTAAAGCCCGCCTTGCCTGGGGAATATTACCACTGCAACCATATTTTGTTTCTTAGAAGTATCTTTATACCTGATGTGAAACATCTTCCTGAGATATTGAGAAGATGTCACCTGAACATCTGCCAATGTATTTTAACTAAAGGAAGCAATCTCATTTGCATATAATCAGAATCTCTTCTCATTCCCCCTCAAAACAATTTAATTTCTGAAGTGATTTCTGCACTGTGGCGTTAAACCGTATGTTCTCCGGTTATCAGTTCCAGACAAGAATAAAAGTAAAATATTATATAGCAAAGCAAATGAGGTGAATGGAAAGCTTCTCAGAAATTTTGGAAATACATTCTATTCATTTAATTAGGAGGCTTTGTATTGTTTTTAAGTTTCTTTGGATGAACATATAAATTATGCCTACTCTTAAATAGTGCAGAGATTAACCTTTTCTTAATGTCTGTCATAATAAGGATAGCAAGTTTAATGTGCAGTGCACACAACTATTACGATATGTAAGTTTTCTTGTTTTAATAGTAAGTAGCCTACAGTGGTATATTGTTTTATTTCTTTTTTTCTTGTTTTTTTTTTTTTTTGGTGGGTCTGGGAATGGAACCCAGTGTCATTAGACCTCCGAGATACACCCCTTGCCCTATTTTTTTTATTCTTTATTTCGAAACTGGGTCTCATTGAGTTGCAAAGGGCCTCACTAAGCAGATGAGGCTATCACGTGTAATCTTTTGTTAAACATTTTGACAAAAGCATTTTTTCTTGTTACTTTGAGATAATTTTAGTTCAGTTTGTCCTTAGTTTCCTGGTGTGCTCTGGCTACATGATTGGTGAGTTTTGTATATCATTATCATATGGTGTGTGTGTGTGTGTGTGTGTGTGTGTGTGTGTGTGTGTTTGGTACTGGGGATAAAACCCAGGGGCATTACTTCCAAGTTACGCCCAAACTTTAATTTTACTTTTTATTTTGAAACAAGGTCTCAGTAAGTCACAGAGGACCTCAATAAGTACCTGAGGCTGGCTTCGAACCTGTGATCCTCCTCTCTCAGGCTCCCAAATACTAAAATTACAAGCGTGGGCCACCAAGCCCAGATTCATCACATAAAGTTTTATATATTCCTTTCTTTGTGTTTCCTAGATAATGTGTGTCAAAACAAAAGAACAGCCGGGCATGGTGGTGCACGCTTGTAATCCCCGCGCTTGGGAGGCAGAGACAGGAGGATCGCGCAGGTTCGAAGCCAGCCCCGCGCGCTGGCTTAGGAGACCCTGTTTCCAAATAAAAATGTAAAAATAGGTCTGGGAGTGTAGCCCGGAGGTAGAAGGGCTTCCAGGAATCCCAGTACCACCAAAAAAAACCAAAAAAATAAAAAACAAAAAAAACCCCAACCAAACAAAAAAATCAAAAAAAACAAAAGAACAGTGTAGCTAAAAGCTTTAGATTGCTTTATTTCCTAAAATGGGAAGTAAAGAAAAAATTAGCAGATTATTTTACTACATTTTACAAAGGGGCTTATGACACATTCTCTGAGTATCAAATGTCTTATAGCATTCTTCAGTAAATGAGTGTTAGACCCGGGTGTGATGGAGCTCACCTATAATCCCAGCACTTGGGAGGTTGACAGGAGGATCGCAGGTTCAACGCTAGCCTCAGGAGCTTAGCCAGACTCTCAACAACTTAGTGAGACTCTGTTTCAAAACGAAACATAAAAGCTGGGCGTGGTGACACAGGCTTGTAATCCCAGCATCCAGGAGGCTGAGGCAGGACGATCGCGGTTCACCGATGGCCTCAGCTACTTAGGCCATTTGTAACTCAATGAGACCCTGTTTCAAAATAAAATAATAAAAAATAGGGCTGGGGGTGTAGATGGGAGGTAGAATGCCCCTGGGCTCCATCCCCAGCACAGTGAAGAAAAACAAAAATCATAAAAAGGGCTGGTGGGCTCAGAGGTAGACTCCCCTGGGTTCAGGCTCCAGCACCCCCAGAAACACCTGCGTGTGTGTGTGCGCGCACACACACACACACACACACACACACACACACGCACGCGCACGCGCATGCACATATCCATCCATTCCACAGGCACAGAGTTCCATGCAGTCCCAAGTATAGGTGAGCATAAACTCAGGTAGAAAACCAGCTGTGTGTCTCATGCTACTCTTAGAAACCAGTGAAATCTGTGTTCCACTTCTGATGCCTCAGATAAATAACATGGCGTCTGCGCACAACCAAACACAAAAGACAGGAAGGAGGAACTGGAAACCGGAGATAAAGTCATAAGTGTCACTTCTGAGCTTCCAGACCCTGGAGATTTATTTGCACTATTTTAGTCATTCTGCGTTATGGTACTGATTATCTTTAATGTGTAAAGATAACTCTTTGTATCTGTACTTAACTTTGTGGTTAGCCACTAAATTCTCTTTGTACATCTGTAATGTTTAAGGAAGAAAATCCCTTTGAAGTGTGTCTACTAAGTATTCACTTATGAAAACCAATGTGGAAATCACTGAACAGCACCTTTGCTTATAAAGAAGAGCCCAGCGATGGGTCTGCTCGCGACTCCAATGTGTTTGCTGAGTACAGAGGTCCAGTCCTACCCTGGCGTTGTGCGCATCGGTACAGAAACCTGACAGGTGGTAGATAAAAATTCTGAATATCTTAAAATGACATGACAATGAATGAGAGGATGTTTTGATCTCTTTCCTTTCCGCTCTCCCTCACCCTCACATGTTGAAAATCCATACGGTACAAGCGTCAGTATGTCAGTGGTGGCGATTGAGCCCGTGTTTAAGTGACAAGAGGTGAAAAGTAAAGCAGGAGAGCGTAAGTGCCGTCCAAGAAGCAGGCTGAACCTAAGTTTTGAAGGTTTCCTTTGACAGTAGTAGCTAGACTGCTTCTCATCATACTAAGCCAATCCGCCGTGGTAATGATCTCTTGGTGATTGGTCGGGCATTACTGTCCAGTGGTGTCGATTTTCAAAGGAACAGCCCAGCTTTTCTGCCAGCTTCCTCTGTGAAGAGCTCTGTGCTCCAAACTGGACCTGCGTTGCCCCTTTTAAATCTCACAATAGTCCCGTGACCTGGGAATAAACTGGGGCGCGGAAAGGCAGCTCAGGATGGCCCAGCAAGGTAGGAGGGGCCAGGGCCAGGCTTCCCGCTCAGGCTCCTTCTGAAATTGTACTTCTTACAAGTCTGGGAACATCATTTAATATTACAGGTTATTTTTCTGCCTCAGTTTGATTATAGGTCTACTGAGAGCAGGAACGGTATTATTGTCCCTTCCGCTCGGCAGCCAGCATTAGCAGCTTTTAAAGAATATATCATTCAATTTTTATTTTGTCTTCCCTTTTGCAAACTTTTCTCTTTTGTTTTCCTGGAATAAGCAGAGATGTGTTAAATACGAATGGATGTAAAGAAGTTATTGGAGAAACTCTGTTCATACTTGAGGAATGTCAGTCATAGGCTCCAACTGCCCCCATTTCAAAGCTATGTTCTTCTTCTCCGTGCAGTCTTATTTGGGTGACATTATTTTAGAAGAAATGTGTTGAGGAAGTCATTTAAATTGACCAAGAAGCCATGATCTCAGCAAGAATGATCAAAGAAAGAAAGATCCAAGCTGTCGGTAGCAGGAAAGCTCCCTGTGGCTGGAGTTTTAGTTTTTTATTTTTTTTTTTTAGTGGAAGAGGGGAGGGTAATTTTTAATTCTTTAATTCTTATGTTCATGTTCCTAGTAACAGATGTTAGGATTTTTTCACTTCAGTTTTATTAATTACTTCATTTTACTACTAAAATGATTACTTCATTTTATTATTAAAACCGACTTCTATGGTTAAAGGCATGTTTTTTCACTTAATACCTTCCAGTGTGATTTATAAGAACTTTTCTTTTTTTGGTACTGGAGATGAAACCCAGGGATATTCTACCTCACAGCTATGCCACCAGCCCTATTATTTATTTTGAAACAGGGTCTCACTGAATTGCAAAGGGCCTCACTAAATAGCTGAGGCTGTCTGCAAACCGCGATCCTCCGGTCTCAGCCTTCCAGATGCTGGGATTACAAGCGTGCACCACCAGGCCTGGCTAGATAAGAACTTTTAATGTGGGTTGGGAAGCAGCACTCCATGGTATTAACAGGGCCCTGATTTCTCATCCAGTATTCAGTCAAGTCTCCACCTCAGCTCGATGCAAGGCTAGCCAGGGTTACAAGTCGAGGCCTAGACTATGACTTTGTGGAGATTTTTCTGTTCTAAATCTTGCTGGGAAATTTAGGGGTGCATGTGCCTGCTGTCCCAGTGATTCAGGAGGCCGAGGTAAGGAGATCAGAGGGCCCAGGAGTTCCACCAGCCTGGTATAGTGAGCCCTGTCAGGGATGCCCAGTGCGGTGGCACCTACCTACAATCCCAGTACTTGGGGAGGCTAAGACAGAAGGATTACAGGTTTGAGGCCAGCCTCAGTAACTTAGTAAGACCATGTTTCAAATTAAAAATTGAAATAGGGCTAGGGGCATGCTTAGAGAGAGAATACCCCTGGGTTCTATTTCTAGTACCCCCCAAAATAAAAGAATTTCAGGATAAGATTGGGCAGGTTATAGGAATCTGGAATCTGAACCCCACAGCAGTCCTGATGGCCTGTAAGCCTGAGCACAGCCCTTCTCCTTCAGTGACCTTGGGACCATGACCTTGGGACCAGTACCTTGGGACCATGAGTAGTGCTCATCTCAGACGGGCTTCAGACATTTCCATTTAACCTGGCGTGGTGGTGCATGCCTGTAATCCCAGTACTTGGGAAGCTAAAACAGGAGGATCACAGATTTGAGGACAGCCTCGGCATTGTAGAGAGATTCTCAGGAATGTAGAAAGACCGTGTTTCAAAAAAATAAAAATAAAAAGGTCTGGGGGTGGTAGAATGCCCCCGGGCTCAATCCCTAGGACCACCACCAAAAAAATAAATAAGTAAAAAATACATTTCGAAAACCGATCCCAAGTCCATCTTGGTCTGTCCTTGATTATGCTTTTGATGCCAGAATCCGAATGGCCTCCGGGCTCTGGTTGCTTGGGTTTAGCCTTCAAGGTCTTCATTTCATAAACTGTAGCTTACAGAGGTGCAGACGTTGGACTGTCACACTGGGGAGATGTGAACGGGAGTCTGGGCTTCTCTACTAACTGCTGTGTCTCCAGGAGTCTTCTCTCCATTCCTAGCCAGCGGGAAGTTCAGAGTGTGTTGCTCATAGGAGCGGAGCTTCATGAAGACCAGTCATGGGTGAACAAAAAAGGTGTCTCTGCTTCAGCTGGAAGCCAACTAGGGCAGAGGCAGAAGGACAGTTTTACTGAGTCCTGGCACCTGCTCCCGTCCTGCAGCATCATCTGCTCAGGCCAGTGACGTGGTCCTCGCTGCTCAGGCTGGTGACGTGGTCCTCGCTGCTCAGGCCGGTGACGTGGTCCTCGCTGCTCAGACCGGTGCCGTGGTCCTCACTGCTCAGGCCGATGACGTGGTCTTCGCTGCTCAGGCCTGTGACGTGGTCCTCACTGCTCAGGCCTGTGACATGGTCCTCGCTGCTCAGGCCGGTGACATGGTCCTCGCTGCTCAGTCAGGCCGCCAACAAGGAGCACACCCAGAGAGAGAAGGAGCTTTCTGGCTGGGAAGCTCCCAGGGTATAGAACGACTCTGAGAACGACATCTCCTTAGCTTCCTTCCCAATACCGTCCCAGCTGCTGCCCTGTGTATTATCTCAGCCAGGGTAACTCAGGGAGAGTCGAAAACACACTTGCTGTGACTTTGCATTGGCATCTTAAAGAAAAACATTTGCTGACCTCAGTAGAGTAAGCAATTCACTGGGGAAAGAGCTGACTGAGTTTCCACAGATTCTGTTTTGGAAAACGGAGAACGCCTGGCCCTGCGATCCAAACATACTTCCCTCCCTCCTTCCTCGATTATAGAACTCTGACATGACAGGGTTGACTTGGCAAGTGTGTTTTATGGAATCTGGATTGTGCTTAGTTGCAGAAAGTGCCAGGCTGGAGGATGACTCCCACTCTCCCGGTTGCTGGCAACACATAATTGGAAAACACGGGCCTCCACTGCCTGTTTGAAGCTGTCCAGCTCTGTGCGGCCGTGACTCCAGGCCAGCTAAAACAACACGAGTCTGTGCTCATGAGACGCCCACAGGAAGCTGCCTTTGGTTCTACCAGTCTTAAACAAGCATATTGCTCCTCCAGGTGCTTCCAAAGTTCTCATTATGAGTTAAAGTTACCACCAGAGCTGGGCGTGGTGGTGCACACTTGTAACACCAGCATTCAGGAGGCTGAGACAGGAGGATCGTGGTTCGTGGACAGCCTCAGCTTTGCAACTCAGTGAGACCTGGTTTCAAAATAAAGAATAAAAAATAGGGCTGGGGTAGCTTGGAGGTAGAACGGCCCTGGGCTCCATCCCCAGTACTACAAATAAATAAATAAATAAATAAATAGACTTAGTACCAATTCTTTTCCAGTGCATGGAGGTGTTTTGGTAGAGAGGGCTTTAAATTTTTTTTTTTTTCCAGGCGTGGTGGTGCATGCTTGTAATCCTAGCATTCAAGAGGCTGTGACTGTAGGATCGTGGTTTGCAGATGGCCTTAGCTACTTAGTGAGGCCCTCTGCAATTCAGTGAGACCCAGTTTCAAAATAAAAGAATAAAAATTAGGGTAGGGGGTATAGCTCGGGGGTTGAATATCCCTGGGTTCCATCCCCAGTCCTGCAAAGAAAAAAAAAAATGTATTTCTGTGAAACCAGGGACTGAACTTCGGGGCATTCTACCTCCGAGCCACACCTCCGGCCCTATTTTTTATTCTTTGTTTTCTCAGCTTCCCAAGTACTGAAATTATAAGGGTGTTTCACCACGCCCATCTTTTGAGAGGGCTTTTAAAGTGTATTTCAGAAAGGTACTCTCTTCAGTCAACCACCTCTTACCCATTTTATCCTCTCTGTGTCTTTCCCACGGCCACCACCTAAACCACCACAGCCCATGATTCTTTTAGTCTGATTTTAGAGCTCTTGGGTTAAATTCATATAATCAAATCTGTAGTCTCAAGCTGTTTGCTTATTCTGTTTCAGGACTTTAGTCTGTTATTCTTCTGGAGTATAAAAGATGGCTTTACGGTAGACCATGAAGAGATTGAGAAGTGCTTGAAAAGGTTAATGCGCTGTTTCCAGTAAAAATAAGGAGGCTCCTACCCGGGTGGGAGAATGGATGAAAGAGAGTAATGATTCCTTTCTGTTCTTCTAAAACCAGCAAAGAACTTGGTGTGATTTGGTGACTAAATGCATGATGGGCACTTGGGAAAATGACCTAAGTTTCTGTTCGGGGATGTTCTTAACTGAAGTTGGGAATTTGGATAGGTGAGTAGATCATGGATGGGGTTAACGGGTTGCACATGAGAAATTGTGACTTTAGGATCTTGTAAGACAATGCAGTATGTCCTGCCAATGCTGGATGAACAGTTGAAAGCTTAGGAGGGGGATCACAGCCCACATTTTTAAGAGTATTCAAAGGAAGTCAGGCCTCATGGCATGCCTAGAGTTCACATACTTAAGAAGCTGATACTGGAGGATTGCAGTCTTGAGGTAAGCCTAGGCAACTTTGTGAGACATTTTTTTAAAAAATTAAAAAAGGTTCATTCTCTAGTTCCACATGGATATGCACTGGTGTGTATTCATGAGAAACTTCAGCACTGGGGATAGTTAAAACTGAGATAGACCGGCCATGGTGGTGCAGGCTTGTAATCCCAGCATTTGGGAGGGTAAGATAGGAGGATGGCAGTTCTTGGACAGCCTCAGCTCCTTAGTGAGGCCCTTTGCAACTCAGCGAGACCCTGTTTAAAAATAAAGAGTAAATTTTAGGGCTGGGGGTGTAGCTTGGAGGTAGAGTGCCCCTGGGTTCCATCCCGAATACTAAAAAAAAAAAAAAAAAAAAAGAAAATCCTGAGATAGAACAAGACGAGCTTTGTAAGAGAGTGAAGAATCTCAATGGAAACAAACCGGCAACAAAACGGAAGCCCAAGGAACAGTGTTAAGAAAGGAAGGGCGTAGCTTGGAATGCTGTGATGGCAACCACAAGGACAGGAACATTCTAGAAGCCACCGGTTAGAATGACCAGACAAAAACATCAAGTATAGCACAAAGACCAAAGAAAATAGAAACTAAAAAATCACCCCCAGGGTTCTAGCCCGCTGCCAGTGATGGTCTTCCCTGTGGTGGCTTCAAGAGAGTGGTAGAGGCAGAAGCCAGTTCGCTACATTTTAAAAAGTAAAGGTGAAGCCGGGTGTGATGATGCACGCTTATAATCCCAGAATTTCGGGAGGCAGAGACAGAAGAATCTGGGTTCGCAGACAGCCTCAGCTACTACTTAGTGAGGCGCTTTGTAATTCAGCAAGGCCCTGTTTCAACATAAAGAATTAAAAAATAGGGCTGGGGGGTGTAGCTCAGAGGTAGAATGCCCCTGGGTTTCATCCCTAGTACTGTGAAAGAAAGAAAGAAAGAAAGAAAGAAAGAAAGAAAGAAAGAAAGAAAGAAAGAAAGAAAGAAAGAAAGGAAGGAAGGAGAGAGAGGAAAGAAAGGAAGAAAGAAAAGGTGAAACAGGCCGTGGAGGCAGCTAATGGAGTGAGCCCTCTTAAAAGCTGACTTTTGATTAAGAAAGAACAGAGAAGCAGCAGACTGAAGGAGGAGTTTTAGAAATTACCAAGAAGAACAGAAGCTCTGATAAGAGTCAATAAAGAAACCTAGCATTTCTAAAGTGCAGGCTTTAAACATATCTCTTCCCTTATTTAAATATTTTTCAAATACATGGTCTGGCTTAGCTATGGCTTGAGTGTGTCCCCCAAAGGTTCGTGTGCTAGAACATTGGTCCCCAGGTTAGAATGTTGAGGGATGGTGACTCTTCAGGGACTGAAAGGTAATTAGGTGATTTGTGCACCGACCTCAGAAGGGATTCATGTAGTTATTGGGTTAGTTCTTGAGTGTAGGTTGTTAAAATGGAGGCCACACTAGGCTCCTGGCTTCTCTGCATTCAGCCAGCTCCTTTTCCACATCCCTGCCATGTTGTGATGCAGCCGGGGGCCCCTCACCAAGATGCTGACTTGGAGCTCCTTGGATCATCCAGCCACCAGATTCATGAGATGGCCATTAAACCTCTTTAGTTTATAAAGCACCCAATCTTGGATATTTTGTTACAGAATATCAAATAAATTAAGTCAATATATTTTTTGCTTGTAGGATGAAATTTGACCCTACGTAGAGTGGAAACATTGTTAGAGTAAAAGCATTATCTCTTTTCCTCATTGCTGATTTTTTGACTGCCTCTTTGCCCATCAAAATGCCTAACAGTGGGTAGCCTTAACAAAGGGTTGCTTGAAGAATGCAGTGGAGGCTGACATCTGGAAATGTGACCTCCATCGGGGAGATAGCAGGGATGTCTTCCAAAACTTGAGTGTCTATTCTTTTATGAAGTTTACTCTGAGAATATTTTATTAGTTAGCTGTCATTCATAAAATAGCATAAAGTATTAATAATATGCCATCAGGTGAAGAATGATTAATACAAATAAAAACTAGCAGCAGTTTTATTCATTTATTTGGTACTGGGGATTGAACCCAGGGACATTCTGCCTTCAAGCCACACCCCAGCTCTGTTTTATTCTTATTTTGAAGCAGGGTTGCTAGGTTGCTGAGCCTCTAAATACTCGCTGAGGCCCTCCTTGAACCTGAAATCCTCCTGTCTCAGTCTCTCGAGTATTGAGATTACCAGGTGCATCACCACGCCCAGCTAGTAGTTGTAAACAGTCATACTTTGATACATAAAATTGAATGCTGCACAGTTAATAGAGGGCAAATACATCTACCGCTTTAGAGACTATATTTTGACTCATGATTATTTCAGATACTAAAATAAAAATAAGAAAGAATTAAACTCTGGTTCTCACAATAAAAGCGGAGGTGAACTAATCTTTACTGAGCCTCTGTAGGACATACATGATACTGGTGCTGGTGCCACAAGAGTCATTAATAGGTGATCCCTAAGAAAGAGCAGCGAGATGCAGGAAGGACCAGTTTCAGCTGCATCTAAGGCTTGAGCTCCCCCAGGGCCAAAGCGATGTCCCTTACTTGGGCTTCCTGAATGTCCAGCCTCGTTCAGCCCAATGGTCCAGAATGAACACGCAGTGTCTGAGCAGTTGAAGGGTTGAATGAGGAAAATGCACGAGGTTCTTTGAAAGAGCAGAGAAGATGTAACTAGTGCTTAGGCTCAGGGTGCTGCCAGAGCAGTTATGGAAAGATTCTTGGAGGAGTTTTTGGTCCTGTGAAATCTTAATGATCACAAGAGCCAGGCATGGTAGCACACTCCTTTACTTCCAGTACTTGGGAGGCTAAGACAAGAGAGTTGCAGGTTCTTGGCCAGCCTCAGCAACTTAGTGAGGCCCTGTTTCAAAATAAATAATAAAATAGGGCTGGGAGTGTAGCTCAGAGGTAGAAGGTCCCTGGATTCAGTCCCTAGTAGGAGACACCACACACACACACACACACACACACACACACACGAAGAGAGACAAAGGAAATATTTTGTAGCGTAGCCACTGTTGCTGGTGTTGCTGAGGCTGTGCGGTATGTGGTCAGTGCAGGAGGGTGATAACCACTTACTAGGGAAAAATGCAGTTGGAGCAAAATGTTGGGCGAGGGTCAGACTGAACTCTGTTTCTTACCAAGTTCTGTCATTTGATAATAAAGGCTGTCTACTAGCTGACCTTTAGGATCTCCTGTGGAACTTAAATTCTGCTTTTCTCAATGATTATGTTGGAAAGTAAAGTAATGAGATAATCCTAGATTTTTAACCAAAACATGGTTTTAGACCTATACTAATTTTATAATTACATGTTCACCCTCCATTTAACTTTTCTCACTTGATTGATTTCTCAGGTACGTAGGCATCTCAGTAGCATGATTTTTTGTTTTGCCTGGTTATAGTACATTCTATTACTCTGAGTAGAGTTTGGTTTACTTCAACCAAGTAACCTAAATCAGGATAATATATCAGTAAGATGATGGCTTTTAAGCTTCTCTTTGAAAAAATATAGCATATCTGAGAAATAGAACTGATTTTTACCTTCAGATATTATAACTTAGAGCTTAATCAAGTAGCTCTCAGTTTATTAATTGTGTACTGTTGAGGAATGCCATGAAACTTAAGTTTTTGTTCAAGATTAAAGAGAATTATATTCACTAATTTATTTTTTGCAAGGCTAATTTTGAGCTGAGCAAGGTGGGACATGCCTACAATCCTAGTACTTGAGAGACTGAGACAGAAGGTTTGAGGTTTGAGGACAGCCTCAGAAAGTACAGAAACTCTCAACAATCTAGCAAGACACTGTTTCAAAAATAAAAAAGGGGTGGGGGATTTATCTTAGAGGTAAAAAAAAAAAAAAAGCTGTGAGTTCAGTTCCCAGTACCATAAAACAAAAAAAACAAAAAAGATAAATTTTTGTAATATGGTATTAGCTAGACTTAATATTTTATAGAATTTAATTATATTTTATCTAATTAATTTAATTTATATCCCATTTTGTTAAAATTTTATTACAATTTATTTTAATAGAGACTTCCAAGAGCACATGTAAGCATACTGTTCAATATTTTATCTGTATTCTTTAATATTCCAATAAAACACACACACACACACACACACACACACACACACACACACGTAACTTAAGGAAAAACTCTATCTCACTATTTTCTGCTTTTGAGCTTTCCTGACATACAAGGTCCTGATGCTGATGACATATTGCAAGAATGCCGTGGCCTTTAAAGGAGAGGTAAAGCTAAAACTGTATGAAAATGGGTTTCATAGGATTTTCCTGCCTCTTTCCTTCTTCTCTGTTACTGTGAAGGAGGACTAAATAAGAGCAGTAATCCTAAAGATCTCTGGAATTTCTGAAGAAACACCCTCAAACAAATACAAAACAGGTCCTTTCTTTGGCACAGTAGTCACTTTTTTAAAAATGAAGGAGCGTCAATAGGTAGAAAAATCTAGAGTGATGATTTTTGACCAATGCAAGGACCATTTAAAACAAGATACAGAGAGTTAGTTGCATGAGTCTATAATCCCAGGGGAAAATGAGGCAGAAAAATCCCAAGTTGGAGGTCAGCCTGGAAAGTTTAGTGAGACCCTGTCAAAAAAAAAAAATAAAACCAAAAGAAAGAGCTTAGGATGAAGGTCACTGGTACAGTGCTCATAGGTTCAATCTCCAGTGCCACAAACAAACAAATAAAAACCAACAACAGGGACAAAAGGCAAGATATAGAACATTTCCATCACCACAGAGATCTTCTCATGTCCTTTTTTCCCCTTTCATCTCCTCGCTGCCTGCAATCTATTTCAGACTTCCATCACAATAGATTAGTAATGGCTGATCTTGTAAACAGAATATTACCAAAAGAATTGTTTTGCATCTGGGTGTCTGGCATCTCTTACTTGTCATCATGGTCTCTGAGATCATTTCATCTAGCCTGAAAGTGGTAAGAACGTGTATAGACCATTTGTTAGTGGTATTTTGTTGCCCTACCTGACTGTTACCCAGCTGTCCTACAGGCATTGTGTGTTGGATATGTGGAGAGGCCGGCCAGGAAATAGGTTTAGATCAAAACCATCACACTGCCAGGAAATTGAACTCACAGACCTCCTCTCTGAACGCTGTATCTGAAGACCTATATCTCCATGGTAGATCCAGGCAAAATTGAGTTATAATCGAGTTTATTTTTGAGCCTACCTAATTTGTTTGGCTTCCTGGAACCCTTTTATTTCTCCTGCTCTGCATCAGGTAGTGATCATTCAATTCTGACTAAGGAACTATCTGCCTTAACATTTAAGGCATTTTACTTTTCCAAAGCATATATACATTTTTAAAAATCTCTAACACTGAAACTCCAAGTCTCATTCAGGGGACAGAGAGAGTTCTTCAGGCAGGAAATCACACATCTCAATGTACATTATTTAGACAGGGATTTCTGATGTTCTGCAAATAATCAGTATTTTGGACTTTGGTGGTAATATGCTCTATTGGACTCTACTGCTGTTAACACAAAAGAAGATTTGGATGATACATAAGCCAGTAGGGTTGATGTGTGCTAATAAAACTTTATTTACAGCAGTAGATAGTGAGCTGGATTTGGCCCATGGGCTGTAATATGCCTCACTGACTGAGACAGTACTATGATTTGGAACGTAAATGTCCCTTAAAGGCCATGTGCTTTGTTGCCAGTCTGTGGCCCTACTGGGAGCTGAGGCCGAGGGGAAGTAGTTAGGTACTTGGGTCATGCCCTTGAAGGGGATGCTGAGACCCTGGCATCTTTCACTTCCCAGCTGCCATGAGTAGTGGGCACACCTTCTCTGCCATACGCACCTGCCACGATGAGCAGTGCGGCCACAGGATGAAAGCAGTTGGGCCACTCAACCAGGGACGAACTCTGAAGCCATGAGCCAAAACCTTCTCTTTCTTATAAGTTGTTATTGTCAGTTGTTTTGGTCATAGTAACAGAAAGCTGACAAACACAGCTTCTTCTTCTGTTTACTTAGAAAGCATGTACAGGGAGTGTGCCATAGCAAAGTACAGAAAATAAGTCCTGAATACAGAAAGCTGAGAAGAACCTCAGGTTGTACTTGTTACAAGATTTCCTTATTGTGTGAGAGCACTGAATTCAGAGCATTAACCTTTCAAGGTCACCGAGAGTCAGTGAAAGAGCCCAGATCATTCTGTTTTCTAATCATTTGATAGTGTGTTTGTTTCCTTCTTCAAATTTTGATACATATGAGTCACATTAACTCAGCTTGATAGCTGGAGAGACTATCTTTGTTCATATATTTTGAAACAATAAAAGAGAAAGAAAGAGAGAAAGGGGGGAATGAAGGTAGAGGGAGCAAGGAGAGCGAGAGGTAGATAGAGAGAAAGAGAGAGAGAAAGAGAGAGAGAGAGAGAGAGAGAGAGAGAGAGAGAGAGAGAGAAGGGAGAAGGGAGGATGGATAAGAATGAGCAGAAAGAGAGAGGGGATGAGACTGAGAATGTCAGATAAAGGCACTCAGGTGGTGGCATTCTGAAGACAACAAAAGTTGTCCAAAAAGGGGTAGAGTTAAACATTAGCAAGCTGATGAATTACTGAAAGAAAAACACATTTCACTTTTTATAATTTTCTCAAATCATTGCTTTAAAAATTTAAGTGTATGAAGAATAAGTCATGAATAAAAATTTAAGGAAGAAAATAGAGAACTCTAGGTTCTTTGATAATGAGTTAATTCATTCATTTTTCTTTTTAAAAATCTTTGTTTTGGCAAACATTCATTGGGTGTCTTCTCTTGAAAACATTGCAAAAAATCAAAACCACATAAGATGCAGTCCTTGTGACTCACAAGGTGAGACTGGAACCCAATAGAACTAGGAATCGTGTTTAGCATTGAGGCCTCTGGAGAGAAATCAGGGTTTGTTTCAGGATGAAATTATGTTGAGCAGGTGGAGATATCGGGTGATGTGCATATACTGGTGTATGTGTGAGGGTGAAGGGAAGAGAGGGTGTAAGAAAGGGTAAGTGAACTGAGCATGGTGGCACACACCTGTAATGCCAGCTACGGGGGAGGTTGAGGCAGGAGAGTCTGAAGTTCCAGGCTGGTCTGGGCAACCTAGTGAGATGCCATTAAGAGGGAGAAGAAAGCAAGAAAGAAAGAAAGAAAGAAAAAGAGGAGGAGAAGGAGGAGGAGGTGGAAGTGGAGGAGAGAGAAAAAAGAGGAGAGAGAGGGAGGGAGGAAGGAGAAAGGGAGGGAGGGAAGGAGAGAAAGGGCCAATAATTGGGATTATAAGTTAGAAATTAGTAATTGAACTGGTAGTAGACTCTGCAAGTATATTTGGCAGGATTTTATTTGTAGGATGAGGTTGGCAGAACAGATAAGTTGTCAGAGAATTGTCAACTAGGCAGAAAAAGCAATTAAATTAATAAAAGTTCTTGTCTTTGGGAGGGTATGTTCAGAGATACCATATGGTCTATTGAAAGAAAACATTGATTCCTAAAGACTCAGACTCAAGCAAAACCTTGCTTCTGTTAGAACTCCTCAAGATTTCATCCCACCCCCTCCAAAAGCAAAACCCATATAATTGATAGAAATTGCTTTGCACACCAGGAGTGGCCAGCTTACTGGTACCCTAGCTAATCGCAAAGGTACTAAGAATCCTAGCGTTTCCGTCAAAGTCCCAGCACTCATGCGTTCATACTTCCTAGTAAGTGGACACATACATAGCTCTTCCATACTGACTCGTATTCTCTCATTCTCTGTCTCCCTCCCTCCTTCCTTCCATCTCGTCTCTCCTCCTCCTCCTCCTCCTCCTCCTCCTCCTCCTCCTCCTCCTCCTCCTCCTCTTCTTCTTCTTCTTCTTCTTCCTCCTCCTCCTCCTCCTTCTTCTTCCTCTCTCTCTCTCTCTCTCTCTCTCTCTCTCTCTCTCTCTCTCTCTCTCTCTCTCTCTCTCTCTCTCTCTCTCCTGGCTTGCACTTACGTGACCCAGCTGGGTGTATGCAAGGGGATTTTTCTGATGTTGTGCACATAGGGCTGGCAGAGGGGGAAGGCTTTAAGTCTGCTCTCATGAAACCATGACTTCTCCTAAGCATTTGGGTAATTCCCATGAAGGTGAAACCTGAACAGAAACTTTAGAGGTCATCTTAGCCCTGCTCAGGCACAGTTAAGCTCATGACTGCTGGGGTTATAAATGCACCCCAATTTGTTTTGAGTAAGTGATAAAAGAAATCTAATTGACATTTCCACCCACCTGAAAGGATGCCACCCCAAAGTAGAATCCTCTGAATTCCCAAACAAAATTGAACCTCAAATTCAGTAGTATCCAGTCAAATAAACTTTACTCCACTGATAACTATTTGGGGGAACTATTTAAAGGTCAGGATATCTTTACATTTATAGCTATCATGACCATATTCTGTACCGGGAGAGAGCTCTCATGGCATGAAGAGTAAGTATTTCTCTCCTGGCTAGAGATTAGCTTTGAACAAATGTAGAACACGTTCAATATAAAAATAGTGCATGGCTAGAACAGGAGCCGGCAAGAATGCTGGCCATGTCGAGGCTGCTGTTCAGTCTCGTCTCCCTCTAATCAGGATCTGTCTGGGCTGCGTGGCCATGATGAGTAGCTTGTGTGGCTAGGATGTTTCGGCCAATTGGAAAAGCTGGCAGAGCATAGGCTGGGAGGGGGGCCTGTGTCCAAAAGATAGTCCTTGTGTGAATAGCACGTTTCTGTTCTCACAAGTGAAAAATATTGACAACAAATATTTAACAGTGCCAGACCCAAGGAAATATGAAATGCCAGAGATTTCTCACGAAAGGTACAGAGGAAATGGGAACCTTTCAGTATTTCACATATGCATAACACAAATCATATTTCTGCCTAATAGGAAGCCAAGAAAAATCAATCCTGATTTTGACCTCATCCCCACAGCCCAGAGCCCATCCTACATGGGAGTTTACTCAGTGTTTCTAGTGCTTTTCTCAGCTCCCCAGGCAGGTGTGTGGTCTCCATGTGAGCCCATCAGTCTCTAGTGTTGTGTGCCAACACAGGAAAAAAGTTTGTTTATGCAAATGAAGCATTTCTGAGATTGGGAATAAAGCTTCCAGCACATCTCTGACCTATGTAATCATAACAACATGAGACAGATGTTTGAACTAGAAGTCAATCAGAGCAAACAAATGATCTAATTCATCGGCATGCTGCCATAGGACACTGGAAACAGGGAATCAAGAAAGGTTAGCTCACCACCAGTCCCCTAACACGCACGGCAGCGTCCAGGCCGAGCACACCAGGTCCTGTGTGCCTGTATGTTTGTACCACTTCGAACCTCACTATGATGTATAATTTCAGTGCACCAACAAAAGTGTATTAAAACAAGAAAGCTCATGAGTAGCAAATATTTCTTGGAAAGTTAGAAATGTAAAAGCCTGATACCATTCTGCCCTATGCATTCAGTAGTAATATTGTCTGACAAGTTGATAGACCAGAGTATTTACTCAGGGTTTTTTATATTCATTCTCATTCAGACAACCTTTTCATCAGTATGTGGGATGTCTGAGCCCCGAGCATCTTTAGAGACCATCAAGCCTTCTCGTTTTCCAAATGAGACTAAGAAGGCCAACAGCTTACATCACTAATGTACCAGCATCTCTGTCCTCATCAGCTTTCCATCCCTGCAATGACAAACTTATCAAAAGACAAGGTTAATTTGGGCTCACTGTTTGGGAGATTTCGGTCCTTGATCCATTATTGGCCACGTCGCTTTGGGGCCTGTGCTGAGGCAGCCACTCATGGCAGAGAGCGTGCGGCAGAGAGGGCCTCTGCCTCATGGCCAGTAAGTGAAAGAGGAAGAAAGAAAGAGGCCAGTGGCCCATGGTCCCCTTCGAGGGTATGTGCCCAGTGGCCTACAGACCTCCGCCAAGCCCAGCCTCTTAGGGTTCCAGCATCTTCCAATAGCACCAAGGTAAAGACTGTGCCTTTAAATCATGGAACTTGGGGGACATTTCAAAGTACAGCAACTTATTTCCTTCCTTCCTTCCTTCCTTCCTTCCTTCCTTCCTTCCTTCCTTCCTTCCTTCCCTCCCTTCCTCCCTCCCTCCCTCCCTCCCTCCCTTCCTTCCTTCTTTCCTTCCTTCCATACTAGAGATTGAACCCAGGGACATTCATCCTCAAAGCTACACTTCTAGCAGTATATTTTTAAATTTTATCTTGAATCAGAGTCTCACTAACTAGCTGAGGCTGGCCTCCAAACTAGCATTCCTCATGCCTCAGCCTCCCAAGTACTGAGATTGCAGGTATTTGCTGCTGTACCTGGCAAACCATAACAATCCTATACCATGTTTTATTGGAGAAGAGCTCATTATTATGTTTTGTCTTAGTGCCTTCCAGATGACAGTGGGACTGGCTTCTTGTAGGAAGCTTCACATTCCTACATGTACAGCTGTCCTTTATCTCCTACATGACTCAAATCAGTTCTTTGTGGAACACTCCGCCTCCTTCACTCTAGGACCGCTGCACAGTTTTGTCTCCTTTGTTTATCTCCTGTGCCCTTTGGTCTTCACCTGAGTCCTGTTGTTCCTAGAGATCAGGTCTATAGTGACATTATCTAGAAAACCTTCTCTGATTCCCTCGATGCCCTTTCCTACTCTCTACTGCTCTGGCTGAGTTTATCTCCTTTACATTCCCAGCAAACCCTGGGCCAGCTGCAGCCCATGTTTAGGATTCTGATTGGCCGTTGCCATGTGACGTCTCCGTAGCTTCCCCGCCTCCCACGCTGGACCACAACCTCCCTGGGAGCCTGTTAGCTTGATGTCTACGATCTCAGAACCTAGCAACGTGCCCTATAAATGTTTATGGGATGGGGATAGGGACGCAATGTTGGAATTTCCTTTCCCCCAGTTGGGAAACAAAATAATTGACTCCAGTTAAATTCTATCACAGAAGACAATTTTTTTTTTTACATTGCTAAGTAAAAAAATGAGGCCCTAAAGAAACAGAGAAGTGCTAATCTGCATCAGATTCTAGCCAGCCTGCTGCTTATATTTTTACTTTGTCAGATTTTATCTCTTGTTAAAAAAAAAAAGTCCCCAGTAGGTGAAGAGAAAGGGAAATGCTTTTGTTTTTCAAACTATGAAGCTTATGAGGTTTCCAGACCTCACTGTGTGGCAGTTCTCCTTGGAGGTCATTTGTGTCCTGTTAAAGACAACATCTAATTTGGCACTCCATCATTTGGGATGATTCAGAAGGAGTCAGAGAATGTCATTTCAAAACCTGGAAAATGATGGCCACAAGGAATATGGTACACAGAAATTCAGAATGTTGGGCTGGAACCCAGACGGGCAGATGATCTATGCCAGCCGAGCCCGCGTGAAGGAAGTTTTAACCCACGGGTGGGCTCGCACAGACTGGCTCTTAGCTGGGATGCCCTCCTGGGGAGGGCTCTGCCAGCCTCAGCAGCTGTTGCTGCCCCTGGCAGCATCATAGGTTTCAAAATACAACAGTGCTGTCTCTTTGTAATTGTGCAAACCATAACATTTGCCCTATAATTTTCCTTTCTGATTTCAGTTTGATTTTCTGTCCTTGAGGTCTCTTAGGGTTATAAATGTCATTGGCAATTGCTAAGACAAGAAGCCAGTCTTCCTATTATCAGAAATAGCCAAAGTCCAATTTGCCTAACAAAATTTAAAAAAAGTCAGCATCTGGAAAATTCAACTTCATAAACCAGTTTAATTAGAAAGGAAGGAGAGCTACATTTGTAGAACAGACCCATTTGATTACTTTTTAACTATTAAGTAGATTAATTTTCAGAGTGGTCATTTTTAATATATGCATTCATTGACATTAGATTTTATTAAAAATTTAATTTTAGCTCCCTCTACAAATTGGCCAAAGCCTGTTCACTCTCGGTAAGCTAATAAGATCTCTACTCTGCCATGGGTTTTATTAATCCTCATTACTACTCTTAGAAGAAAAAACAGGAGTGGGGCCAAATGGAATTCTTTCCCCTCCTGCATTCCTCAGCCACAATTTCTGGAACTGTTTCAGCAAAATGTGAGCACCGTCATAAAATACTGAGTCTTTAGCTCCAAATGCAAACAGTGAACCAAAATAGACCTTTCTGCCCGTGTGGATTTTATCGCTGGTGTCACAGTCAATAAAAGGCTAATGCTTAACTTTAACATTTCTTTCTGAACTTGTTCTTGGTTCTCATTCTCGCCTTCCTAGTCTCTCTTGGTCTTCTCTGTCTTCACGATCATTCCTGTCTTGGGATGGCACACATTTTAAGCAGTATTACGAAGATAGTCTTTTCCTAAAAAAAAAAAAAAACAGTTGTTAAAGCTACTCAGACCCTGCACAAGAAATACTGTGTAAAGGACGGCTATGGGACGGGTTCTGGAACCTTCTCCTGAGGCTTCAGGTGAGTTCTTAGCCTGGAATTACTTTGTAATAACACAATAGGCTCTTCCTCCCCTTCGCTAAAGAGCGTAGACAGGTAACAAGAGGCCCCTTGTTCCTCACATCGCTCCATCCTGGTCATAACTCAGGAATGCAGAAGTGAGGTTTCTGAGAAATTAAGCAAGGGATGGGCTTATTTTTTCTCTTTTATATGCTCATAATCATCCTATTTAATTTTTGTTTTGGCCCACTGTACAATAGCCACCCCCATACCTTATTGCTATAAATACTATTTGTAAGGGTGTTTGATGAGATAAAAAAAAATCTCTCTACCTTTTTCTAATAAACCAATAGTTTTGTGTCATTACTATGTTGCATAATCAAATCTTTCTGAATCTAGGCTCGAATTTGGGAGAAGAATGAGAAGTAAGGACTTTGCAGTATCTAGTTACCTAGTTTGAAATGCTCACTTAATTTGTAGGGTTTTTTTGTTTTGTTTTAAAGGAGGAGGCCTTGAAAGAGACCATGGATATTTCTTCTTGCTCTTAGTACAGTATTGCAATTGTAAAAACTGAAAGAACATTCATTTGAGATGCGTGTCATTGCCATAGACATTGACAAACTTGTCCTTGAGATTATGTTAACACCACTAAAATATATGATGCATTTGATTTGGTTTGCAAAGATTCCATCTTTGTTCTAGAAATACACTTATCTCTAAATGACCTTTTACATGAAGAAACAAAGTGACAGGTAATTAGGAAGAAATGACTATTTAAAACATTACTATGGAGTGGAATATGTAATTTATTTTGGCTATATGACTCTGTAGCTGTAATTACTTTTTTTTAAGTCTTTCTTGAAATTAATTTCTTCCTATTAAATGTGGTCTTCAGCCCTTATAACCATTTCTTCCCAAAAAGTGGTATCATTTATCTAACCTAAGTTTAGTGAGGACCCAAATTATCATAGTGAGATTAAAGCTATCTGTGGAAAACTGAG
The DNA here is from genome assembly GCF_963383645.1 of Muscardinus avellanarius. Taxonomy (NCBI): domain Eukaryota; kingdom Metazoa; phylum Chordata; class Mammalia; order Rodentia; family Gliridae; genus Muscardinus; species Muscardinus avellanarius. Next base: position 60,375,224 of record NC_137803.1, read on the forward strand.
ACCATATAGTGGGTAAATTATAATAAAAGAAGATAAATTAGAGATAAATGTGGTTATTTATTTGGTATCATAATCAGGACAAGTTTAGACACGAAGATCTTACCTGTTTGAAAGCTCATGGTCAAAACCTTAAAATCACTAAGAAGGCCAGAGTGTGCCTTGGCTCCCTCTTGGTGCTTGACTGTTGGCATGGAGCAACTTCCCAGGACAAGTGGTTGACCTTACTTTCCAACCTCTGTAGCTCTGGGTAAAGTCCATGGAATCCATGCCTCAGTGCATGAGCTGATCTGCAGAGGTGGGGCAGGCTTTCCTCCCTTCCTCCTGCAGGGGAATTTTCCAAGGATCTTAATAAACAAAGCAGTGAGATGGGTAGACAATTTATCGAAGTAACTAGATGAATTGGATGCGAGGCTAAGGAGGTGTCTTAGTCAACATTCCACTGATGTAACCCAATTGACTGACAGCATAACTCAGAGGAATACAGATTTATTTGCTCACAGTTTTTGGAGATTTGGGGGTCAGTCCATGTGAGGCCAGGTCTGAGGAGCTCAGGGCAAGGCAGTGTTGGGCAGAGAGAGCGAGGCTCTGCTCTCACATCATGGCGCCAGAAGCCAGGGAAAGGGAGGTTTTGGAAGCAAAGACATGAGCACAGTCGCTAAGATCACTCCCCGCGGACCCACCTTCTCCAGCCATATTGCACCTGCCTAGGTTACCACCCAGTAAAGCCATTTTACAATGGACGTATCAACCAGCAAGATGATAAGCCTTAGGGCTTAATTATATCAGTTATAAACATTAATATGTGAGCTCTTGAGGTGTTATGTTACATCTAGTACCGACAGGAGGTTAGAGAGTTTGGGTAAAGAGACCAAAGGAAAATAATTTTTATAGAATTTTGAAGTAATATTAGAAGGATCATAGGCCTTCTAAGACAAGGGCTGCTTTGGAGGCAGCAAGTGTGAGAAAATGAAAATGAACAGTGGCCTGTTTACAGGAAGTGCTGATGGGATCCTTCAGGATATGAATGACTGCAAATTAGTGCAACTACTTTGGAAAATGGAGGATCCTAGCCGGGCGTGGTGGCGCACGCTTGTAATCCTTGCACTTGGGAGGCAGAGACAGGAGGATCGCGCAGGTTCGAAGCCAGCCGTGCGCGCTGGTTTAGGAGACCCTGTTTCCAAATAAAAATGTAAAAATAGGTCTGGGAGTGTAGCCCGAAGGTAGAAGGGCTTCCAGGAACCCCCAATACCACCAAAAAAAAAAAAAAAGAAAAGAAAATGGAGGATCCTCAGAAAAATGGGAACAAACCTACCCTATAATCCAGCAATGCCACTTCTGGCATTCTACCCAAAATAATGGAAACCAAACTACCAAACTAATGCATGCACATCTATGTTCATAGCCGCACAATTTATAACTGGAAAAGGAGCCAGACAAGATGTCCATCAACAGATGAATGGATTACAAAACTATGGTATATGCACACAATGGAATTTTACTCAGCCATAAAAAAAGAATCAAATTACATCATTTACAGGGAAATGGATGGAACTGGAGAACATTATGCTCAGTGAGATTAGTCAGTCACAAAAAGCAAGAAATCAGATATTCTCCCTAATATGCGGAAGCTAGAGAGAAAAGGATCATAGGAGGGAATCTAAACAAAGAAGGAAAAACTATAGATGAGCAAATAAGGCGACCTAACTGAGGGGATGGGAGGGGCTAGAGGGGAAATTCCCTAATGTACATGATGGACATCAACAAACATATCAAAGTCAATCACTAAGCCAAACATGAGAAGGAGGGAGGGAGAAGGGAATAGGGCAGTATTTGGGGAAGGTCTAAGCAAGTGATGTGTGCATGTGTGCCTCTACCATCTTGTGACCCACTAAGATGTATGACCACAATGCACCAATAAAAGTTAAAAAAATAATAAAGTAACTATATAGACTAAAAAGTACTGGAGGAAGAGAAGCAGTGATTTAGCAGAATAACTAGAGAAAAGTAGGTGTTTGATGGCAGGAAGAGCAGAGTGCAGAGAAGTGGGGAAGGCACCATGGACTCTGATGCAAGAGCAACCAATTTCAAGATGAGGAAATGGAAAATGGAGGGGTCAGAGTTATTAAAACCAACTGCAGCACTTGTCAGCACTTATGCAGATAGTGAGTCAAAGATGATGAAGAAGAGTTCATTTAGATGTCATCTGGCGAGGTTCCAAATCCTGTGAAAAGTTTGGGAAGAAAACAATCAATAGGTTACCTCCTATTATTAACATATATGATTATACTACATTTATGGAGGTAAACTCTATGGGCATAAGTACACAGAAGGATTTTATTGCTCACTTTTTGATGAGGGAAGGAAGAATTTTTTTTTAATCTTTTGTGTGTGTGTGTGATACTAAGGATTAAACATAGGAGCATTTTTTCTCTAAATTACACCCCTATCCTGATTTTATTTTATTTTTATTGTAAAGGAGGGTCTTGCTAAGTTGCTCAGGCTATACTGAACATGTGATCCTCCTATTTCAGCCTCCTAAGTACTGGGATTAAAGGTGTACAGCACTACACCCAACTTTTATTTTAATATTTATCTTCTAGAAGTATTCAAAGTAGCCGGGCACGGTGGTTCACACTTATGATCCCAGTACTTGGGAGGCTGAGGCAGGATGATCAAATGTTCACAGCCAGCCTAAGCAACTTAGGCCCCTCGCAACTTAGTGAGACCTGTTTCAAAAGAAAGGATAAAAAATAGGGCTGTGTTGGGGTCTGCTCAACCACCTGATGACATGTAGCGCCAAGCGCGTTGGCGTCTGCATAACCACCTGAAGCGCGTTGGCGTCTGCATAACTGCCAGACAGAGCTTCCGATCAATGAACTACATGTAGCGAGCGCGGGTCTGCACAACCGCCAGAAGTTCCGATGAATGAACCTGCAACAAATAGCACTAAGTGGATACGGAGGGCGTAACTACTCTCCTTGCCCCCGCTCGCTCAATTTGGTAATGTTGAGCCTTATTGGCTCAACTAATGCTTCCGTGCTCGTGAACCCCTCGTGCACTGGATAATGATTGGCTGTAAGAGTGAACTTTAGCTTGATAGGTTAGAATAGTTTCCTGTTGGAAATCCCCCTTGGGGTTTTTTGCTTTAAATTGGGTTGCCTGAAGAAAAATAAACGAGATCCTGCTTGGCATGTCTCCCGGCTCCGTGTGCTGTTGTTCGGGGCCGTCGGGACTCATCATCTCTCCCAGCCCCGCCACTGACGGGCTGGCCCCGACAGGGCTGGGGGTGTAGCTCAGAGGTAGAATGCCCCTGGGTTCAATCCCTAGTACCACACACAAAAAAGAAGTACTAAAATTAATTACTAGCCCAATGAATATTATAGATAGAACAACAAGAAAGCTATCTTACTCAGTAGAAAAATTGAGGGTGGGACCACACAAAAATATCTGAAGATAACAAAGCAAACGCTGGGCAGTGGGCAGCCGCGGGTTGCTTGGGCGCAGAACAGTGGCTTCTGGAGTTGCTGTAAGAATTATTTGAGTCGGGCATGGTCCCGTGTGCCCGTGATCCCAGTGACCCAGGAGATAAAGTAGGAGCACTGTAGCTCAGTGTAGAGTACTGCAGGGTGAGTAGGCGATGGGGGGGGGTGGGGATGAAGTGGGTTGGAGATAGCATGGAAAATAGTCTGAAAGGTGTTGGGTTCCCACCTTCTCAGTTTGACATGTGCAGCCTCACAGGGAAACAACTCCATACTTGATTGTTTAAACGGGGCTATACTGAGATGAAAAGGAAATGCCATTAACAAGTATACCCGGACAGCGGGTATACACTGGACTTTTCTGAGCATACCAGGACACATGGTCATCCTAGTCGTGAATCTAAATACCATAAAATGTATTCCATGTTTCTAAAATGAGTATCACTCTTGTACAACACGTGAGCTATTGCCTTGTATATCAGTAAATACCCAAAATATCAAATCAATATGTACCTCAACTATTGCATTTCATATATAGAATCATGGAAGAATCAGAGCATTTTGACCTTATCACCATTTATTTCACTTTCAGCCTCATCAGTGTTGAGATAATTAATGCTGTTGGCTTTGAAAGATGCAAATCGATGATAAGAGAAAAGCTTCCTGGAGCCAGACTGGCCAGATTGGAATCCTGGCTCTTCTGTGGACTGTGGGAGCCTGGGCACATTATCCATTCTCTCAGTGGTTCGGTTTCCTCCTGGAGACCGTAGTATTCATCTCATAGATCTGTTGTGAGGATTAACGACGGCAATATAAAGACCTTAGGACAAGAGCTATGGAAGAGTTAATTATCTTTCTTAATATATTCTCAGAAAGCACTGCTTCATTTTAGTAGCTTCGAATCCTTTTCTGTCCTTTCTTTTTTTCCTCCTTTCCTGTTCCATGTCCACCTTCTGAAGGTGTTGAAAATCTAAGACAAGTGATGAGAATACCTCTTACAGGAACACCTGCCCGAAATATGCTTTGTAGCCCTTTACAGGGATGTGTTCTGCCTCATCGTGTTCATAAATGGGAAACAGCAGTATTTTTTTTAAAATGTGGAAGCTGATGGGTGAAATAAGTTGCTCTTTAATGTTGTGAATTTTAGGAAATAAGAGAAAACCCTAATAGGTAGATATGTAGAGGTGAATGAGGGCCAGGGCAGGCAGAGTTGATATAAAACCTAGAGAGGCAAAATATCTCTATAGAGATAGGTCTGTGGCAGAGAATGAGAATAGAAACAGGGCCGGCATTGCATACTAGGAGGAATGTATTTGAATTAGGAATTGTAGGAACAGGTTGCAGATTAACATAATGCTCGGATTTTACCGCGATCATGATGTTTCAACCTTCAGGAGATAAAACTCACACAAATTTAGTAATGGAAGCATTTAAGGGGTGATCAGTATTCTATATAGTTAAACATTAGCTAAAAAGGGTAGGTATAATTGCCCCCAATTTTGTGATCTTTCTCCTTATGTCCTTCTCTCTGGCATTCCAAAATCAACAGGACCCATGTCATGAGAAACACAGAAAAAGATGTTTTCAACAACTTTAGCAAATTCTTTAAAAACTAATGTCAAGAGTTGCCCCCCCCCCAAAGTTTAAGAAAATAAAGCATGGAACCGAGTTGTTTAGTGTGCACAAGCAGGTGTAGGTATCACACTCTTCAGCACACCACCCCAGGAGAGACAGTGAGCTCTGTACATTGGATTCCGGTCCTTACAACTTCTCACCCCAGACTGGGTTCTCTCCCTCTCTGGGAACTGTGGAGCCTGTAACAAGCACTAGTGCCTATTGAGCAGTGCAGGGAGGTTTATTCTTGGCTAATGATAGTGTCACATATCAGCTCCTCAACCCGTTGGCTGGAGGTTATAGATATAGGAAAAAGAAAGAGGGAAAAGGATAGTTAATAAAGGGGAAGAATATCCCTGCATTTTCAGGGAGTGGGCAGAGATTTCCTAGGCACTGGGCACCACCTCCATTTGCTCCTTTTCTGGTTTTTTGGGGGGCTTGTCATGGCAGTTGTCACTGTCTTGGCAGGGGTGGGGAGTGTCCCTTAGCTTGCAGGTGGGATTATAATGAGGTTAAAGTTGTCTTGTGGTATGTGGTCGCCATCTTGGATGCAGATGGTTTTGGCCAGCCTACCTGAAGAGCAACGTCCACCTACAGGCATGCCGTCTGCAAAGACAAACTGAGGGCTGGGGAGAAAATCAGGTCACACAGGCAGTCTGAGATTGGAGAGGGTGGGGTAACACTCTCAAACCTAAGGGCTTTGATTTTTTGGTACTAGAGATGTTATGCAGGGGCTTTCTACCTCCGGGCTATGCTCCCAGACTTTTTTTATATTTATTTGGAAACAGGGTCTCACTAGGTTGCTGAGAGCCTCACTAAGTAGCTGAGGCTGTCTTCATACTTGCACAATCTTCCTGTCTCAGCCTCCCAAGTATTGGGATTATAAGTGCCCCTCTTATGCCCAGCTGGCTTTTTTTTTTTTTTTCTGTACAGGAGCATTACTGTCTCTGAGCTACACCCCAAGCTTTTTAAAAACTAATATTTGTTTTGAAAAACAGGGTCTTACTATGTTGTTGAGGCTGGCCTCACACCTGCGATTCTCCTGTCTCAGCCTCCCACATACTGGAATTACAGGTGTGCGCCACCAAGCCTGAATAAAAAATAAACAAACATTTTCAGGATGGTTTCTGGGGGATAAATCTTCAGCCTTATTGTATCTTCAAAAACCTTTTTCCAAGTGCTATTGAGTCCGATTTTGCCAAGGTATTGGGGTTGGGAAAACAAAACTGACCCTCCGGGAACCCATCTTAACATATTTCAGTGCATAGAATTGTAGCTTTGCTAGAAATACTATGTAGATAGTATTAGAAAATACCACAGAAAATTTGAAGTAAGAAATTCCCGTGCAAACATAATTAAGGAATCATATGAGAAATGGAGGGAGGCCTTAAAAAAGTCCCCAGAGCACAGCCAAGCTGGTTTTCTTCTCTGGCTGAGGCCTTGAGTCTGCTCCAGTTTGTGCTTGTTTGTCTTCTAATTGCAATAAGAAACAGGAAAGGAAAGGAAGGAGAATATGAATTACCCAGGTCTCTCGGGTCCAGTTAAAGATAGACCTATTTAAGGATAGATGTAGGTGGACAGACCTGCAAAGGAGGTTTTTTGGTATTTGCGATTTTTTTCTCTCTTAGTCTCTGTACCTATTATCACAGATAAGTGAGAATCGTGGTTTTTCAATCAGAAGATCAAAGGCAAAACAGGGAATCATCATTTTTTTAATTCAAGGGATTATAAAAAACAATGTTTTCTGTTTACTCTCAAACAATATGGGTCTTGTCGTTTTATCAAATAGGTTTGTATCAATGAGATTTTTTATCATACTCATTTTAATATGACACAGTAAAATGTATGTTGTTTGAATAAAATAATTGGTTACATTATTTTAAATTTTCCAGGTGTGATGACATGTGTCTGTCATCCTAGTACTTGGGAGGCTGAGACAGGAGAATTTTTGTAGGTTCAAGGACAGCCTCAGCAACCTTGTGAGGCCCCATTTCAAAATAAAAAAAAAAAACAAATAGAGCTGGGGGTGTAGCTCAGAGCTAGAATGTCCCTGGGTTCAATCCCTAGCACCACACACAAAAAAGCATTTTAAATCTAATATTGGCGTGCGTGGAGCGGGCTGCTTCTCCTTTTGTATTTTCTCGTGGTCTTTATTTCACCAGTGATGCCTTGCAAACAATTTGAAAGAGGCAGATTCAGATGTACTGACAGATGGGGATTCAGTTCATCTCACAACCTTTTAGCCATAGTTACTAGACTTTCAGGAAGTCTTATGAAAGGGTCCCTAAGCAAACTGGAGCAAATTGGGATTTTTAAAAAGAGAAGCTTAGAAATGAATAAGAAAATTCTGCATCTCGCCTAGAACATCCTGTCATGGTCAGTAAAAGCCTCCACTCAGGTCTGAACATTATCATTTCACATCTTTTCCCCACTGTGTATTAAGGTGTAGTGAGGCCTTCATTTCTTTGACTTTCTATTTTCTTTTTCATATCTCACTGGTTTTACCCAGAGTTATGCTGTGTGGTTGGTTAATTTTTCACGGTCTATCTTTCAAGCTTGAGTTTTGCACCCAGCAAGTTTATGGACTCTAAATCAGCCAGAGATTCTTACGAGATCTCACTTGTATCATGGGCAAAGAAGCTGTATCTGCAGCTCATCCAACACGGGAAATAAATATGAACATTTTGATAGCAAACCCAAAAAGTAAAAATGACCTAAAATTTGAAGACTCATAGAGTTATCCTGAAAAAAGCTGGCTCTCATAGCCAGCTCTAGACTTGTGTTAAAATCTCAGGACTTTTAATCTACCCCGAGTTGTCGCTTGCCACTGTGTTTTAAAAGCACCGTGTCCCGCAGGCAAAATTGTGGTCACAGTCGATTTGAGTCTTCTCCGACAAGGTAATTCATTAAGATTGAAATCCGATTCTTGTTTGGTTCAACAAGAAGGCTATACTAATTGTCAGGAAAGCATGTCAAGGTGTAATCAGGAATTTAGGGGGTCTAAGAGGAAATTATGATCAAAACATACACAGTAGGAGTTTCACACAAAGATTCATTGTGCTAAAAACACAGTAAATCTTCTCCATAGTGGAACTATGTTATCTCTGCCCACCGTTGTGAGTTTAAGTAAACACACACATGCAGACTACATGTTTAGCACAACTGTGGTGAATAGATACCTTTTTTCTCCTTTATAAATAATGGATAACTTTAAAAGTTTGGTAACAGTTCATTTGCTGCTAAGATTTTTTTTTTCATTTTCCAAATAAAATAACTTTTAAGACAGATGCTGTGACTGAAAGCAAGTCATATAATTCTTGTGACTTAGAGAACTATCAAAGTTGCAATCTTCATATCTTCAAGATGGGATTATATAATAAAACTCTACCCCACAGGTACATTCTTAGGACCAGGTAAGAAACAAACTCAGAATTTGGCAGTTATCAGGTAAAATAGTGAACACACAGTAAAGCATTGAAAGTTAAATGCATGAGTTCTATGAAGCTGTTTTAGAATAGAATCTTGTCAAGCTGGTAAAGTCTTTCTGCTCACATTTGTATTTTTTTTTTTTTTACAATGTATTCAAAACCCTCTCTGACTTCCTTTTCTGAAGGAACTACTAATTAGCAATGTAAAGGATTCTTCCTAGAAAGACAGATTGCTTTGATAAAAAGCAGTGACTTCGAATTAATTGTTATTCAAAGCTTATCTCAATGTAGCTATTACAATACAACTTCCCCTTTAAAACCTCTGCCACCCTTACTGTTACTTTACCTTCCAGTCTTTATAGGAAAGGGATTTGTTACAGTTAGTCTGGGTCAGAGAATCAATCTCTTTGAGAGAACACAGTACAAAAAATGTGCCACGCGGTTCCCAATTCAGGGACCGAACCCAATTCAGGTTCCCATTTCACATGACTGATTTTACCTGCGTGCGGTTCAGAATACAGGCGGACAGGTACTAGGTCCACACCAGGAAGCTTAGCGTATGGGAAGATGAGACCCTGGGATTAAACCTATGCTTTTCCACAACAACCTTTTTATTTTCCAAGTTGGCATTTTTGACTTCAAGTGCATATATATAGATTTATATGAAAAAGTGCCAACATTGTACAATTCCATCCATATACTGTATGAATAAACAGAACTAGTCTATGCTGTATCAGCATAGGGACCAGAGTTCCCAGGAGGAGGGGTGGGGGCGGGATTAGAGTCTGCAGAGCTCACAGGGTGGGGGGACGGCCAGATTTCAGTTGTTTCACGGGTATGTTCTGACTGCAGGACTCCATCCAGCTAACTACTTACGTTCTGTTCATTTGTCTGTGTGTGTGTATTACATGACAGTGTTTTTGGGAAAAGCATGTGCACTAGTAAACGCTGCACTTTGGTTCTTTATCTTGGATCTGGGGTCCTGGATCCAATGAGTATGCGCACGTCTCTCAGAGACCTTGGAGGCTGGCCCGTGGAGACAAGAGAAGCAGTCTTCAGAGTGGGCAGAGGTTGGCTTGCAGTAGCTCTCGCCGTGAGCTTGGGCTCCTGGGCTCGTGCCACCCACCTGCCAGCCGCTTTATCATCTGCTCACAGGAGTGGATGAGGATCAAAGCTTGGAGTCGGGCAGAGCCAGAGGTTGGTGGAGGAGTTGGGAAGTGTGGCCAACGGGCCAAGTATTTATTTATTGTTTATTTGTGTGTACCACTGGGGGAGGAACCCTGGCCCCCCGGCATGCTAGGCAAATACTCTTAGCACTGAGCGTACCCTCAGCCCGCCAGACCTCCTTTCCCATCTCCAGGTGCCCTTCTGCCCGAGTTCTGCATCCAGATACTGGTTGGTTTTCAGCTTGGGTTTGCCATTAGAAAGACTAAATTTTATCCAAGCATAGAGGCACACACCTGTAACCCCAATCCTTGGGAGACTGAGACAGGAAGATCACAGTTTTGAGAACAGTCTCAGAAATTTAGTGATACCCTGTTTCAAAAAAAAAAAAAAAAAAGTGTGTTGAGGGAACCGGGCATGGTGGTGCAGGTTTATTACAATACCAGCATTTGGGAGGCTGAGACAGGAGGATCAAGATTTGTAAACAGCCTCAGCTACTTAGTGAGGCCCTTTGCAACTCAGTGACCCTTTGCAACTCAGTGAGACCCTGTTTTAAAATAAAGAATAAAAAACAGGGCTGGAAGTGTAGCTCAGAGGTAGAATGCCCTTGGGTACCAAACCCAATACTGCCAAAAAATAAATAAATAAAAAGTACAGAGGTAGAATGTGCCTGGGTTTAATCCTCGGTTTTAAAAAAAAAATGACTAAATTTCCCTTTTGGCTTTGCCATATTTAGTGGCTTGGAGCCTTTGACCCAGTTACAGTACCTGTTTAAGGCTCATCTCTTTATCTGTAGGAAGGTTATGGTAGCGCGTGCAGAGTTCTTGGCTCACTCGCAGTGTCAGGCGCGTTTGGTAAGTGGTGGCTGCTGTCAGTCTCCAGCGCTCTACTGGGAACTCTGTGCGTTTCTCGAATTTAAAAGGTCAGTTCTGATTTTGTCATCTTCCTTCTCATGAGCTTCCCATTTGCTGGCAATGTCCAATCACTTTCCTTTCCCTCTCCCCCATCAATCATCAAGACATCGACCAGCTTCCCAGAGCACCTGGGTTCCTTCATCTCCAGGAGGACCCCGGCCTCAGCCTTCCTCACTGTCCACTTCTCAGGCCTCCAGATACTGCCCTCCCCCGACCCAGGAATCCCTGCTGATGCAGACAGATCCGTATTCTAAAATGCAAGTTCAATCATGCCACACGCTGACCCTGATTGAAATTCTCCAGCGCTTTCCATTTCCCTTACGGTATCGCCAGCCTCTTAATATTTTATCCTGTTTATAAGACCTTCCATGAGCTGGGCGCAGAGGTGCATGCCTCAAATCCCAGCTTTTTGAGAGCCTGAGGCAGAAGGAACATGAGTTTGAGACCAGCTGGGGCAACACAGCAAGACACTGTTTCAAATATAAACAAACAAAAATACTTTACATGGTCTGACTTCCCTTCACTTTTCTCTCTCCAGCCTCAGATTCTCTTATTGCAAAAAACTTTTATTTCATTTACTCTTTAGTATTCTGTACTATCTCTTTCAATTTACCTGCCTTTTTTTTTTTTTTCCTGCAGTACTGGGGATGGAATGAATCCAGGGCATTCTACCTCTAAGCAACACCCCCAGCCCCCAGCCCCATTTTTAATTTTTTTTTTTATTTTGAAACGGGGTCTCACTGAGTTGCAAAGGGCCTCACTAAGTAGCTGAGGCTGGCCACGAACTGCGATCCTCTTGTCTCAGCCTCCCGAATGCTGGGATCACATGAGTGTTCTTTCTGTTAGGCACAGTCTTCTTCTCTGTGGTTTTTCTACCGTTCCTATTTTTGTGAGTCAAAGGGTGCACTCACAGAATTCATGTGTTAAAGCTCTAATCTTAGCCAGGCATGGTGGTGCACTCTTGTAATCCCCATGCTTGGGAGGCGGAGACAGGAGGATCTCGCAGGTTTGAAGCCAGCCTCACTGGCTTAAGAGACCCTGTTTCCAAATAAAAATATAAAATAGGTCTGTGAGTGTAGCCCGGAGGTAGAAGGGCTTCCAGGAACCCCAGTACCACCAAAAAAAAAAAAATAAATAAAATAATGCTCTAATCTCCAGTGCCTCAGAATGTGACTCTAATAAGGTAGCACCTTTAAAGAGTGAATTAAGTTAAAGTGGTCTTTAATCCTGTATAACTGGTCCTTATAAAAAGAGAAGGTTGGGGCACAAATAAGAACAGAGGAGAGGCCAGGTGGAGACTAACAAGCCAAGGAGCAAGGCTGCGCCTTAAAACCAACCCCACTGACCCTTTGATCCCAGACTTTCAATTCCCAGAACTGTGCATGGACACAGTTTCCACGACTTAGGCTGCCCTAGGTGTCGAAGTGTCCATACCACTGCTGTGGCAGCTCCAGAGAACCAGTGCACCCACCCTGAACTCACGCCCATGCTTCAGTACTGAGCTGAGCGGTTGTTCCTTCCTGGAGTCTCTGAGTTAGGCCAGTGCCCTTGGTGTGACTTGACAGTATCAGAGGTGTGTGGACCATTGACCACAGGCCAGGCCCTTCTCACGGGTCCTTGTGCCGTCCCATCTTATTCTCATGAATATATAAAGGAGATAGTTGTTATTGTCTGTCTTTACCACTTCTGCGCTGTTCTGACCATAATATCTGACAAGAAATACTTAGAAAGAAAGCTTTATTTTGGCTTCTGGTTTCAAGGGTCCAGTTTAAGGTTAGATTGCTCCAAGGCAGAAACATCATGGCTGCAGGGCATAGGGTGAAGAGAGCTGCTCCACTTATGGTGACTTAGGGTGCATGGGAGGCAGAGGGAGCGAGACAGAGAGGAGAGGAGGAGAAGACCAGCCCTTCCAGGGCGAGCCTCCAGTGACCTGCCTCCTCCAGCTGGGCCTCTCCCAGGGGTCCCTCCAGCCGTCAGTGGATCAACCCACAGAGGAGGTGAAGTCTCATGAGCCAGTCATTTCCTAACATTCCCACTTTGGCACTGCTGCCCTGGGGACCGCCCTTTCAACACCGGAGTCGACGGGGGAGCCTTCTAGATGCAAACCATCACATGATCCTAAACCTACCATTAGGAAACTGAAGAGGTGCTACCAAACACATGACCGTGTCCAAAGGACCCCATCCCCTTTCCTCAGGTCTTGTTTGCCAAGGTAGAAAATTCTTATCTAAGTATTAAGAGTCTGACTTCAGACTACACTTACTTCTCATAGCATAGCTGTGATCTAACTTCATTGCCCAGACCTTTCAGGTTTTCTTCTCTGGTCCTCAGTTCTAGAAGCACATAGTCTATATCTTGAATTTCCACCCCACTCATCTGTGTGTTCTCTCCATGGATGGGCTGGATGCTCCTGGAGCTGGTGGAGAAGTCGATGAGCTGCTGGGGCCATTCCCCCTACCCTGTAGATAGGGAAGGAGGGATCCTGTGATCTCAGGACACAGGGGCCTGAGATGGGGGACTTGTAGATTTGAGGCCAGTGCGTGGTAACTTAGACCCTGTTTCAAAACAAAATAGAGGTGCGACTCAATGGGGTGTAACTAAAAGGCAGAAACCCTGGGATCCATCCCCAATAACACACAAAAAAGGAGAAAAAGATAAAGAAGCACAGTTAGGGGCCGGGGAGAGGACTTGGGAAGTACAACAGCTCCACCCTCTCTCTTCCCTCCTTGCTGTTTTTGCAGTCTTGTTTTTGTTTAATTTGGGGTTAGGGAAGGAAAGTCTCAAAGTGAAGAAATAATTGTCAATAAATACACTCTGTCCAGTCTTTTAGGCCTACAGTGACATTGGCCTATTTTTTCTTGGCTGTTTTCTTCAATCACGACTTTTAACAAAGGCAGTGTTCTCCAGACACTTGGGATGTGGATGATAAAATAGACTTCTGTAAACTTTAAGTTGCCCATGGAAGGAACTCTCATAGGCATAAAAGACTAAGACTGAATGTTTCAGTGAATGGAAGGCAACTGGATCAATTGCTGATTATTTTCTTTCGTTTTTAGTGCTGGGATCAAAACTATGATTGTGCCCGGTAGTCAAGCACTCTACTCCTCAGCTGCACCTTCAGTTCTACTGAAAAAAATATATTTTTTTTTGTTTTGGGGATCAAACCTGAGAGCATTCTACCTCTGATCTACATCCCCAGTTCTTTTTTTTTTTTTTAATTTTAAACAGGGTCTCACTAGGTTGCTGAGAATCTTGCTAAGTTAGTGAGGCTGTACTGGAACCTGTAATCCTCCTGTCTCAGCCTCCTAAGTACTGGGATTACAGGTATGCACCATCATGCCCAGCTTACTGAAGTTTTCTGATATTAGGGAAAAAACCTAATACAACTTGGCATGTTTTCTAGAACTTTCTAGGCATTTCTTATGCTCCAGGGCCCATGAATATAGGTGTGCAAGCCCATGTTCAGGCGCCCAGTCCTCAGCGAGACATGGGTTGAGGTAGTGCAGAACTGAACATTTAAACTCAGATACACTTTTATTTAATTTTAGTGACCATTAATTCAGCACTTACTGTGTTGCAGGCATTGGGATGAGAAGGGATCCTGCCTTCAAAGGTTTTTCAGTCTAGAGGCAGCCATAAGATAAATAATAAATAAATAAACCAAGGAGATAGGCCAGGACAAGTAAAACAGACCCGTGGGCGCAGAGGGCAGGGCATGGCTGTGGGGGGCTCTGGGAGCTAAAGGCACGGACAGCGGCCCCTGAGCTGAATTGTGAGGGAGAAATGCCCTACCAAATACAGCTACACATGGGATGAAACCAATTATTTCAGGCATCTCCTTCGGTACATTATTAAATTTTTTCTAAAGGAACGATCATTATTGAAAGTGACTAGCAGATACTTGACACAAACATAATTCAAGCATGCCTGCTCTCTGACGCCCGAGCTCTCTGTTCATCTACTATGGCTGGCACTTCGTTTCTTGGCTACAGCCATTTTGAATTCGCCTTCAGGGATTCGCTGTGGAATTAGCTGAACACTTGGTTGATGTTCCAGGCTTGTTAGGCTGAGATGTGCTTCTTGCCATACAGCTCACCATCTCCCTGGAAGAGGCTCAGGTAAGTAAGTGACCTAGAACACAGGTATGCACAGCATCTAAGAATGAGTGTGTAACCCTAGCTAGCATGGGAACCAGGCAAGCTCTCTTTGAATGAATAATATGGGGATAAAATTTTGAAAGATAATTGAATTTGGAATTTCATCATTTGACTGATTGGTACTGAGGATGGAACGCAGGGTCTTGTGCGTGAAAAACACATGCTCTACCACCAAACTACGCTATCAGTCTCTAGAATTGATTTTATTTATTTTATGGTACTGGGGATTGAATTCAAGGGAATTCTACCTCCAAGCTATACCCTCAGCCTTTTTTATTTTTTGTTTTAAAACAGGGTCTTGCCAGGTTGCTAAGGGCCTTGCTAGATTGCTGAGGCTGGCCTCAAACCTGTGATCCTCTTGTCTCAGCCTCTTGAGTACTGGGATTACAAGCGTGTGCCACCATACCCAACTCTTATACTCCATTTTAAGAACACTTATTTGGAGTCCTTTAGAAAATTATCTTAAATCATCATTAAAATTGTATTGAATCCATGTGCAATGAAGCATGGCTGTAATCTCAGTATTGGGAGCCTGAGCTAGGAGGATCACTCCAGCAACTTAGCAAGAACCTCTGGGACTTAAACCATTTTTCAAAATTTTAAATAAAGAGGGCTAGGGATATCCAGGCTTGGTGGCACACACTTGTAATCCCAACATTTGGGAGGCTGGGACAGCAGGATGGCGGTTCGTGGACAGCCTTAGCTACTTAGTGAGGCCCTGTGCAACTCAGTGAGACCCTTTTTCAAAATAAAGAATAAAAAATGGGTCTAGGAGTGTAGGTCAGAGGTAGAATGCCCCTGATTTCCATCAGTCTTAAGTACCTAAGAAGAAAGTTATATTGGACACTTCTTTCATGCCAGGGATTTGTAAGGTACTAGGAACACAATAGGCTTCTAATATTGTTTTTGCATGTGGACCACATATGTAACAGTGGCCCCCAACATTACATCATCTGTCTGTGTCATAGTAGTCTTCATTTTCCTAAGTACACTCTGTGATGTTCACACAATGTCAACATCACCTAACTCCACATTTCTCAGAATCTATTTATCATTAAGTGACAAGAGACTGTGTTTCCTTACAAGTAGTTTGTTATAGCAGAGAGCTGCCTTAATAGCACACATTGTCCTAAAGTCTTCCCGTCTGGATTAATTCATTTAAGATGCACGGTGATACTGCGAGATCAGCTCCATTATCCAGCTCTGGGGAAGCTGAGGCCCAGTGAGGTCAACACCTCACCTGAGGTTGCATAGTCAGAAGTAGGCTTTGCACTTGGGGAGCCTCGTCCACAAGCTCAGCTCTTGACCTGTTGCCTCCTGGGTTTATAAGGAAGTGGACCAGAGCTCACAAAGACGGCCCTCCTGGGAGGGGAGATTAGCGGGCCATGTGATGCAGCAGTGATGTGCAGCAGCCCGCACATCACCTCTGTCAACTCCACTATTTCCATCCTTAGAAGTAGGGAGAATAATGCCCTATACATGTGTTGTCAAGATGTAGTAACTGTGACCTGGGAACCACATGACACAGTGCTGGGCCCAACCTGGGTGTTTAATAAATATAGTTTTCTTTTCCCTTATTGTCCCACAGTCACATAAACACCAACCCATGTGTATATTTTCCTCTCAGGTCCTCTCTTCGGAGAGAATACATGAGAGAGCATGATTTTCCTTGTCCTGTGCAGTGGGCTTGCAGCTCAAGTTTCTATACCTAGCTGTAGTATCTTTTCCTTATTCCAAGATATGGGGGGCTGTTTTGGTTTGGGAACTGAATTGATCCCTTTACCCTCTGGGTCAGAAGAAGCCAGGTGTCTGTGCTGGGCTCAGCTCTGCCTGCTTATCTTTGTGCCGCTGAGAGAGACCTTAGAGAGGTCTTCTCTCTCACTGCCATGAGGCTGTTTGCCCTGTGCTATCACCCCAGCAGGGAGAATACTGCTGGAGTCCTCTGCAGCGCTCACAGAAGAACCACACTATTGTTTCCTCCAGGTGTATTTTTTTCTGACTCAGTTTATACTCAGAGAGAGAAACAAACAAAACCCCATATAGAAATAAAATATCATTCCTATAAGTAGAGGTCTTGTTAAAATACACATTCCTGCCACATGAAGGCACAGGTAGAAACTGGCAGACATTCCTCTCAAGCTTGTGCAGAATCAAAGGGCGAGATGTGAGCCGGGCATGCGAGTCACCTGTAATCCCAGCTCCTTGGGCCGCTGGGGTAGAAGGAGCGCATACTGGAGGCTGCGTGAGCACTTAGTGAGACCCCGTCTCAAAATCAAGAAAAAAGGGTTGAGTTTTAGCTCAGTGTGTCAGGCCTTGGGTTAAATCCCTAGCACAACACAGGAAGAAAGAAAAAAAGAAAGAGGGAGAGAGGAAGAGAGAGGGAAAGAGAGGGAGAGAGAAAGAAAAGAAAAGAAAAGAAAAGAAAAGGAAAGAAAAGAAAGAAAGAGAGAAAGGAAGGAGGGGAGAAAAAAGGAAAGAAACTAGCTTTGCAACCTTGGCACACTAAACACCTGTGCTTCTGTGTCCCCATTTGTAACATGATGTGGCAGCAGTACAATCTCAGGATGGTAGCGTGGAAGTTTCATTGATATGTATAAACACTTAGAACACTCTCATGCAGCCAGTGCCTTAAGTGGTGTGTGTGTGTGTGTGTGTGTGTGTGTGTGTGTGTGTGTGTGTTTGTTTTACTGGAGATTTAACTGGTGAGCGCTATGAGATCTGGCCAGGAGGTCATGCCAGAGGAGGACCACAAACAAAGGAACAAAGAAAAAGAAACAGCCCCTGACCACTGCCCTCCCCGAGATGACCTGCCCTCGCACACCTGCCAGCTCCTGGCGCGTGGGCTCTCTCCCTCTCAGATGCCTTCTTCCAGGTTTTATTCCTAAATGAAGCCTGTTCCCTGCTGTTGGCCTCTGCTTTCTTTGCCCCCAGATTTCCCAACAGAACCCAGAGGCATTCTACCTCTGAGCTACACCCACAGCCCGATTTCACTTTTCATTTTGAGACAGAGTCTCACTATGTTTCTGAGGCCCTTACCTCCAAAATTCCAAAAGAAAAAAGTACTGAAGGCCTCACTAAATTGATGAAGTTAGCCTCGAACCTCTATCCTCCTATCTCAGCCTCCCAAGTACTGGGATTCTAAGCAATTGCCACCATGCCAGGCCCTTAAAATGTTTCATTATTATATTTTTAAGCCTGGTGTGATATCTTAATTATACACGACTCTCTACAAAAGGGTAGCTGATACTTTGGCTTTTTTATATATGAAACATACACACTTGAGGAAAATAAAAGTGATTTTTTTAATTAATGATCAGTAATTATCAAAAGTAAGAGCATAACCTGTTAAGCCAGGCAAATAACTTGTTCACCCTAAAGACAGAGTCATGCTTTATTTTGTTATTTGTTCTGTGTAAAATGCATATGTGCTTAAATAATAAAGGCGACATTCATGACTTACATTGTTTTCTGTAGAAGAATTACCAAAGACTGTTGTTGACAACTTACACTATTGAAAGTTAGCAATAAAATCAGGCCTGGGGAGGAACGCTGCATAAACAGTCACCCTCTGACTCCGTGCCCTCAGTACACAGCTGAGTTAATAATCATTGACATATAACCACCCTGGCCAGAGCTGGCTGTTCAGAGCTTACTATAAACAAGAACGTCTTGCTAGCATGGACTCAGAGCACATTTCCTCCTGACAATCATTCTTGCTGTTTTACTCCCCAGTAACCATTTTGGAATTGCTGGTCTTGTCAAGAAAACTTTAGTTTTACTAACAAACTTTTTTCATTTGATAAAGGAGAAGGAGGAGGAGGGGGAGGAGGGGGAAGAGGAGGAGGAAGAGGAGGAGGAGGAGGAGGAAGAGGAGGAAGAGGAGGAGGAGGAGGAAGAGGAGGAGGAGGAGGAAGAGGAGGAGGAAGAGGAGGAGGAGGAGGAGGAGGGGGAAGAGGAGGAGGAGGAGGAGGAGGAAGAGGAGGAAGAGGAGGAGGAGGAGGAAGAGGCGGAGGAGGAGGAAGAGGAGGTGACTGATGAGTGTGGTGGTGCACACTTGTAATTCCAGTACTTGGGAGGCTGAGAAAGGAAGATCACAGGTTTGAGACTAGCCTCAGCAACTTAGACCCTGTTTCAAAGTAAAAAAATAATAAAAATAAAAAGATCTGGGGATGTAGTTGAGAGGTAGAAAGATCTTGGGTTTAATCACCAATACGGGGGGAGAGGGGAGCCAAGCAGGTGGTGCACGCTTGTAATCCCAGGAGGATCACAAGTTCAAGGCCAGACTCAGCAACATAGTGAGGCCTTCTGCAACTTGCTGAGACCCTGTTTCAAAAATAAAAGAACAAAATAGGACTGGGGGTATAGTTACTTCAGAGGAAGAATGTCCCTGGTTTCCATCCTCAGTATACCTCCTCTACACACAACACACACACACACACACACACACACACACACACACACACAGAGAATCTTAAGATCTTGACACTAATATTAAAGCCTAATTAAAACTTGAAAGAATTGAAAATAGAGGTAGGGAGTTTAGGAGGTAGGTCAAAACACCAACTGGGTTATCAGAGACACTGCTTCATTCGTACCAACCTGGCACCCTCCGGGGAGTCAGCCGGCCGCAGGGTAAGGGACTGATGGGCTACACAGAGTTGCTCATAGTCCTGATTGGCTGGCTGAGTCACAGAGCGGATCAGAAGTACTGATGTTTTATAGTCATGCCGATTCTCTTGCGACATCTGCAGTCTCACGATATTGGGAGTCTCAAGGCACCTGGATTCTTGCTATATCTCCGCTTGCAGGGTTCCGCCTCCTGTTCCTGCTGTGAGATCGCATGGGGGAGGGGAGAGACCCGACTTATCAAAACTTGCTTGTAATCAAGGGTATTAGTTAATGATAACTGAATCATGTATATCTCTGTCCCCTTTGCTTCTTTCTCCCTTCTGCTCTCTCTCTCTGGTACTAAGAGATAGTCTTAGGGATTTTTCTTTTTATCCCTTGTGGCAAAAGAACTTGTTTTGTGCATTACTGGTTATTGAATTCAGGGACATTCCTCCTCTGAGCTACTTCCCCAGCCCTATCTTTTATGTTTTATTTTGAAATGGGGTCTCACTAAGTTGCTGAGGCTGGTTAGGATTACAGGTGCGCGTCAGGACACCCAGCACATAAGGACTTTTGAGAACAAGATTCTTCAAATTTTTCAGCTGAAAGAAACCGATGTTACAACCCTTGTTTGTTTGGGTTCCTTCTATCCCTGGATAAGTCTTTCCATGTGGGAAGTACGTTAAAGTCATGAAGGAATGTCCAAGATGCTTTTATTAATAGAAGGACCATGCCAAGAAGACAAAAGTCTTGAGGCAGAGAGTTGGGCAATAGCTAGTGTTTCCTTTGTTTTCTGTTTCATACATTAAGTTTGGAGAGTGTCTATAAATAGGCATAGATGAATTATTTAATTTGAGCAAAAATTAGTAAGGTTTTTGTAAACAATCAAAACTGTCCAAATTTCATCTTCTAATTGAGACATAAGTGTGTTGAATTCTAAGCCGCTCCTTCCCTCCACGGTTCCACCCCCCTCGTGGTCATCTTCGACAATCTGTATTTTCCCCTCATTTTCATGGCACATATTATCTTCTTAAATTCTTTCTTATTTACTCATTTGTATTTACTACCTTTATTATTATCTGTTAGTCACTAGAGTTAATTCTCATGAAGTTAAGCACTTTTTTTCTTGTTCCCGAAAAATCTCAAGTACCTTTAATCATGTCTAGTACATAGTCCAGTACTCAATAAATATTGGTTTAGTGAAGAAAAAGTGTGGCCATTTTCATGTCAAGTTTCCTTTGTTGTATATTAATAGGGGTTATGTTATACATTATACCATGTTTATTTATATCATATAGAAAGGGATCATGTGGTACATTATACAATTTTGGAAGAGACTATATTATAAGTTATACCATATTTTTTTTTCTGTACTGAGGATGGAACCCAGGGGCATTCTACCTCCAAGAGACACCCCCGATCCTATTTTATTCTTTATTTTAAAACAGGGTCTCACTGAGTTGCAGACAGCCTCACTAAGTAGCTGAGGCTATCCGCAATCCAGGATCCTCCTGTCTCAGCCTCCCAATTGCTGGGATTACAAGCGTGCACCACCACACCTGGCTTTTTATACCATGCTAAGAGGGATTGTGTTGTACTTTACACTATAATTAAAGGGACTTTCTTATATGTTCTACCATATTGGAAGGGACTGTATTATTTTATACCATATTGAGAAGGACTATGTTATATTTTAGACCTTATTAGAAGGACCTATATATGTCATCCTGTAGTGGAAGACTCCAGGGAATTATTTTCATTCTAATTTCCACACTCTCAGTATACTTTGTACAAATAAAATTTTGAGGAGGCATCATTGAATTCTTTTTAAACCATCTTCTGAGGCTCCCGTTGTTTAAGGAATGAGAAGCAATCCCTAACATGGCTACAAGGCCCTGAGTCTCCTGTCCTCTCTTCTACAAGGACTTCTCTGCCCCTGCCCTTTTCTAAGCTGCTCAAATGCCCCCACCTGGGCCCTTTGCCCAGGGACACTGGAGTTCCTAATGGTCCAGCCTTTGGGCCAGCACCTTGCTGCCCTGTCTGTCCCTCCTGAGTGCCATGCTGCCCTCCACCCCCAGCTTGCCAGGGTGCCCGGCATGCTCTGCTTTTTTTTATCTCAAGACATATATTACCATTTTCTAATTATAATGAGACTGGCTTCTCCTTAGACAGTGATTTTTTTGTGTGTGTTTGATACTGGGGATGGAACCCAGGGGCTCTCCAGACTATACTCTCAGACCTATTTTATACTTTATTTGGAAACAGGGTTTCACTAAGTTTCTGAGAGCCTCACTAAGTAGCTGAGGCTGGCTTCAGAACTGTGAGATCCTCCTGTCTCAGCCTCCCAAGTGCTGGGATTACAGACATGTGCCACCATGTCCAGAATTCTACATAGTTATGGTGTTCCATGGATTTTTGAATACATGTATACATTGTGTTGTGTTTTAGTCAGGGTAAGCGAACCTGTCTCCTCAGACAGTTACCATTTCTTTAAGGTGAAAATATTCTCTATCTTTTTTTTTTTTTTTTTTTGGTGGTACTGGGGATGTAAGCCTTCTACCTCTGTGCTACACTCCCAGACCTATTTTATATTGGAAATTTTATTTTGAAACAGGGTCTCTTAAGCCAGCGAGGGGCTGTGAATCTGTGCCATCCTCCTGTCTCTGCCTCCCGAGCGCGGGGATTACCAGCATGGCCACCACGCCCGGCGGATTCCCTGTATCTTTTTGCAGTATTCAGTACACTCTTGTTATCCACGGTCACCTTACTGTGCAACCTCTCACCAGAACTTCTTACTCCATCTAGCTGGCTTGGTGCCGAGGGACCAGTTTCTCCCTACTCCTCCTTCTCCCCAGCCTCCACCGGCTCCCATTCTGCTCTCAGCTTGTAGGAGGCCAACTCTTTAGATTCCACTTGTGAAAGAGAGCTTGCATCCTTGCCTGTCTGTGCCTGGCTCATATCTCTAGTTCTGTCCACCTTGTCACAAATGACCGGATATCGTTCTTTTTCATGGCTGGCTTGTATTCCATGACGTATGGATGTGTTCATTTCCCCCTTATCCGTTCATGAGTTGATAGACACAGGTATTTCCCTTGTGTACAACCTACTGTGAACAGTGCTCGGAAATGCAAGCGTCTCTTCAACATGGTGGGCACAGGAGGAGAATAGCTGGGTCATATGGTAGTCCTATTTTCAACTTTCTGAGTCCTCACCACTCTGGTTCCAGTAATGACGTACTAATTTACACTTCTACCGACAGTGTGCAAGAGGTCCCTTTTCTCCAAGTCCTCCCTGGCTCGTGTTATCTTTCAGACAGTACTCTTGATAAAGGCAGGGACCGTGTCTGTCTCTGCTAGCCATTATCCCTCTTATCTCCAACATGGGGCCTGGTACCTGGCAGGCGCTCAAAAGTAGCTATTGAATGAGGAGTCCTTTTTTCTATCTGCTCACCAGCCTAAGTCGAGCTGAAGTGTGCCATCAGCCCCAGAGACGCCACCCCTGCCCTGGAGAGGGTAAGTTTCCTTCTGGTTTCTTCTCCTTTTCTTCTCCCTGGCCACCTGCCTTCCCTATCCACGTCCCATAGACCTTACTGAATAATTGCCTCAGTTAGCAGTTACACAGCTCTTAATACCAGTTGATAGAAATAGGGGAAACAAGAAAATACAGAAATTGGCTGGTGGGATGGTGCACGCCTCCAGTGCCAGCCACTTGGGAGGCTGAGACAGGAGTATCTCAAGTTCAAGGCCAGCCTCAGCAACTTAGCAAGAGTCTATCTCAAAATAAAAACTAAAAAATAAAAGGCTGGGGATCTAGCTCAGAGGTAGAATGCCTCTGGGTTCAATCCCTAGTACAGCCAGAAGAGAAAAAGGGAGGGAAGGAGGGGCTATTCAGTATTTCAGAAGGAAGGAATTTTAGAAATACAAGATTCACCTTATGTTGAAAATAACACGGATCTTAGATTTACTGGACAAGTACTGTATTCTTGATAGTAAAAAAGTACTATACTCTTGATACTGAAATGAATGCTTCTATGACATGGAGACCACCTACAAAGATAAAGTGGATTGTTCAATGTCTGCCTTCTAAACAGATGCGACTCTGTATAGCTTTCCCATTTGATGAAACATCCAGCTGGTGTAGAAAATTGTAGATTAAATTCCAGATTTTCTACACCTGAGCTATATCCCTAGTCTTTGTGTTTTTAAATTTGAGGCAGGGTCCTGCTGCCTTGCCCAAGCTGCCTCTGTGAATTTGCCCCCTTCCTCAGCCTCCCAGGATGCTGGGATTACAGGCTGCCTGACCTGAATCATTTTTACTAAGCAAAATGGCGGCTTCATTGTTTCACTGACTTTTTTATTAAGTGAAAAATAAAACTTCTGTGAAGCTGGAAAAGGCAATTTATTTGTGATATTTGGATAAGAAAGAAATATAAATCGTAAGGTAGAAATAAGACTATAAAATCATTTTCATCTTGGAGCCAGCTGTGGTGACACAAGTATGTAATCCCAGAAATTGGCAGGCTGAGACAGGAGGATCGTGGGGTTGAGGCCAGCCTCAGCTTTTTAGTGAGGCCCTCTGCAACTACTGAGACCCTGTTTCAAAATAAAGAAAAAAAATAGAGGTGGGGGTATAGCTCAGAGGTAGAATGTCCCTGAGTTCAGTCCTCAGTACCACAATGTATATACATTTATCTTGGCAACTGTGGGCATTCTCATACATCTTCAGGATGGACCGGGAGAAAATTCTGCTATATAATCAGCCATTACTGAGCCGAACGCAAGGCAAGCTGCCTCTGGTTGTTATGAAGAATCCTAGGCAATGAAGCGGCAGTGTTCACAACTGCGGCAAGGAAAACTGCAAACAGGAGACTTCCACCTTCCACTGTGTGTACACACATGATGAAGACATGGTAATCTGTGTCCTTAACTGTCCTCGTAACCAAAGAGCACAAGATGATAAAGCTGTGTCTGAAAGGAGAGTTAAAGTGCTGTACGTGGTCAGAGAAAGATGCTTCTTCCCTAGAGTGAGAGCCCTTGACTTACACAGCATCTTGAGGGCGCCTTGAGGCCACCGTCCGATTGGATATGAGCTGTCTGTTCCCTAAGCGAATAAAGGAAGGCCAGTAGGTTCTGATTCTAGTCCTGTCTTAGAGATAAGATCAATCATAACGTCTTGCAAAATTATTCTACATCCGATCTTCGTGCCCGGCCAACTCAAGTCCGCAAGCAGTTCTTGAGCTGACTACTTGCCACGCTTTGCCCTAGCTGCTAAAACACGTGGCGACTTTAGAAACCCATTGGTAGTCTGTGTACCAGACATTTTATTGTAATGCCTTCAGGCACTTGCTTAAACAGGACCCAATAAGCCCCAAGTTTTCAATTCTGCAGAGTACGTATCCAATTATTATTTCAGTGACCATCAGTGATATACTTGCTACTCGATTTGAGTTCTGAGAGGTGTGCCATATCACGGATGATGGGACGAAATGGCTTAGCCCAAGTGACCAATCCAACTTAACTCGAGTCTGTAACAGCTGACCTGCAGTGATACAAGAAAAACATGTGACTCAGCAGAGATTATTTATACAGACCTTCACCAGTTAGTGCTGGGTGTGATTTGAGAAATGATGTCAAGCTATAGGGTTTTGTTCTCATAAGGTTTTTGTATGGTTTCTTATCAAGGTAAGCCTTGTTTCTTATGGGACACTGGAAGGAGGCCTTTAGTTCAATGTTCTGGGCGGGGTTCCTGTCTATTCTTCCTACATTACTCAATAGCATATCTGTATAGACATCTGGGCTTAGAGTTGTCCTTTTTTCAGGAAGGGTTTAAGTACAATTCTTTAATAAATATAGATAGATTCTATTTCTTCTTCTGTAAGTTCTAGTAATTTATCTTCCAAGGCGTATGTCCATTTCATATAAACTTTTTGAGTTCTGGGCATAAAATTGTCCATAATATTTCATTCTTAATCTGTTTTCTATCTCTAGAATATTTAGGTGAAATCTATTTTACTTTTTCATCTTTTCTCTTCTTACTCAAGTCTAGATATAAACATGCTGATTTTATTAATCTTTTCCAAAATCTGTTTTGGTTTTATTTATTGTGGTACTGGGGATCGAACCCAGAGGCTTTCTACCTCTAAGATACACACACAGTCTTATTATTTTTTTTTTATCTTGAAACAGCATCTTACTAAGTTGCTGAGGGCCTGCCAAGTTGCTGAGACTGGCCTTGAGCTGCTCTACTCCCAGGTACTAGGATTACAGACATGTACCCCCATGCCTTGCTCAAAACCTGTTTTTTTTTTTTTTTTGTTTTGTTTTGTTTTGGTAATGTTACAGGGGAATGAATCCAGGGCCATTCTACCTTTGAGCTACACTCAAACCCCCCCTTTTATAAAATTTTTTATTTTGAAACAGGGCTTCACTAATTTGCTAAAATTTTTGCTATATTGCTGAAGCTGATCTCGAACCTTGAGATCAAATGGACCTTGAGAGCTTGTTTGGAGGTTCTACCCTTGACTGGAGACCGGTCCTCCTCTATTCAGGGAAGGTCGTCCTCTTCGACCGAGCGCACAGCTTCAGGAGGGACGCACATGGAGGGTGAGGGAGGAAGGGGACACCGCCTAGCCAGCCAGATCAGCCCAATCAACCCTGGCGACCGATGGGGTGACAGATGTCGCAGCCAGATCGCCCTCACGGCCTATAAATATTTATTTTCTGTATCATTCACCTCCCTATCCTTTCACTGATTTTTGCTCTTGTTTTAACTATGTATTTGCTTGCAATTACTTGGGACTTCGTTGTTATTCTTCTGCTAGGTTTCCTGAGGTGGAAGCTTAGACCACTGACTTTTAAGAAAAATCTCTTTTCCATTTTAATATATGCATTTATTGCTGTAAAATTTCCCCTGAATATAGAGTTAGCTGTATCCCCCATAAGTTGATATATGTTTTCTTACTATTTAGTTCAATGTTTTTTTCTGATTTGGAGGGGATTTTTTCTTTGATTTCTAGGTTATTTAAAAGTGTGTTGTCTAATTGCCAATATTTGGGGATTTTAAAAGTAGTTTTGTTTTATCAACTTATAATTGAATTCTGTTGTCAAAGTACATGTACATACTTCTTGACACATATGTGATCTGATGTATGATTTATCTTGATCATGCTCCCTCAGAACCTACGAGAAATATGCCTTCTGCCCATTGAGGTGGAAGTATTCTAAGAGTCCTTTAGGGTCATTTGGCTGATGCTGTTCAAGTTTTGTGTATTTTTCCTTTTTTTCAGTCTATTTATTCTCTCTACTCATGAAAGCGGAGTTCTGAAATCACCGACTGTAATTGTACGTCTTCCTGTTTCTCTCCTGTCAGTTTTGGAGTCCTGGGGCTCAGCAAACACACACTTAGGAGAACTGGGTTCTCTTTATGAATTAAATGTTTTCTCATTAAGAAATCTCTTTCTTCAGCTGGGTGTGGTAGTGCATGCCTGTAATTCCAGTACTTGGGAGGCTAAAGGACAATCTCAGCTGATAGCAAAACTCTCAGCAACCTAACTAGACCCTGTTTCAAAACAAAACAAATTAAAAGGGCTGGGGTGTAGCTTGGAAGTAGAATGTGCCTTGGTTCAATCCCTAGTAACACACACACGCGCGCGCGCACGATAGACCAAAATAAAAGCACATCTCCCTGTCCTCAAGCATATTCCATATTCCTTGTTCTTGTTCTTAAGTTTCACATAGCTGTCAAAGAGTTGTGGTGTTCAAGCTTCCTTCCCAAAACCTGTGCACTTGACCTGCAGCCTCAGGGCTGCGCTCGGGGTCCACTGCAGTCTCCCCAGAGCACTGCGGGCCCAGGACTGAGCTAACGCTGGGCTGCCTGCCCATTGCCAACTCTTGTAGCAGGTGCTCTGTGGGGTGCTCCCCAGGCACCCAGCTGAGTTTCAGGGGTCTCTGCCACGGTTTGAGCCTCTTCTTACTCAAGACATCTTTTCCCTTCTGTGTTCACAGGTGTCAGATCTCCATTGGTATCAGAAGGCCTTTCCAGACACAGTCCTGCACACACTTAATCGTAAATAAATGTCTCCCTAGTACATCTCTGAACCTCAGAGGCAGTCTTGACACTTAGTCGATGTAGGTCCCAACCCAACCCAACACGGAAATCTGCTTTGTCTGAAATAATCTGGCATCTGAGCTTCGCTGTGATTGGTGTTTACATGATGAACTTAGGCCATACTTTGGTTTCCATGGTACAATTTTATCCTCTCTTATCTCTTCTTCTTTTTTTTTGGAGAGATGGAGAAAGAGAGAGAGAATGAGAGAGAGAGAGAGAGAGAGAGAGAGAGAATTTTGCTATGGGCTATCTATCTCCAAGCTATACACCCAACCCTATCATTTACTTATTTAGATTTTGAAACAGGGTCTCGCTAAGTTACTGAGAGCCTCACTAAGTTGCTGAGGCTGGTTTTGAACTCACAACCCTCCTATTTCAGCCTCCCAATTGCTGGCATTCCACATATGTGCCATTGCGCCTGGCTTCTGGGCTTCTTTTGAATCTCATGAGCTGTTTTCCTTTGCTTTGTTTGGCTGGCTTTGGTATTCTGTCTTATCTCCATTCTTCTAGCGAGTGCTTTGTGCATATTTTTAGCGGTCACTCCCAAGTTTACAACATGTCACTCAATCTTATCACATTTCCCCTTCAAATAATATTAACATCATTTCATGTATAATGTAAGAACCTTGTGACTTTATAATTTTATCTTCTCTTTCCTGTTCTTTCTGCTGTCGTATGTTTTATTTATTATATGTGGCATAAACCACATAGAACATTGTTATTATTATATCAATTTTATTTAAATAACGAATAAGGAAATTATTCTTTTATACGTATCCATAGATTCACAATTTCTTACACTTTTTCTTCTTTTTTTAGTGGTGGTATTGGGGATGGAACCCAGGGGCCTTGTAACTCCAGTGTACACCCCTGGCCTTATTTTATTTTTTGTTTGGAAATAGGGTATTGCTAAGTTGCTGAGAGCCTCACTAAGTTGCTGAGGCGGGCCTGGAACTTGCGATTCTCCTGTTTCAGCCTCCCAAGTATTGGGGTTATAGGCATGCACCACCACACCTAGCTTAGACTTTTTATTCTTTTGTGTAAGTCCAGATTTCCACTTGCCATTATTTACTTTCTGCTTGGAGAAATTGCTGTAACATTTTTTACAGTGCAGATTGGCTGACCATGAGTTCTATGCTTTTTGCTTGTCTAAAAGAGTATCTTAGTCTTCATTTTTTTTTTTCCAGGTCTGGGGATGGAACCCAGGGGCATTCAACCTCCGAGCTACTGCCCCTGCCCTAGTTTTTATTCTTTATTTTGGAACGGGTCTCACTGAGTTGCAGAGGGCCTCACTAAGTAGCTGAGGCTGTCCGCGAACCGCGATCCTCGGGTCTCAGTCCCCCGAATGCTGGGATTACAAGTGTGCGCCACCACGCCCGGCTAGTCTTCATTTTTGAAGAATAATATCTCTGAATATAGAAGTTTAGGTTGAGCATATTTTTTCTTTCGGCCCTTTAAAGATGTCGTGCCTTTTGCTTGGTGTTTCTGATAAGACGTGTTGAGTCATTGGCATCATTCTTCTGTATATAACATAAACCTGTCTTTCTTCTCTGCTGCTTCCGGTGGTCCCGCTCTCGCTCTACTTCCAAGCAAGTACACCATGATGTGCCTATCTGTAGCTTTTTCTGTGTTCTCTTTTTTGGAGTTCATTGAGTTTTTTGAATCTGCGATTGATGTTCTCAAGATACTTGGGAAAATTTTGACTACTATTTCTCTCTCTCCCTTTCTCTCTCTCTCTCTCTCTCTCTCTCTCTCTCTCTCTCTCTCTCTCCCTCCCTCCCTCCCTCCCTCCCTCCCTCCCTTCTTTTTATCTTTCTCTCCCTCCCTGTAGCATTGAACCCAGGGGCATTGTACTTTTAAGCTATGCCCCCTGGGTACTGGGATTGCAGGTGAGTGCCAGTACAACTGGCTTCAACTATTTCTTTAGATCATTTGTTTTCTTTCCCCCTGCTACCTGCCATACCAAGTCCCCAGTGCTGAGTATTTTAGATCACTTAATGTTGTCCCACAGATCACCAGGCCTCCGCTTAAGCTTTTTCATTCTTTTTTTTTCCCCTCCGTTTCTTTCAGTTTGGAAATTTTCTATCTTGTTTTGTCTTCAAATTTATTGTTTCTTGTTTTGTAGATGAGCAGTGTACTAAAATGCCATCTAGTATATTCTTCTAGTACATTCTTTGAGTATATTTTTCAAAATAGTATGCACTCTAGTGACTTCTGTGCTGATCTTACCTGTTTTGAATTATTGACAAGAGGAAAGCTGTTTTTACACATCCAGTGTCTTCATCAGGTCTAGCAGAGACCTTGCTCACAGCAAGGCAGAAGGGGAACAAGGAGGAAGAATTGCTGTCCCCTTTTTCACTTATTTTGAAAAAGAAACAGCCCTAAACTCCTAGAATTATCTCACTATCAAAATATTTCCTTCTCAAGAAGATTAGCCTTTCAGTGACACTTTCTTTTACCTTTGTGGGAGCCAGTGATAGGGAGCGTGTGTCTTCTCTTAAACAACGGATGACAACCAGGAACCCAGACTCACTTCTGGGGTGAAGTGCACCTGCCTTGAAATTGCAGGTAGAAACTGTCCTGTGGTTTTGGCTTCCTTCATCCATACCTACAAGCCATACCTGATGACCTAGAAGTCATCTTCTACAGGGCTGTTTATGGTTGCTGTAGCAAATGTTTATTAACAAGTGTCACCAGTGTCAAATATAATTGGCAATTGTTAGATAAATTTTATTGATATAACATATAGGGGTTCAAATAATAGTAATAGCACAACAAGATCCTGTAATCAGCAGCTTGGTCATCCTCAGGTTGCTAGCCAGACACAGTTCAGGGTGCGCTCACAATGAAGTCTGCCATTAACCCTGCAGTAAACTATCCTACAGGAAATAGCCTGGTGCGCCCATCTGCATGCCCCAGGGAGCACTGTCAGAGCTTCTGCGTGCTTCCAAGAGGCCTCATATCAGATGAAGAAGAAGCTTTGCCTATTGGATGGCAATATTTACAACCCATTCACACACACACACACACACACACACACACACACGCACACACACGCACACTTAGGGTCAAATGTGCCTGTTTTCCAGGCTGTTAAGCCTCATCGGATAACTTTCTGTAGTGGACCCTTAAGTACCATGCAGATTGGTACCCATCAGGCCCAAGGGTAAATGTAAGGTGAGAAAGCCCGCCTGCTGGAAGCTGTTAAAAATCGACTTTGGAAATTCTCTAGACTCTTTAATTATTCAATTAAAAAGTGCCTCCAGCATTGGGGCAGCCGAGTGAGAGGTGGGAGTAGGGACTTGGAGAGGAACATTGTCCCAGTCTCTGGATTTTTTAATTTAGAAAAACATAAAGGGAATAGTAATTAGAGGCACTCACTTCTCTTTGCTGTGGTTGGTTTCTGCGGTGCGGGCGATGCTGTCCAGGGCCTTGCACGCTCTAGGCAGATGATCTACAGACGGGCTGTATCTCACCCCCATCCGCTTCTGCTTTTATTTGTTCATTGCTCTCTGTTCACTAGACATTTGTCTTTATTTGGCCAAAATCTATGGAATATTCAGATTCAAGACATAAGAAACTCTTTTTTGTACCTTGGAATTAGAATGATTTCATTCAGAGTGAGTGGCTTTAAATCTCCCATTTTAATTATTCATGTGTGCAAAAAAGATCTGTAATAGGATAGTATGGCTCCATCTTAAAAATAGAGCCAAGTGAGGGCAGAGCAGAAGAGAAGACAGACATGGGATTTCTGTCTCAAGTGTGGGGGGGGGAGGAAGAAGGAGGAGGAAGAGGAGGAGGAGGAAGAGGAGGAAGAGGAAGATGAGGAGGAGGAGGAAGAAGAAGAAGAGGAGGAGGAGGAGGAGGAAGAGGAGGAGGAGGAAGATGAGGAGGAGGAGGAGGAGGAGAGGGAGAATATGAATGTGCCTTCTAAGTAGAAGGGAATTATGTTGATGTGATCTTTGAGATTCAGGATCTTTCCTTTTTTGGTAATTTTACAAAATAGGCAAATACCCATTGAAGTCATGTTCTTCTTACACATAGTAAATTAATGAATATCGTTAAGAAATTCATCTGTTGTCCCTAGTGACCCAAACTGGACTCAGTCGATAATGTGAGAGCCAGGAACTCAATGTGTTGTTTGAGATCCATGAGGGCATCTTGTCTCCCGGCATGCTGTTATGTGACATTAAACATTAGTAGTTGGAGCTTAAGAACCACGAGGGAACACACGTCTTTATCCTTTTGGTCTTGGTAATACTCTTTAGAAAAATCAATGAGTCTCAATGTCACCAAGCTAGGACTTAAAGAACAACAGAAAAGAGAATTCCATGTTTAATGGATGTAGGCCCTGAAGATTTTATGCACACGATCATTGAGATACTACAGCCTTTTATTTTATTATTATTATTATTATTATTATTATTATTATTACTGTAGTAGTAGTAGTAGTAGTAGTAGTAGTAGTAGTGTTCAAACAGGATCTTACGAAGTTGCCCAGGTTGCCCTAGCACTTGTGATTCTTTTGCATCAGCCTAAGTAGCTGGGATTACAGATGTGCATCATTGCACTCAGCTGTAAAATTTTTAAGTGAATTAATTTATATCAAATGTTACACCTAACATTCATGTTGTTGGAGGTTCCTTCATATATTAACCATCTTAGTAAAATGTTTAAAAAGGGTGACCTAACAGAGCATTCAGCCCTGTTTATCACAGTTGTTTTCAAAAGCTCTGACTTCTCTTAAAATTCTATTTCACTCTATTTTTCTCTGGCATACTTCTTTCTTTTTGTGTGTGTGGGTCTGGGGATGGAACCCAGGGGTATTCGACCCCCTAGCTATACTTCCTGCCCTATGTTTTATTCTTTATTTTGAAACAGGGTCTCATAAATTTGCAGGGGGTCTCCCTAAGTAGTTGAGGCTGGCCACAAACTGCAATCCTCAGGTCTCAACCTCCCGAATGCTGGGATTACGAGCATGCACCACCACGCCTGGCTTCAGGTATACTACTCTATAGGAAAAAACTGTATTAACTTGCTTACCCAATAAGTGGATGAGTGCCCCTATCCAAAGTGCTTGGGACCAGAAGTGTTTCAAAATTTGTAATTTTTTTAGACCTTTGGAATATTTGCATAGACTTTACCGATTAAGCATCCCCAATCTGAAAAGTTCAAATCAGAAATGCAGATCTGAATGGGACTCCAAATGTTTCGGATTTTGGAGCATTTCAGATGCTGGACTTGGATATTAGCAACGTCCAGCCTGTATTCAGGCTTACTGTACATAGAGCACCATGCTCTCGGTTTGTTAGGAATTATGTACTTTTCCGTGCATTCACTTAACAAATATTTATCGTATGCTAATATATGCCAAGAGCAGTTCTTGGCACTGGAGATGTTAAATCATCATAACAAATGAGGTCTCTGCCTCACCTGCAACATAGGTGCTTTTGGGAAAGTTAGACAATAGCCGAGCAAGCAGGTGCAGGTATAATAAAGTTTGGAAAGGAAGTATGTTAGCTCTTTTATTCAGCTATTAATGTCTCATACATGGGTGACGGCACCTGGGAAGTAAATACTACTTTGCGATGATAACGAGATCTTACTTGTTTTTTTAATACGGTCCTCAGGATTTCGCTCATGCTTGACCACTGATCTGACGTGAATACGGGACCAAGTGTGGAATCTTCTAGAGTTGCCCTGTTTAGTTCTCACAATAGTCCGTGAAGTGTATATTATTAGTTCAATTTTTTCAGAAGAAGAAATTGAAGCCCTTAGCGAGGATGTGAAATTCTGAAGGCCCCAAATCTGGTCAAAGGCTAACTTTGTTTGAATCTCTTCTTTCCTTTATTTCTTCTTCCTTTTTTCTTTTCTTTTCTTTTTTCATTTTCTTTTTCTTCTTTTTCTTTTTCTTTTTTTTTTGTTTTGTTTTATACTAGGAATTGAATCCAGAGGAATTTTACCTCTGAGCTACATCCCAGCCCCAATTTATTGCTGTGGTTGTTGTTTTGCTAACAGGGTCTTGCTAAGTTGCTTAGTATCCCCTCACTAAGTTACCGAGGCTGGCCTTGAACCTACCGTCAGATCCTCCTGTCTCTGCCTCCCCAGTACTGGACTGTCGGCGCTCTCCGCCCAGGCTTTTGTTTTCTGACCATAGTCACGTGTCTCTCTGCATGACTGTCCGATGTAGATGGGCTCAATCCTCGGGGATTCTTTCCCTTCTATATGTCACATTCAAGTCTTTCAGGAATAGAAAAGCCTTTACTATATTCCATTTTTGCTCCTGATTTTTTACAGTACTTTTGAAAATCCCCTGTATCTGCTTAGTAGAGAAAAGAGTACAGGGAAGCCCGTTTCTAAGAGCTGGCTGCCGGACCTGCCCGGGGTGATGGGACTCTGCCGTCTTCCTTAGGAAGTCCAAGGAAGCTTGAACTAAGACACAAACAGGAAGGCAGTGTGTGTCCGGCAGGCGCCACCTCTTTAAATAGCTCCCGTGCAGCGGGGATTAGTTCTCCACTGAGGCTGGGAACTCTTGGCCCTCTGTGTCTGTTCTTGCGGGGCTGGGTTGGAGGCAGCCAGCGCTGTGGAGGCCCGAGCAGCTCTAAGCTGTGTGGGGCGCTGAAGGCCAGCTGGAGATGGCCTCCCTGCCTGTGGGCCATGAGGACACACCATGGCAGAGGTGCTCTGTGCTTCTCCCTTAAGGACATTCCCCCGGAGACTTTTCACCTGCTTAAAGGTAAGACTCCGAGCACTTCCTAAACAATAACTTGAGCAAGACGTTTTCCTGCATATGGGCTCATTAACTTAAAAGAGAAGAAAGCAAATCACTGCTGTCACTTTCTTTGTTACTTCACTTTACATGGGCGCATAGGTGAGTCCAAAGAGTCTTATTAGGAGTTTAGAGGAACATCATGTCCTGTGGTAGTAAAAGGAAATTATTTTTAAACGTTTGAAAACAGGTTTTTGTTATGGTATGAATAGGAGTTTCTCAGGCTCAAAAGAAGAAGAAGAAGAAGAAGAAGAAGAAGAAGAAGAAGGAGGAGGAGGAGGAGGAGGAGGAGGAGGAGGAGGAGGAGGAGGAGGAGGAGGAGGAGGAGAAGAAGAAGAAAAACACCTAAGTCCTGCTACTGATTTTAAAAGAGTAGTCAGAGTGGAGTCTTAATGGATGCCTACCAATGAATGGCTTAAAAATTCTTTTGATTCCAGCCCCTGGTTTTGTCCTGGAGGCTTTAAACTATCTAATCCAATCTTTCCAGGTAATTATCTAATTTTAGAAATGTCTGCTGCAGTAAACTCCATTACCCAGCAAGCTATTCCAGTCCATAATGGAATTAGAGCATTCTCTGGTCAGGCTACCAAGCCTTTCCTTTTGCTGTCAGAACTGGGACAAAGGACACCAAGCAGGGGGCTTCCCTGTCCTGCAGGGCAGGTCAGTAGAGAGTTCTCCTTGCCTGCCCCCCTACAGTGAAGTTCTGCCCAGGAATCCTGTGACCTGCATCTGCCCACTTCTTCTCATCTTTTCTCCGTCTCTGCCTGTTCCTCCCTATGCACCTTGCAGACTAATTAGCACCCGTGTTCAGAGTGGCTTTCTGAGCCACAGACCTATGAGTCTGATTGCAGAGGCTCTACACAGAGAAACACATGTGCCTGCTTTCCCCAAGAAGACCTCTGTAAGATTCACCTCTTTTCATGTTTTGCTTTTAAGAGCATCTTCATCCTCACAGCCCCAGGTCAGCGATTTCTTATGCCTTTCATTTTTATCCCGAGCCTTGCCCTTTGTGTTGTGTTTGGGAGGGAGGGGGGAACATTAGGAGAGTTGGCATTGCTGTTTATTAGAATTTCACTTGTTTCAAACCAGAGTTGGATCTCTGCTTTGGAGTATTATGGGTTCTTTTTATTTTACTAGTAGTGTCTTTATATTTACATACCTGTATTTGTCCTTTCTTTTAATTGTTTTTGAATTGTTTTACTAGTTTATTTTTGAAAGTAAAGTCATTTTGACCCCACTGAGCCTTTTTTTTAGATTAGACCAGAGTAAAAAGAAGGCCAGTTTTGGTGAGGTTGCGTGGTGCATTGAGGGTGGGCCGAGAGATTTTTATTTTCTTAAATTCTGCCTCAGATTTCAGGTGGCCTAAGCAAAACCAGCCAAGGCTCAC
The DNA here is from genome assembly GCF_963383645.1 of Muscardinus avellanarius. NCBI lineage: Eukaryota > Metazoa > Chordata > Mammalia > Rodentia > Gliridae > Muscardinus > Muscardinus avellanarius. The sequence continues at coordinate 60,410,850 of NC_137803.1, forward strand.
AGTAGGGACAGATTTCCACCATGAAATCCAGCAAGCGACATTAGTTCATGTGCTCATTTGTGAAAGTACTGATTTAGCATGTGCTTTAGTGATTATTAGTAAATGAGGTAAATTTTTATTATTCCTCGGTATTGGACCCAGAGACATTCTGCCTCTGAGATACACCCATACCCCTATTTTATTTTTCATTTTGAAACAGGGTCTCATTAAGTTGTAAAGGGCCTCCTAAGTTACTGAGGCTGGCCTCGGATCTGCAATCCTCCTGGTATCCTCCAAATACTAGGATTACAGGCATGCGCTACAAAGCCCAGGTGCGGTACCATTTTAAAACTTTAACTCTCCTAAGTAAAGATGAATTAGCATTCTATTCAGAAGTTGCCTTGAGTTTCCAATTTTGTGGTTTCTTTGCTGCCCCACGGTTCTGAATATCGTACCTGCACCCTCCCTGTCGCCCTCTGTCCATGCGCCTGTCCTTTACAGACACATCTTGTAAGTCCTTTGTTAAACTCTAAACCGAGGAATTAATTGAACAGCAGCCAGGCTGATCAAAAGCAGGTTTAACAAGATAAGACTTTTATTTAGATTTCCAAATGCAAACAAAGGACTTCATTGGTTTGTGATCTCACAGCTGAAGGGAAACAAAGTCAGAGGGAGAACAGAATAATGCCTAGCTACCAAGCCAGCAGAAGTGAGCATAAGGAATTCTCAAGACCATAGGCATAACAACGCAAGGGTCTGTTAACCAAGGCTCTGCCTGAACATAAAAGCAACGACAACCAACAAACAAAAAACAACAAAATAGCCCAGGAGATGAGCTAAAAGAAATTCAATGCCTCTCTCCAGTAAGTTGTACAGAAAAGTTCAGGGAAGAGTCCCTGGCAGGTCTGCTAAGCCCAGACAGGCGGAGGGCAGGAATGCCTTGATGCCCGATTTAAACTTTTGACTCAGTCCTGCTGACACAAACACAGACCTTGCCTGGGAAATATCCAGAAAGAGAGGGTGGAATGGTTCAAGCGAAAGGTACGGCTCTCTGACAGCACAGGCCTGGGGCCAGGATCCACCTCTCGGGAGAGAGTAGAGTAGACAGCGGGCTCTTCTCCGTGTAGCGCTGGGCTGAGAGGACCGGTCTGAGATGCGAGACTGAGCAGAACAGTCACTTGGGTGTGTGTTATCTAAACCCAAGGAAGGAGAGATGGGAGAAAAGGGAATCGCTCACAGTGACCCAACGCCTGTGCAGTGTGTAAGGAGAAAAAAAGCCACTGAAGGGAGTGTCCCGGCAACTGAAGAGCAGATTAGACGGACACTCACTGCTGGACAGCGATACGGGTTCTCAAGGCCCTTTTTTTTTTTTTTTTTTTTTGTGGTACTGGGGTTCCTGGAAGCCCTTCTACCTCCGGGCTACACTCCCAGACCTATTTTCTATTTTTGAAACAGGGTCTCTTACGCCAGCGCGGCTGGCTTCGAACCTGCGCGATCCTCCTGTCTCCGCCTCCCAAGCGCGGGGATTACAAGCATGCGCCACCACGCCGGCTTATTATTTTATTTTGAAACAAGGTCTCACTGAGTTGCTAAGGGTCTTGCTAAATTGCTAAGGCTGGCCTTGAACCTGTGATCCTCTTGCCTCAGCCCCCCCTAGTACTGGGATTATAGACACGGGCTGCCACATCTGACAGGTTGTAGGACTTTTGGACAATCTGAGGAGGCTGGGTTTTGTGTTGTTCCTTTTCGGGGATCCGATGTTCTCTATTTTCAGCTTTTTAGGGGAGGAGGCTATGGAGCTATCCTAGGACTTCATAAGCATGAGCTACCACTGAGCTAAGATTGCAGTACTTTGGTCCATTTCTAATCCCTTCTTGGACTATTTTCTTGAGAGAGAATATGGTCTTCATTCATCTTTCCAATTAAGATGTAAATTTTGCCCTGTGTGTGTGTGTGTGTGTGTGTGTGTGTGTGTGTGTGTGTGTTGTGAGAAAAGAATCATATCCTGAGAAGGACGAGGTGCCAGAGAATTATCATATGCTCTTAAGCCCTGAGCGGACTCACGATCGTTTCAGTGATCTGCTTACAGTTCTGTTTACTGTAGACTTGGCTTCCTGGCTGTTAGCTGAGCACCGTGGATTGCCAGCCCAGCCCTGTGTTAAAGTCCAGCTCAGATTCCACCCACCCGCTTCTCCCCAAAGCACTGTGAGACACCTCACCTGCATCACCTCCAGATTCCTCAAGACCGAGTTGAGTTGTCCGACAGCTTGCCTCAGTGTTTAAACTCTCCCCACTCAGCAATGCGGTTGTTCTGCTCAAACGCATTCTTTTGTCTCCTAGGCGGGCCAGTAAGTCCCCTCCCTGCCCCTTGGATACCAATTCCTTCTTTTCCTCAGGAACACTCTCCCTCCCACGAATTGCTAGGATTCATGTGTGTATAGGGAAGTACTGGGAAGTCAAATGCAGGGGTGCCCTACCACTGAGCGACATCCCCAGCCATCTTATTTATTTATTTTTATTTATTTAGTATTGAATACTGAACCCAGGGGCATTGGACCTCTGAGCTGCAACCCCCAATCCTATTTCCTATTTTTATTTCAAGACAGGGACTCACTACGTTGCCGAGGGTCTTGCTAAATTGCCGAGACTGGCCTCGAACCTCCAATCCCATCTCAGGTACTGAGAGCCTTTTGTATTTTGTGATAGGGTCTGGCTTAGTTGCCCAGCCTGGCTGAAACCGCCACCCTCCCGAGTTGCCGGGATTATAGATTTCCATGTGTGACGTGGCTTCTGGAAGGTCTCCTGTGACCTTGTTTCTGCCAGTATTCTGCCTCCAGTGAGGTCGCTCGCTGAACCCAAGTCTACCGGGTAAGGCAGTCGCCTTCCCTTTGTGGGTGGTACACTTGCATACACTTGGACGCCACTTAAGACGCATTCGTTTCACCGGTATTATACATATCGCAGTCGGCTGGTGCTGAACTTGCAGCCAGCCAAAACCCCTCGATCTTTTTCACACGAGCTGTACTTGTGCTGAGAAACTGCTGTCCACCCATGTGCAGTGGAGTCCCCCAACTCCAGCCTCGCCCTAGCAAACTGCATCCCGTGATTTCCAGCCCATGAGTCCTTCTGACTGAGAATTTCTTGATTTGGAGGTTAGTGAGGAAGGCGTTAATAGTAAAGAAAATGAGCCTGGAGGGCTGGAGATTTAAGGCTTGAAAAAAATCTTAACACCTTGTTTTCAAAGGATGTCTCTGTTCATGACGCCCTGCTGAGAAAGCCTCAGACCCTTCAGAACACACACGAAGCGCACGCACACTTTCCTCTGGCACGTGAAGAGCGCCGCTCACCACAGCTTGCGACACAGGTCAGACCGCAGTGCATCCCCAGCGCTGCCACCCACGGCCGCCCGCTGCGCCCTCTGCTCAGCCGGCTTCTGCCGCAGGTGTGTCCTGCCCAGGCCTTCCCAGCGCCCCGCACACCTCCTGAGGCCTCCCCTGAACTTCTTATAGGAATTATCTCCCTCTCTTTCTTTGAGTTCTCAAGTGATGTCTAAAACCATAGTACTTCGGGTAATTGACTTTGTGTGCACCGCTCCTGTGGTGTCATGGCCGAGAGCAGGGACTCAGGGACTGAGTCGTGGCCACGAGATCGAGCGTGTCTATCTGAAAATCCAGAATCTGAAATGTTCCAAAAGCCGAAAGCTTTGGGCATCAATGTGACACCAAGGTGCAGATCGCACAGCTGAACTCACTTGAGCAGTGCTAGTCACAGCGCCCGGCATGGGGCACACGCCTGTGACCTCGGTGCTCCAGCAGGTTCAAGGACAACCTAAGTGACTTAGCAAGACGACCCCCAGGAACCTAGCGAGACCACGCTTCAAACAAAACAGAAAAGAGGCTGAAGGTATGGCTCAGAGGTGGGACGCCCCGGTTCACTCCACGCTACCTCTCTTGGTCTCCCTCGTCTCCCCTCCCCTCCCCTCCCCTCTTTTTATAGGAATTATCTCCCTCTCTTTCTCCCCTTCTCTCCCTTCCTCTCCTCTCTTCTCTTCTCCTCTCCCCTCCCCTCCTCTCCAATCTTTCCTCTCCCCTTCTCTCCTCTCCTCTCCCCTCCCCTTCTCTTCTCCTCTCTCCTCCCTTCCTCTCCCCTCCCCTCCTCTCCTCTCCCCTCCCCTCATCTCCTCTCCCCTCCTCACCTCTCCCCTCCCCTCCTCTCCCCTCCCCTTCCCTCCCTTCCTCTCCCCTCCTCACCTCTCCCCTCCCCTCCCTTCCTCTCCCCTCCCCTCATCTCCTCTCCCCTCCCTTCCTCTCCCCTCCCCTCATCTCCTTTCCCCTTCTCTCCTCTCCTCTCCCCTCCCCTCCCCTCCTCTCCTCTCCCCTCCCCTCCCCTCCTCTCCCCTCCTTTCCTCTCCCCTCCCCTCCCTTCCTCTCCCCTCCCCTCCCTTCCTCTCCCCTCATCTCCTCTCCCCTCCCCTCCTCTCCCCTCCCCTCCCTTCCTCTCCTCTCCTCTCCTCTCCCCTCCCCTCTTTGTATAGGAATTATCTCCCTCTCTTTCTCCCCTCCCCTCCCCCCTCTCTTTCACACACACACAAACTCTGCAGGTATACTAAGATATTGTATAAAACTACCTTGACTCTGTGTTTATGATGTATATGAAACATAAGCAAGTTTGGTGTTTAGACTTAAGTCCCTTCCCCACAATCTCTTATCATTGCATATGCAAATATTCCAAAATCCTAAAAAGAAAACAAAATCCAAAGTACTTCTGGTCCCAAGCATTCCAGATAAGGGATAATTAAATCCGTATTAACATTATAATTAAAACACTTATTGCTCAAAGCCTCCTTTTAACCCACATGCTCCTAGTCTCATGCTGATTTGCAGTTTGTTTTGTGCGACAAGACAAAATATTGTAAAGCCTTTTTTTCCTTTTTAAAGTATATTAGTATATTCTTTATTCCCCTGAAAACACATCATTGTTGCTTAATTTTCAACACATCATCGTGTTAACTCTGGCATGGATCGTGGGGATTCGTTGTATTTACCTTATTGGCTGAGTTAGACCTCAGTATTTTTTGAATACCAAGAATCTTATCTTGGGCTGAGTAATTAGTTATAGATATGTTAGAAAAGATAAGGTAAAATATCTGTACTCCCAAGCTTATTTGGAAATATAACACACAGTAAGTACAGTAATAAGGTAAGACATAAAGTAGTCCTACACTTAATTACTAGCAGGAAAAACCGAATGTGTTACAGACCTACACAGTATAGTTTTTCGCTGCTGCCAACCCCAGCTGTCACGTCTAAAGACCAAAGGATGCAACGTCAAAGGCATCACCAATTACATATTTGTAGAGAGTGTTTCTCTGAAAAATTGCCTCATAGTCCATCGTGGACATAGCACACCTGAAGAAGAGGCAGGTTCTAATTGCTAACAGGGTACATTACTTAATTCTGATGGCACCCATTTAAACTCAGGGGGACCGGTTCTCTGAGCAGCGTGTAGGTTACTCCATCAATAGGTGGCACATCTGTGATTCCCTTCACCTCAGTCCCTCTCTCCAAACCTCAGTAATACCTTGCTCCTACCGATTGATTCCTGTTCAGAAGCTTATCTCTTTGTGGGGTCCGGGATTAAGTCATTATGGGTGAATGTTAACATGTTTTATTGGAGTAGGGGGCAGAGACGAGTTAGAAAAGACAGACTAAGGCCAGCTGTGAATGAGGTGTTATGTGAGTTAGTGACTTTGGAACATCCTCCCGACTAACAGAATGACATGCTAAAATTTCTGATTTTTTTCTTTTTCGGGTCTGGAGATGGAACCCAGGGGCATTTGACCTCTGAGCTACACTCCTGCCCTATTTTTGTATTCTTTATTTTGAAACAGGGCCTCACTAAGTTATGGAGGGCCTCACTAAGTAGCCGAGACTGTCCGTGATCCTCTATCCTCTGGTCTCAGCCTCTCGAAGGCTGGGATTACAAACGTGTGCGACCACATTCGGCTAAAATTTCTATCTTAGCAACATGATTCTTGCAAGGGTGTGTGTTAAAGATATTAAAGTGGGAGGAGATAAGTATCGGAGACCATTTAGGTGGTACGATATCATGAACTGGGACGTTGTGCATCCCAAAAATAAATAAACAAAAAGAGATGGGTTTGAGAGGCATATATGAGGAAGGCTCATCTGGATTCGTAAACCTTTCCAACATGTAGAGCCAAAAAAGAGAGGAGTCAAAATGGGAGGGTGTACGTAATGCCGTTCTTGAGATTAGAGACAGGAGCCTCGGCAGGCGGGAGGGGAGAAGTTCCAGATAAGAGGAATTTCACATAAGAGCTTACAGCCATCTGACTTCCTGAAGAACAGCGCTCAAGTAGGATCAGGCCCAAGATTTGGGCGTCCTGAGCCCGGACTGGGTAACGTCCCAGGATAGGATGGGGCTATAGGAAATGAAGAGATAATGGAAGGGAACGAAACAGAAACAAACAAACAAGAAAGGCACCAATTCCGTGGCTAGGACACCCCTCAGCATTGTCTGCTGCGGTGGCTGCACTAGGGATCCCACTTGGGTGGGATTTTCCAAGCATCACCAGGATTACGGCCAAACTTTTGAGTGGATCTGCTAGCTCGCAGCCAAGCCTACTGGAATCCCTGCAGAAGATGGACCCCAAACTTGGGAGAGGCGTGCCCTTCGCTCATTCCTAAAGCACTTGTTTGATCAGATGTCTCAGCTTTTCTTTGTGATTCTTTGTCTTACAGTCAGTGTGTTACATTTCTAGTTTTAAGTGAGCATGGTGATAAGATTCTCATGAAATGACAGACGATCCCTCATGGACCTCCAGGTTTCTTGTGAAGAGTCTTAGAAAATGTACCAGCCCTTTCCTGTGTCTTAAACACATATAAGCTCCCTGGTTCCATGGTTGTTTCCTCTTTCGGTAATGAGCAGAAGAAATTGTTTGTATTGTCACTTCATAAGCAGCTTTCTGGCAATGTCCTTGCATGAAAAGCAAAAAATACCGCGAGTAATCTATGGGAAAATTTCAAAGACACGGCAGAGTTCTGGTTCTGAGGTTTCTACCACCTGAGTTTGAATCTGAGCTTTTCCTTTTAAGCAGCAGTGCGTCTTCAGTCCAGTGTTGAACTCTCTTTAAACCTTCATTTTCTTACCTGTGAAAGAAATAATAACCGTAGCATCTACTCCTTGTTTTATTTTGTTTTCAATAACCATAAGAGTGTTTTCCTCTCTGGAAATGTTTTCTTTTTTTTTTAATGTGACTGTCCTGAATATACGACGGTCCCAAGCTAGATGGTAATCTAATGGATTTTCTGATCTTAGAGGTTATGAGACTATCACAGCAGTCTATTCAGATGGATCAAAGAGGCTCTCAGTTGTCAGAGTCTTTATCCCTCTCTCTTACAGCATCACACACCTGAGAGCAAGTGCTGGCCAAACTCTATGGCTGGAGAACAGCTCAGAACATCAGAAGTGATTTGTACCTGTTCTCCTATTTCCAGACCAGGTTGCAAAGAAAGTTTACCTGAAAGCCGGGCGTGGTGGTGCACACTTGTAATTCCAGCATTCAAGAGGCTGAGACCGGAGGATTGCGGTTTGCGGATAGCCTCAGCTACTTAGTGAGGCCCTCCGCAACTTAGTGAGACCATGCTTCAAAATAAAGAATAAAAAAATAGGGCAGGGGGTGTAGCTCAGAGGTCAAATGCCTCTGGGTTCCATCCCCAGACCTGAAAAAAAAAAAAAAAAAAGAAGAAAGTTTACCTGAGTACTGCAGGAGTACACACCTGTGGTCCCTGTTTGAGGAGGGTTGAGACAGGAGGACCGCAAGAAGTTCGCCGCCAGCCTCAACAATTTAGCATGAGTATTTCAAAATAAAAAATCAAAAGGTCTGGGGATGTAGCTCAGTGGTAAAACGCCTCATGTTCACCCCCCCAAAAAAAGAGTGTTTCCTAAGATAGAGAATCACGTGGGCATGAGAGGCCAATGTGTTTTTGTAGAATGCTTTAAAAATCTAGGTTAGTTTGATCCAGATATTCTTGAGGGTTCACCGCACTGCATACAAAAGCAGGCCTGCACCATGGACCATGGGACGTTTCCCCAGCCTGCAGCAGGAAGGTAGATACTGAGGTTCTGCAAAGTAAGTAGTGGTGTTTTTCTTGGCCTGCTAGCTAGGGTTGTAGGCTTTCCATGATAGAAAACTGAATGACAGTCCTGGCAAAACTGACACTTTGAGGAATAGACATTTTTGTGTGCAGAACACGGCAGCAAGAGATTTTATCATGGTATCTACTTAGTTTCTACAAGTTGAATATAAATAAGGCTGTGTTCATATTCCAGGGCTTCCATTTTCATTTTCATCCAAATTCTTCAAAGCTTCAGTGTCTGACTCCCAAATACAGTACCCCGGGATCTCCTAAATAGCCTTCATCTGAACACTGTCTGCCCTGGTTCGAGGGCAGAGGTCAGTTTAAATTGTTTGCTGGTCTTACCGACCATAGAAATGTCTGTTTGTGCTTGTATAAGCATTTTAAACATCTTCCTCATTGTTGGAAAAGGTATGTTAGGCACTGGTGCTAATCCATTAGTCAAGGGTGCCAGGGGCCTCTGACATTTTTTTTTTTTTTTGCTTGAAAATTACTCTAACCTACCTACGCTTGTCTTTGTAACAAAGTTCTGGCAGAAATCCAACTACCCAGCTACTGAAGTAAATAGAAGAGAACTTAAAATGTCTCTAGCATTGAACCTCGGGGTCCTTAGCAATATGAGAGATTCTTCTGAATTGGAATGGATTGGGAAACCCCAAAGCAAACCTAAGGCTAGCAGAAGAGGCCACGCCCCCCCCCTTTTTTTTGTGGTACTGGGGTTCCTGGAAGCCCTTCTACCTTTAGGCTACACTTCCAGACCTATTTTATACTTTTTTATTTTTGGAAACAGGGTCTCTTAAGCCAGCACAGCTGGCTTCAAACCTGCGCAATCCTCCTGTCTCCACCTCCCAAGCGCGGGGATTACAAGGGTGCGCCACCATTCCCCGCGAGGCCACACCCTTTCTGAGCAGCAGACCAGGCTGCCAGGCTGTGTGTAATGGCTGGATCCCCACCTTGCCTCTCAGGCGGGGGTCTGGGGCTCAGTAGGGAGAGCGGCCCCTCGTTGGGCCTGGCCATTCCAGCTCTGAATCTGAGCTCCGGCAAGATCAGAGACCAGGCCCGGTGCATGGCCACCGTGGGTGCGTCCTTTGTGGAAGCCAGACCACTAGGCTGCGCCTCCAGATAGGATTTGACCTTCACTGAATATTCTCTTCTAATACTTGAACAGTGGAGACCGAGAAAAATCAATCAGTCTTGTAATGCACATGAATTTCACAGTCCCAGAATGTCATTTTCTTTATTTCTTGTAATAAAATTTATATTCTGATTCTGAGCCCCCACTCTGGACAGACTGCAGAAAAACTTAATCTAGTCACAGCCCAAAGCCAGTCAGCTCAATCCAATTTAGCGCTTTCCGAATTGCTTCTGGGTAAAACTCAGGAGCATTCACAATTTTCCTGCTTCTACGCTTTCTTTCCCTTCCACTGTTGTTGCTTGAAGCCCTCGCTTCTGCCAGGCAGCCAGGAGAACCTTCTGGACTGACTCTTGCTGACCTCACTGAGTCCTGACCCAGTGGAATTGGATGTGGGGCCCCCGGATGCAAATGTGGGTCTGTGGCCCGGGGTGTGGCTCCCTGTGCTGGGCTGAGCTGAGCCTGCAGCCACCCTGACTTCTTACCAACCACGTCCATCCCCACCATCCAGATGCGTATCTCAGCCAGGTATGCTTGTCTCTGAGCATCTCTGTTTCCCCTTTGGTCTCTTTCTTTCAGCTAAAGTCAGCACCCCTTAGGCAAGGCGGGCAATTCCTGACCATGCCCCGAGCGTAGCTTCATTCAGGCTGCTGCTCTCGCAGCGCGACCTGGCTGTGTCTCAGTCAGAAGGCGGGGTGGGCAGGAGCAGGGAGCAAGAGTCTCCCCACATTCTCAGACTTCGTGCCACAACACCATGCAGACCCTCCACTCCCACCCGAGTGCGCGGCGGCTTTCTTCTGGGGGTGAGACACGGCAATCGAGGCCTCGCATGGCCTAGGACGAGGTCTTCCTCTCCAGGTTTTCTCTTCTCCTCAGAGTGGCGTGGGGTGGTGTAAAAACTTGTTTTGCCAGTTCTTGGCCTTTTTCAAAACTATTTTTGTCTCTCATTTGAACTGGAGCCAAGCATTTGCTGTGTTTTGTTCGTTGTTTGCTCTCCTGACAGTTCTCGGGTGAGCTGGCCATCCCGAGCGCTCAGCATGCGCCATGAGGCTGCAGGAGGCAGAGCAGGGTCACCTCTGTCCAGCAGTCGGGCTCCGCAGTCCTTTTTTTCCCTTGAGAGCCTGACCATTTTAGGAGCGGCCCCCTCCTCAAGGACGCTGGGCTTAGCTTCTGTGGCTGAGGAGCAGGACGCCTTCCTCTTGGGGTGAGAGCGCACTGGTTTTTAGGTTAAAAAGAAGGTTCACTGCTTATCAACATATTGGAGATCTGGATATTTCCCCCTTTTATTATTGTCTTCCTTGAGCTGTAGTCTAGCTATGGCGCCCAGGTTGGCCTCAAATTCCCAGGCTCAAGGGATCCTTCTGCCCCCACCTCCTGAGCCTCAGTGTCCGCAGGAGTGCTAGCCACGCCACGCTTCCATTTTCAAATGTTTTCTGAAGAATGACTCTTAGAAAATATATGTGTGTGCCGGTGGCTTCCAAGATATTTGGGCTCTGCATCCTGGGTTTCTGAAGTTAAAAATATTCAGAAAAAGAAACCTACATGTGTGCTGAATATACACGGACCTTTTTAACCTTGTAATTTCCCCCTAAACAATGTGTATCAACTATTTCTGCATCATCTATATAATATTCGGTATTACAAAAAATCTAGAGCTGATTTAAAGTACATGGAAGGTTCTATGCAAATACTCTGCCACTTAGTATAGGAACTTGAGCCCCATAAAATTTAGGAATCTACAGGAGGTCCTGGAACCAATGTCCACTGTGGATGCCAAAGGACAATTTGCACACATATCATCACAGTGCTAATGATTACATATATATATGTAAATATATACAGTATGTAATTATGTACTTATATGTCATGTGTGTTTATATAGCTTAATTTTAAATAATACTTATGTAAATGTAACATGAGCACATACATATTTCTCTGACAGACTTCTGGTCAGGTCTTTATCGGGGCCACTCATCAAGATGCGTACTGTTTTCTGTTCTCCGTGGGTCTGTTTCTTTCCTCAAATCTTGGGAATCCATCAGTGATTTTACATCACTTAAATTCAAGAAAGGAAAGCTGGGCATGATGGTGGCACACTCTTATAATCCAAGCCTTTGGGAGGCTGAGACAGGAGGATCGCAGTTCACGGAAAGCCTCAGCTACTTAGTGCGGCCTTTTGCAACTCAGTGAGACCCTGTTTCCAAATAAAGAATGAAAAATCAGGCTGGGGGTGTAGCTCGGAGGCAGAATGCCCCTGGGTTCCACCCCCAGTACCGGGAAAAAAAAATCTATAAAGGAGTAGAAGGGTTTCAGGCAAAGTGCTGGGGACCAAAGTGAAGGCCAGATGGCCCTGGCCCTTCCCTGGCAGCCCAGTTTCTCCAGGAGATCCAGTAGAGGCTGCCAATCTTCACTTCCTGAGTTGGGCTGCTGAGGGCTCCCCAGAAGGGCCTTATGCCTCTGCCTCAGGCACTCCGCTTGTTGTTCTGTGATGTCTAAAGCTTGCCCTCCCTACCAAGCCCCTGAGGGTCTTTACTTCCTAAAGATTGCCTCAGAAGCGAACACAGGCTCCTCGCACTCTTTTGCTGTGGTCCTCTTAGACAAGTCCAGGCTTTTTCTGTTTTAAGGATGTTTCTTTTTATATTTTATTTTATTTTATTTTTGATACTGAGGATAGAACCCAACGGCATCCTACCTCCCTGCTTCACTCCCAGCCCAATTTTTATTTCTTATTTTGAAACAGGGTCTCGGTAAGTTACGGAGAGCCTCAACAAGTTGCTGAGGCCGGCTGCGAACCTGTGATCCTCCCATCTCAGCCTCCCAAGTACTAGTATTTCAAGCATGCACCACCATGCCCAGCTTAGGGTATTTCTTTTAAATGAGCCCACAGTTCCTGTGTCGGACAGCTCCCTCTGTCTTCCTGGGCACTCTCCACTCTGCCCTGGGCTCTGGGCTCTGGATGGGCTTATCCGCATCCACAAGGCACCATTGCCCCTGGTCTGGCCAATGAGAGGCACAGGAGGATACCAGAAGGTGGGAAGAGAATAACCTGGGGTGTTTATTCCCTCCCCTCTTCCCTAGGAAGGGCCTGTGTCCCTCTGGCCAAGACGGCCAAGGGCACAGCTCTTTCCAAGAGCCTATACTTGCTGCTCCTATCCCAGCTTGGAAGTTCTTTGATCCTGGCGGCCAATCCCTGCCCCCGGCCTTGTGGTCTAGGCCCAGCTGCCAACCTTAAGGCCCTTAATTTTGGCTTCCCCTTATGCTGGCCACATTTTGAAAATAGCCAGATAGCCTTCTATTAAAGTCTCCCGAGTTACCTTGCCTGCTTCCCCAGGACCCCAAGCTCATCTATGCAGTCAGAGATGCTCCCAGCACGGGTCTCTCTCTCCCTCTCTGGTCTGCCTTGCCACCTACCGTGCGTCTGAACTGGAGACCGGCGCCCTCATCATCCCTGGGAGCTTGGTTAGAAATATAGACTTCTTGAATCAGAGCCTGCAGTTGAACAAGATTTCCCGGTAATATCTATCCACCTAAAAGATAAAGCAGTGTAGCTTTAGAGTTCAACTCTCTTCGCACGGAGGAGGTAGCCAGGAATCGTGCTGGGCTTACACTTTCCATGCTGGAGGCAGTCTATTGCATTTCTGGGAAGCCTGCGACTCCTCTGGCCTCTCCTGCCCTGCTCCAACCTCTTCCGGACCCCAGCCTGGTCACGTTCTACCCATCTCTTTCTTTGTCTACCACACAGACGTATTGAATTCATTCTAAACTCCAGGCAATGTGGTGCTGGAGATAAATGAGAAGCAAGCATCACATCCCTGTCCTCGGGTTCTTTTAGGGAAGGAATAAAGGGCTGAGCGTAACCAGGTTCAGTACAGTAGGAGGAACTCGCTGTATTGAGATAGGAATAAAGTTATATGCTGCTAAAGACAATGTTGTTCAAAGTAAAGTTTCTTTGATTTGTGAGTGTGAGGAAGTCCCTCTGTAATTTCCTTTTGTGTGTGTGTGTTTGTGTGTGTGTGTGTGTGTGTGTGTGTGTGTGGCATTAGGGATAGAACACAGGGACATTCTACCTCTGAACTACACCCCAGTCCCTACTCTATTTTGAAACAAGTTCTCACTAAGTTGCTGAAGGCTCTGCTAAGTTGTTGAGGCTGGCCTCAAATCTGCTGGGATCCTTCTGTCTCAGCCTCCAAAGTACTGGGATTACAAGCATGCATCACCATAGCCAGCTCCTTTGTAAAATCTTTGAAAAAAAAAATGGTGTGTTTTCTAACTCTAGTCACATTTGAAAATCTTGGGTAATGACATCTGATTATCATCCTGTTATGGTTTGGATATTAAATCTGTCCCCAAAGTGCACTAGGAAGGCTTGGTTCCTGTTGATGGAGCTGTTAGAGGGCGGCGGAACCTTGACAAAGGGACGTGGTTGGAGGCTGGAGCCCACAGGGGCATGTCCTTGAGGGGCACCCCAGGTCTCCTCCAGTTCCTCTCCGCTGTCTCACCCTCACGAGGTGAGAAGCTTCGCTCTGACAAGTTTCCACCACGATGCTCCACCTCACCACAGACCCAAACCAATGGGACTGAGCGTCCATGGACTGAAACCTCTGAAAACATGAGCACGCAAAGAAAGCCGTCCTCCTTATAAGTTGGAGGATCTCAGGTGTCTTGTCACAGCCATGGGAAGCTGACTAGCACAAGTCCCTGTGCTCAGTGCTCATGCTAGGGTCACATTTCACAAATGACAGCATTTCTCCCAGGAACACTTAGCAGTCAGTAGAGTCAAAGTTGTCCTTGTAAAGCTAGCTGTTGAGCAGCAAATTCTTGGAGGCAACTAGAGCTTAAAAAAATTGCCGGGCGTGGTGGCGCACGCTTGTAATCCCCGCGCTAGGGAGGCGGAGACAGGAGGATCGCACAGGTTCGAAGCCAGCTGCGCTGGCTTAGGAGACCCTGTTTCCAAATAAAAATATAAAAAATAGGTCTGGGAGTGTAGCCCAGAGGTAGAAGGGCTTCCAGGAACCCCAGTACCACCAAAAAAAAAAAAAAAAAAAGAAGAGATCCAGGAGTGTTGACACATATTTTGAATCCTGGTCCTTGGGAGGCTGAGACAAGAGGATCACAGGTTCAAAGACGGCCCCGGTAACTTAGTGAGGCTCTCGGCAACCTAGCAAGAACTTGTTTCAAGGTAAAATAAATAAATAAATAAATAAAAAGGGCTGAGATGTAGTTCAGAAGTACAACGCCCCTAGATTCAATGCCTACTACTCAAAAAAATAAAAAATAAAGCCAGCGTGGTAGCGCACACTTGTAATCCTCGCGCTTGGGAGACGGAGACAGGAGGATCGTGCAGGTTCAAAGCCAGCCGCGCTGGCTTAAGAGACCCTGTTTCCAAATAAAAAATATAACATAAGTCTGGGGATGAAGCCCAGAGGCAGAAAGGTTTTCAGGAACCCCAGGACCACCAAAAAAATAAAAAATAAAAAGGAAGAGGAGGAGCTGCAGCCAAAGCAGCAATTAGGGCTTTATTTTTTTCTCCAGAAGGAAATCCTATAAGCAACACCCCCATTCAAGTTCCTGCATAATTCACATAAATGAGTAACACAGACTCTGAATTCTCCAAGCAGAATTGGAGGAACACCCCTTCATATGATCAGAGATTTAGAGAGACATGGGTCCAGCAGCGTGACTACTGATTAAGCTGGCCCTCACTCACCAGGAGGGCCAGCTGCTCCAGTCCTCACTTAACTCTTTCCCCGCCAGTCCTGGCAGGAAAACTAAGAGATGACATCTCTGCCCCATTCTGGATTCTTGTACTTCCTGTCTCCCTCAGCTCTCCCCTCCACAGCCGGGGCTCCCTGGCACCAGCACCACTGGCTTCCTTTCTGTTTCCTCTGTTTATAAGCTGCGGGGACTTTGATTAGCTTCTGTGCACACTTGCAGGTGATGTTCTAACGGTTCTCTTATTCTTAGATCCCGGCTCTCTTGCAGTCCTTACTGTACAGAAAGCGACTGCGCCCACCGGCAAGCTCTGGGCATTCCACAGAAGTGGTGGGATTGAGACACCGAGAAAGGGTCTGGCTGTGCCCATTACCACCTGCCAATGAGCTTCATGGAACTGGGAGACAGAGACGGACTTTTGTGGAATTTGCTTCTTTTTCCAGTGACTAAATGTTTCCCTACAAGAGTTCACAAAATCAATTTCAGCCAGGCAGTGGCGCACGCTTGTAATCCCCGCGCTTGGGAGGCAGAGACAGGAGGATGGCACAGGTTCGAAGCCAGCCTCAGCTACCAAGTGAGGCTCTCAGCAATTTACTGAGACCCTGTTTCCAACTAAAGTATAAAATGGGTCTGGGAGTATAGCTAAGAGGTAGAAAAGACCCTAGGTTACACCCCCCACCCCGTACCTCCCCACGCACACACACACAAAAGAAAATCAGTTTCATTGGTCACTATCAGCGTTTGAAAAAACAGCATGCATAATGATGCAGTTTCATGAGAGAGAGAGAGAGAGAGAGGGAGAGAGAGAGAGAGAGAGAGAGTGTGTGTGTGTGTGTGTGTGTGCATGCATGTAGCTCTGGGGATTGAACCCAGGGGCATTCTACCATTGAGTTACACCAGCCTTTATTTATTTATTTATTTATTTATTTATTTATTTATTTATGGTACTGGGGGTGGAACCCAGGGACTTTTCTACCTCCAGGCTTTACTTCCAGACTTATTTTATACTTTTATTTGCAAACAAGGTCTCACTAAGTTACTGAGAGCCTCACTAAGTAGCTGAGGCTGGCTTCGAACCTGTGCTATCCTCCTGTGTCAGCCTCCCAAGCGCGGGGATTACAAGCATGCGCCACCACGCCTGGCCCCCAGCCTTTATTTTGAAACAAGGTCTTCCTAAATTACCGTGCTGGCCTCCACACTGTGATCCTTCTGTCTCAGCCTGCAATACTAGGACACCAGGCATGCCCAGCTTGAGATGAAGAGTTTTATTTCTCCCAGCACACTCTGGGTCATTCTGCCTTGGTCTAGTCAGAAACCACCGCACCTCTGTACACCTCCACTTGTCCTGGTCTGGGGCAGCAGCCTCCTGCTTTACTCTCTATAGCTTTCAGCTGTGCATGGTGACTCTGTGTCCTACCAGCACCTCCTGAGCGCCTGCTTTCTTCAACTCCCTGTCTCCCTGAGCTCCCTTCCTGGGCCCTTGCACCAGTGTGAGCTGCGTCCTTTCTGTTTCCTCTGTTTATAAGCTGTGGGGACTTTGATTAACTTCTGTGCATATTTGCAGAAGGTGATGTCCTAATAGTTCAACTATTCCTAGACCCTTGGTATATTGTGGTCCTTATTAAGCCTGCCAGCAGGTTGCTGGGCTTTGCGTCCAGGGTTTGGAATACAGAGATGGGAGAGGAATTCCTCTGGCCTCTTTTCTAGTAAGAGAGGTGTGAAAACAGTATCCATAACACAGGCAAGTGGCTCCTAAGGCTGTCAGCAAAGGCTTCACAGAGGCATGCCACTCGAGTTGGGTCTCAAGGGATAAGTATGTTACTTGTCTTGGCAGCACAGCAGAAAAGGACATTCTTGTCAAAGAAAACAGCCCTGCGAAAAACCCCACAGCCCGTGGCTTATTGAGGATTCCTCTTGTGGGGAGGAATCGCAAGGGTGAGGTGGAGAAGAGGCTCCAGTGTGGGGCCTTCAGACCACCCGCTTCCGAGTGATCCCCGGGGCCTTTGCCCAGTAAGGAGCCGGCATGAGGGGACCCCAGGAGCAGCTGCACAAGCTTAATCTCCTGGCAGCATCCGGTGGGTGTGAAGGGAGAAGCCAAGGCAAGGGGATTAGGAGGTTGTCTCTACAGAGGACCAGACTGTGGTATGGGCGCCATTAGCAGGGCCTAGGAAAGGCTTATGCAATTCCAGGAAAAGTGTGTTCAGTGGAAATAGGAAAACAGAAAAATAAATACAAAGAGGAAATTACAAAGAACCTCTAATCCTTTGATCAGAGATTATTCCTGATGAAAATTCTTCACACTCATTTTGTTATGCTTATTTTATACACTTAGGAAATTTTAGATTTTTCTTTTTTGGTGGTACTGAGATTGAACCCTGGGACACTCTACCTACAAACTATACCTCAGAGCTTTGTATTTTTTATTTTGAAACAGGGTCTCACCTCAAACCTGAGCTTTTCCTGTGTCAGCTTTGCAACTACCAGGATTACAGATGTGTATAGATCTAGTCACTGCACGTTACTAGATTTTGATTTTTTTCATTACTATGAAAAACATTTCCTATTATACTAAAGATATTCCATTAACATAAGTTTAACGATTTCAAAATCATTTTTGTCTGTATTGCATAAAACATCCTTTCCTTCCTAGTTTATAAGTTTTCACAAGTAACCTTATATATAGCCATGCGTGGTGGCACACACACTAGTAATCCCAGCATTTGAGGGCTGAGACAGGAGGATTGCAGGTTCAGGGACAGCCTCAGCTACTACTTAGTGAAGCCTTTTGCAATTCAATGACCTGTTTCAAAATAAAGAGTAAAAATAGGGCTGGGGGTGTAGCTCAGAGGTAGAATGCTCCTGAGTTCCATTCCCAGTACCATAAATAAATAAATAAATAAATAAATAACCTTATATTTAATTTCTTTCTGTACAAAGTTGTCTAAAATTATTTTGTGGGCTAGATACCTTACATAGAAGTAATAAGTTAAGTGATACTTAAAGCCAGGTGTAATAGTGCACACATGTAATCCTAATACCTGGGAAGCTGAAATAGGAGGATCTAAAGTTCAAAGCCAGCCTCGGCAACTTAACAAAGCTTTTAGCAACTTAGGGAAACCCTGTTTTTATATAAAAAATAAAATCAGTCTGGCTAAGACGTAGCTTGCCCCTAGGTTCTATCCCCTGCACCACACACAATTAATAATAATAATAATAATAACAATAATAATACAATCTTAAGATTTTAGGCTGCTATATTACTTTGTAGTTAAAGAATAAAACTTGTGCTTTAGATATTGAAAATATTTAAGATATAGGATGGTTTAGTCGGATTTGGTAAACCTTTGCCTTGGGAAAATGAAAAAATGATAAATTAGTCTAAAAAGATTGCAGTTTTTAAATGAAGAAGCTTTAGAAAATCGCATTACCACAAACCAAGACAAACAGAATATGGGGAGAATGGATTGTACATACAAGAGAGCAGGTCCTATTTTGGACTCGCCGCAGCACACTGAAACGGCACACTGGTGGAAAATGCAAGAAGTTTATCATGGGCATGTAACCATGTGCCGTGGAATCAGCAGAAGGGCCAGGAAACTCCAGGTCTGGATTTGAGAACAATTTGGCAAGTGGGTGCTGGTCTAAGTCACAGAACTAAGTGGGTGAGGTAGTGGGAAAGGAAAGAGGCCTGGGGAGGGATCTGAGCAATGCTGCTGCCGTTCTGTGTTGAGTGAAGGAAGGACTGGTGAAATACACTGCAGCGATGAAGAAAGCCAGGCAGGAGTGTGGAGAGACTTTTCAGAACAGAAAGCCTAGCCCACGGCCCTGATTCTCAGCCCTAACAGATGTGTTATCCCCGCCTACCATCCCGATATGAAATTTGTACACTAAGTAATCTCCCTCAGTACAAAATTTAAAATATCAGTTTAATGGTACAACTGTAATATCTTGAAGGAAAAAAAGCAAAGGAAAGTATATTTTATATAATAAGTGTTTCAACAGGTAAACATTGGAACATGACTAAGTTGGATGATACATTGATAGGGACAGATGGAGCCCACTCTGGTGGCCCATGGATATGATTCTAGTACTTGGGAGGCTTAAACAAGAGGATAGAAGGGTTGAGGCCAGCCTCAACAACTTACTGGGGTCCCTCAGCAACTTAGCAAGACTTTGCTTCAAATTCAAAAATAAAATGAGCCGGAGGTGGAATGAAAAGGAAAGCATAGCCAATGTGGAAATAAAATGTATAGAGAGCCGGGCGTGGTGGCGCATGCTTGTAATCCCCACGCTTGGGAGGCGGAGACAGGAGGAGGAGACAGGAGGATCGCGCAGGTTTGAAGCCAGCCGCGTGCACTGGCTTAAGAGACCCTGTTTCATGCACCAATAAAATAATTTAAAAGGAAAAAAAAAACATGTATGACCACAATGCACCAATAAAAAATAAAGAAATGAGCTTTTTATAAAAAAAAAAGAGAGAGACCCTGTTTCCAAATATAAATATAAAAAATAGGTGTCGGGGAGTGTAGCCCGGAGGTAGAGGGGTTTCCAGGAACCCCAGTACCACCACCAAAAAAAAAAAAAAAAAAAAAAAAACCATATAGAGAAGTGACCAGTAGAGAAGTAGAAAGTGTTTTTCGTGAGCTCTACTGCAAATAACCTGTGTTTCCCGAATGGCAAATATCTGCTCAAAACAATGTGTGGCTTCCCTCCGACTTACACTGTAGCTTGTTGCTGGGAAGTGCTGTGTATAAAAACAAACTTTGTATTTAAATCTGATCCTGAAGCAAGCTCCAGGTTCACACAATTGCACACAAGTTTTTCTCCTAGAATGAATGCCACGGTGGGGATCGGAACGTCGTGTGTGACTCAGGGCCGTCCCTCTCATGGAGGACTGTCCAGCGCTCCGTGGGACTCCTAGCCTTCTGAGCCCTGCTGGTTAAACGCTGGTCAAAGCTGAGCGCCATCCCACGGCATTCCAGAGCCCTCCGGTGAGCGGGCCTGGGCTGGGAGAAGCCCAAGTCCCCCATACCAAACGCTCCTCTTCCATTCTTTGTCTTCAGAATTCTGACTAAGCAAGAAATGGGCGAAATAACCTAACGGTGCGGTAATCATGACCTTTGTGGAACTCCGTAGTTCTCTTCCCCGGTGAGATGTGGATTTTTTCCACTTTGTATTCAGAAACTGCCCCAATCTCTTCCTTCCTCTGAAGCGCAGGCTCTTAGGTTAACTCATTAGACTCAGGAAGGCCGTGCTGGCCCTGGCAGCGGCTCCCTCGCGAGCCCGCCAACCTACTTACATGGAAACCCAATCGCTCCAGAGCTGCCAGCCTGACGTTTACACTGACCCAGCTCAAAACTGTATCCTCAGCATCCCACCAACACGGCGGGGACCTGGAAAGGAATACTTCCATTTCTCTGGGTGATTTGTGCGGCAGTTTTACGGATCCTATTGGGTTACAAAATTGCTCACAATTGTTCCCAAAGTCCAGTCCACTAGACCTTGGACAAATGGCCTGACATCTGGAGTTTCCATTTCCTTGCAACTAAAATACTTAGGAAACGTGATAAGTGGAAAGTTCTAAAGTGCTGTTCACGCGTAAGGCCTGTCATTGCTACGACCATGAGTGAAGACAGAAAGGTGGGTGGTGGGGTGGGGAGGGCTTTAACAGGAGCTTCAAGGACATCTCTCCTCTCACTTTTCCTTGGCTGCTGTCCTACGTGTTCAGGCCGGGCTCCTTTCCTTCTGTCTACCTCTCTTTCGTTGCATATTTATTTGTTTCTCCGTTGTCTCTGCCTGCAGCCAAAGTGACTAGACAACTCTGAGATAGATGAAAAGAGGATAGAAGACCTAAGGCGTCTGCGGTTATGTTCTGAGTGGGAGAGCGCTAAAGACCTGCAATGGTTTTTCACAGAACAACCTGCATGCCTTTCCCACCCTCGCACGCCTCAGCGCTGCTACTGTGCGCTGTGAAACATTTCTTGGCAGTGACATTTAAAACATGGAAGGCCATCCTCTGCTTGCTCTCATCAGTAAAGGGCGATGATTGACTTCCGATAGGCTAAGGATTTGACTTGTCATTCGTTCAAAGGGACCCATAGGTTAAGGGTAGTCGAGAAGAACGTTAGACCCTTCAGAATGGGAATGGAAATTTGTCCACCTAAGCTTATTACTATTTTGGGATTGTCCTGGATATACTTGCCAAAGGATTAGGTCGCTCGCACATGGATATGAAGGGGAGAGGTTATGCTTTGAAAATTATTAACGATGATAAAAATCAATGCTTTATTCATTTCCAGTCAGAAAAAATATAAAAACACTAGATGACAAATATTGTGGAAGTGTTTTTCTAGATAAAGATCAGCCATATTTCTCATTAAAAATGCCTACGGTGGATCGGGCGTGGCGGCGCACGCTTGTAATCCCCACGCTTGGGAGGCGGAGACGGGAGGATGGAGCAGGTTCGAAGCCGGCCTCACTGGCTTAAGAAACCCTATTTCTAAATAAAAAATATAAAATAGATCTGGGAGTGTAGCCCAGAAGTAAAAGGGTTCTATCCCCAATACCACAAAAAAAAAAGATGCCTACAAGTGTGTATAATTCTTGACCTAAGGTGTTATGAAAGACATAGAAAATAGTGCTTAAAATTGATTCCACATTTGTTCTTGCTTTCTACAGCATATATCAATTAAAATGTTGAATACTACCCCCAACTCTTTTGATCCTCCCTACAAATCACTTGTCAAATAGTCTAGGAAGTTTCTTTCTTTCCTTCATAATGCAGTAAGTATATTGCAGTGGATTCTGATTTATGTTTTTATCTGACTTCAAAAACACCAGGGAAATTGTTACTTCTTAGAACAGCTCTCTGACCTTCAGCACATAATAGGTAAACAAAGAAGCGGTGCCCACAGTCCTTGGTGCGCCCTTGCAGGACAAGCTAAGCTCCAATAATTTTGTTTTAGAGTATATCACTTTCTGCTACTTGTCATTCTTAAAATTTCCACTGGGTTTAAGTTTTTGTTGTTGTTTTTTTTTCTGTTTTTCTGGCAAATGCTTTAGATTTGCTTTAAGAATCTAACATCTCTTCCCAGATCTTACTTTCCATTTATTTAACAGAACTTGAACCTCTGAATTCTAAAATCACACTGTCCAGCCAGGTGTGGTGGTGCACGCTTGTAATCCCAGTACTTGGGAGGTTGAGACAGGAGGACTGAAGGTTTGAGGCCAGCCTCAGCTACTTAGTGAGGCCCTTCGCAACTTAGTGAGACCTTGTTTCAAAATAAAGAATAAAAAATAGGGCTGGGGGTATATCTTAGGGGTAAAATGCTCCTAGGTTCAATCCCCAGTACTGCAAAAAATAAATAAAAAATAAAATCACAGTCAATTTAATTTTTCAATTGCAATTTTCCCACAAAGAAAGGCTAAACAGGTTTAAATAGATTTTCTGGAGAAATTAATGAAGGAACTAAAATTTTATTTTCACTGATGTCATTAGGATATTTTTCTTTTTACATCTGTGAGCAGATCTTAGAACATTTCTTTCTCCAAGCGAATGGAACACTCAGTATTAAAAAAAAAAACAAAAACAACAACAACAACAAAAAACACGTGTTTCGATTGAGCTTCTCATCTTTTCTGGGATCTAGGGAAGAAGACAAGGCCTGGTGCTCTTTCCAGAAAGAAGCCCCCATCTCAGTGCTCCAGGCAGCCCAGCATTGCCACCGCAGAGAGATAGATGGACGGGGAGAGTGTTGTTCTAATAGCCAGGGTTCCTGGGCGATTTGTCCATTTTCTCAGGCTGGGGAAGAGAGAGGTTTCTCTTGGTGTGTCCTAGGCAGGTGCAGAGAGTCAAACAGCACCCTGCACACATACATCCTTTTGTCTAGATCAGGGGCTGAGAGAAGTTTCCTGAAGCCAGATGTAAACACTTTCGCTTTGCACACCACTGCATCTCTTAAGTACCTATTCAACTGTTGGATCCAGCCATAGACAGTACATAAGCCAATGAATTGGCTGGATACCAGTAAAACTGTCTTTAAAAAAATGCCCGCAGCAAGCTTGACTGGTTCCCCCCTTGAGGTTTCTGACCCCTGCTTTAGATCATGCCTGCCCCACACGCTCACCTGGCCAGCTGGGGTAGGCTCTCATATGAACAGCCTGGTTCCCCTTCACAGGAAGAGTGAACAGAAGCTGAGGGGTGGCCTGCACCTGTGATCCTAGTGCTTGGGAGGCTGAGATGGGAGGATCTCAGCAGGTCTGAGGCCAGCCTCAGCAACTTAGCAAGGTCCTCAGCAATTTAGTAAGACCTTATTTCAAAAATTAAAATAGGTAAAAATTAATTAGTAATTTAATTTAATAGTAAAAATTAAATAGGTCTGTGGTTGCAGCTCAGAAGTTGTAGCCCTGAGTGTTCGCTCCCCATTCACACACACACACACACACACACACACACACACACACACACACACCATATACATACATACCCAGATATTTGGAGGCTGTACTTTTCTGAGCACTATAATATTCAGGCTACTCCTGGACATCCCAAGGAAAGTTTTAAAATGTAACCAAGAAACAGGTAGGTATACTCTTTTCCTTTGCAGTCTAACTCTGAGCTATGCCCCCAGCCTGATTTTTTTATTCTTTATTTTGAAACAGGGTCTCACTGAGTTGCAAAGGGCCTCACTAAGTAGCTGAGGCTGGCCACGAACCGTGATCCTCCTGTCTCAGCCTCCCAAATGCTGGCGTTACAATCGTGCACCACATCCAGCCAGGTGTACTCTTAATGATCCACACGTCTCACTGGAGTCTAAACTCAGAATATGCCTAGATTATCATATCTAAAGCCCAAGGTTTCTGGTTGGCGGCAGTGGGGCAGATGGATGATGGAAAGTGCTTTGCAGACTGTATCGCATGCAAGGGTCAGAGTCGAGATATTCAGTAACCCTTGGTGAGACCTAGGTATCTACCCTGAGCAGCAGACCTGGCGGTGCACGGCCAGCTCCGCAGCTGTGCTGCTGAGCATTCACTAAAAAGAAGGTGTCAGTGAGCTTCAGCAAAGTGCACACACATACACCGTCAAGACGCACACACCTACACAATGTAAAAGTGCACGCACGTACACCGTCAAGACGCACACGCCTACACAATGTAAAAGTGCACGCACGTACACACATCCCTTTGTTGTTGTTTATTGTTTTCATTCTGGCTCTTGGGCCAGCGCTTCCTGCATGCTACGGACACTTTACCAGTGAGCTTTACTCCCAGCCCCAACATCCAAGCATCTTCTTCAGAGAATACCGAGACCACAGAAGCTCTGCATCCTGCATCTTTCCATGCAGAGTCCTCACCTTCCTGCCTTTACTCCTGACTAAGAGAACTGGGGCTTCCTCTGGGAGGCCTGCTTCTGTGCCTTCTGGTGACTTGCTAGGTCTGCACCCCACGCCCCCAACATGGCTGCCTGTCCTTTACTGAAGGCTTCCTGCCCGCGGCCTTCAAAGACGCTCAGACCTCCTCATTGAGCACCAATAACAGTTCATTTGAACACAGCATTTGCTTCCAAAAGTACTCATCATCCTCTTCAAAAAGGCAGGTTGTTGCCGGGCGTGATGGCGCACGCTTGCAATCCCGCACTTGGGAGGCTGAGACAGGAGGATCAAAGCCAGCCTCAGCTACTTAGTGAGGCTCTCAGCAATGTAGTGAGACCCTGTCTCCAAATAAAATATAAAATAGTTCTGGGTGTATATCCCAGAGGTAGAAAGCCTCTGTGTTCCACCCCCAGTACCACCAGGGAAAATAAAAAGGGCAGGTCATCATTCAGGCTGAGGCACTCCACTGCTGACCAGTTCTCTGCACTCATTGGTGGTCAGTCTCTCTTGTTTTCTTCTTCTGAGTTCTCTAAAGTTCAGCTTTGTTGTCTCTTTCCAGAAAAATGCACGATCGTGACATCCTGCAGGTCTTGTACGTTGTGAGATTGGCACGCTAACCCATTTGTTAAAGCCCCTGACTTACCAGCGTATCAAAGAAGTAATTTCCACATCCACAGCGGTCTATCCTTTGTGTGTGTGACTGATAAAACATTCCTGTGTTTTTATATTTCATTTAACAGTAATTAAGCCGATTCTTAAATTAGCAAGAATCATTATAATAATAATTAAGAGTAACACGATTAAACAGAAAATGAAAAGTGTTACCCCGGTGTCTGCTAGGCAGAGAGCTCTGTAATCTGAGGATGGCAATAAAATAAGGTTCTGGCAATTTATAACTAACCACATGGAGGAATTATAAATATTTGGTCAAAAATATTAATTGAAAGTAAATTGACGCTGGGCCCTGATTATCCTGCCTGTCAAAAAATATTCATTGAAAGTAAATCAACTTTGGGCCCTGACTTTTCCTGCCTGGTTTTCACCATTCGGATATCATGTAAGGCTAGGTTCCTGAGTTAAGGTGTACCCACTTTTTAAAATCTGCCCTGCTTTTGTGGAAGAGCATTTATCCCCTTCTGAGATGAGTGATGCCCACAAGAAGCAACACTTTCAAAACGGGGAAAACAAGCCACATGTGTTGGCAATCACAATACTTAGGAGGCTGAGACAGAAGGATCACAGGTTCGAAGCCAGCCTCAGCAACTTATGGAGGCCCTCAGCAACTTAGACCCTGCTTCAAAAAATAAAAAAGTAATGGGTGTAGCTCAGAAGTAGGACACTCCTGGGTTCTATTCCTAGTAACACATGCACACACATGCATGTATACATGCACACACGCATGCACGCACGCAAAAGGGAGGGTGCGGGACTTGATTCCTTTTCTGCTTTGGAGTTCTCTGTCTCTTTGATACTGGAAAGGAAAAGATGGCTGCCAGCTCAAGGATGCCTGTCTTCCTGGTGCTCTCAGAGCCAAGCTGTCTTCCTTTGCTTCGGAATGTTGTGCAAGGCCAGAGTGGTCCCAGCAATTGTCTCTTGGACAAAGCACCGAACTCCAGGCTCTGGGTTTCCCTGAGCGTGTGGCTTCCCCGTGCCCCCGTCTCCTCTCTCTTTCGCTCTTGCATGGTAGCATAACTTCCTTATCTTTTTGGAGCCGGTGCCGCCTGGAACAAATTCCTACAATTTGGAGGCCTATGAGAGAAGGGAAACCAGAGAACAGTGATTAGATAATGTTTTTAAAAACAAGACTTTTAAAAAACGACACTGTAAAGGAAAAGAATTAAAATTGCAAGGAGAAAGAAGAATCGGTTTTATCGTATTTATTAAAATTCCAACTATCTTAGAACAGAACAGGAAAACTAACGATAAATTATTAAACTTATGAGATAATTTCTTGCAATATGTTTCTTCAGCACAATATTCACTTTGAAAATATATTTATAAAGACCTACATTCCATTCACTCTTATGCCTTTGCTATTTACTGGTGTGAAGAATATTAAGCCCTTCATGCCTGGCCCTCTGACATGCTGAGGAATCTCTTGGCTACAAATATCATGTCATTTCTAATATCAGGTGGTTTAAAGTCACAGGGTCCAGGTGAGTCCTGTGTTCAGGTGAGCGGCCGCCAGATGCTCAGGGGCATTCTTTGGCAGATAAGATGGTGAGATCCAGGACACTGTCTAGAGAAAGTGGTCCTCACTCTGGCTCTTGGATTATACAACTCTTAATCATTTTTCTCGTAACAGTGTTTATCGTTTTCTTCTTTCGTAACTGGTCTGCTCAACTTTTCAGCTCATTTAAAAAATGGAGTTGTTTTGTTATTGAGTTTTGAAAGTTCCTTGCATATTCTGGAGAGTACTCTGTGAGTTTTAAAAGCCTTCGCATCTATTTTTCTACCCAGGATGTATTTTAAATCAGTTTCCGTATGTAGTGTGAGGTGTGGATGGAAGGCTTTTCTTTTTGCGTATGAATCTCGAATTGTTTCGGCACCACTTATTGGAAAGATGATCGCGTTCCCAGTGAAGAGCCTTTGCACCTCTGCTTAAAGTGAACCGACACCCGTGTGCGTATTTTTGGACTCTGCTGTGTTCTGTTCCCTGAGTCTGTCTGATGACAGCGCCAAAGGGCTTCACACTTTTGCTTGATCCTGAATCCTAAATGCAGGTTGCACAAGTGTTCTGTCTTTCTTCTTTTTCACACTTGTTCTGGCTATTCCAAGCTCTTTGCATTTACGTATGAATTTTAGAAAGCTTGTCAATATCTAGGAAGAAAAAAGTGCTACAATGTTTTTTTTCTCTCTCTTTTTTTTTGAATGCTGGGGATAAAAGGGCCTCGTGTATGCTAGACAACCACTGTACTGTTAAGCTCCACCCCACCCTTAAATTTTATTTTTTATTTCATTTTATTTTGAGATAGGGTCTCACTAAGTTTAGCCCAGGCTGGCCTGGAACGTGCAATCCTCCTGCCTCCTGTAGCTCAGATTTTGCCTGGCACTGCTAGAATTTAGAATTTAGAATTTCAGAGCCGGGCATGGTGGCGCACGCTTGTAATCCCCGCACTTGGGAGGCTGAGACAGGAGGATCACATGGGTTCCAAGCCAGCCTCAGCTACTTAGTGAGGCTCTCAGCAACTTAGTGAGACCCTTTTTCCAAATAAAATAGAAAAACGGTCTGGGAGTATAGCCCGGAGGTAGAAAGCCTCTGGGTACCACCAAAAAAAAAAAAAAAAAAAAAAAAGAATTTATAATTTCAGTGCTGTATTGAATATATAGATGAATTAGAGAACTGACATCTTAACATATTGAATCTTCCAATTCAACAAGTTACATCTCTCGTTTACTTTAGGGTTTAATTTCTTTTAGCATTGTTTATAGTTTTCAGTGTACAAGTCTCGATCATCTTTTCTTAGCTGTTTTCTCTCAAGTTGTTAACATTTTTAATGGTAGTGTTTTAAAATTTTGTTTTCTTATTGTTAACTTTAGTATACAGATTTTTTCTTTTTTTTTCTTTTTTCTTTTTTTTTTTCTGACTTGGGATTGAGCCCAGGGGCATTCTCCCTCTGAGTTACCTGTTTTTATTTTGAAACAGGGTCGTGCATGCCAAGTTGCTGAGGCTGGCCTTGAACCTGCAATCCTCTGTCTCAGTCTCCCCAACACTGAAATTACAGGTGTGTGCCATCACCCCCAGCTACTTTTAGTATAGAAAAATGACTGCCCTTCTTGTACATTGACCTTACATCTTATAATCTTGCTAAGCTCACTTTTTAGTATGAGTAGCTTATGTCTCCATTTTGTAAGATTTTCTATATAAATGATTATGACATCTGCATATGAAAATAGTTTACTTTTTTCTTTCCAATCTGGCTATGTTTTCTCTCTCTTTTTCCCAGTTGCACTGGCTAGATTCTTTGGTATACTCTATTGAGTAGAAGCAGTGACCGCAGTTGTCAGGAATAATGTCTGATCTTCGGGAGAAAGCATTCTGTCTCCCGGCATTAAATATTGTGCGGATATTTTCCATAGATGTTGTCTGTGGGTGGGGGTCATACACTTTATTCCTTATTTCGCTGAGACTTTTTTATAGTAATGGATGCCGCATTCTGTCAAGTATTTGCTTTGTTCCGATTTTGGTTTTGTTTTACATTTCAGTGACCATGTGATTATTATACTTTATTCTGGTTATATGGTGAATTGTATTGATCGCTTTACTTTTCTGACATTAAGTCAGCCTGTCCCAGGACGAACTCCATTAGGTTATGAGATGTCTTATTGTTTTATGTATCATTGGATTTGACTTCCTAAACCTCTGCGGAGTATATCTGCATCGACGTACAGGGGAGGCCCTGGTCTGTGGTTATCTTTTCCTCTACAGTCTGGCTTAATGGTATTGGTTTAATGCTGGCCTCATAGAGTAAGTCTTTCTTCCTCCTCAATTTCCTGGAAGAGTTTGTGAAAAATTAGCATAATCGTTCCTGATATGTGATTAGGATTTTCTGATATTGCTATTTGGACCTGGAGTTTTCTTCGTGGGAAGGTTTTAACTACAATTTCAACTTCTTTAATAGATAGAAGACAATTTCGGTTATCTGTTTCTTCTGTGTCTGAAAGGGTATATCTTAGAAGGAATCTATCCTTTACATAAATGATATCCTTTACATATCCTTTATGTCTTGGCATAAAATTATAATATTTCAATATTTTTTCTTTTAATTTCTCTAAATTTTATAGATTAAGTTCTAACATTCTATTGTGTAGTAGGGTGACTATAATTAGCAAACATTTATTTTATATTTTAATATAGCTCAAAAAGTGGATTTTGAAAGTCCCTAACACAAAGAAATGGTAAATATTTGAGGTAATGAATATGCTTGTTACTCAGATTTGATCATTAAACATTATATAGATATATCAAAAATTTATGTCATATGTGGGCTACCATGTATCTATAGTATTAACTACTGGGGAGGCTGAGCCCAGGAGTTCAAGACCAGCCTGGGCAACATAGCAAGACCCACTTCAAAACACACAAAAAGAAATTACACTTTGGCAGGGTATGGTGGCGCACGCTTGTAATCCCTGTGCTTGGGAAGCAGAGACAGGAGGATTGCGCAGGTTCAAAGCCAGCCTCACTGGTTTAAGAGACCCTGTTTCCAAATAAAATATATAAAATAGGTCTGGGAGTGTAGCCTGGAGGTAGAAGGCCCCTGGGTTCCATCCCCAGTACCACTAAAAAAAAAAAAAAAAAAATCACACTTTTCTCCCTAATGTATACAATTACTTTGGGTCAATTAAATGATTTTTAAACAAAAAAGATTGAATATTATAAAAACATACAAAAGTGTACTTCATATCTCCCTCCCCTGTTATTATTATTCATTTTTGTTCTCTTTTGTTTTAAACAATTAATCCTTAAGGAGATTTAAGTATTAAGAAAAAGGTTTACACTTAAAATGTTATAACTACCATTTCATGTGCTTTTCTTTCCTTCACATAGGTGCGTATTTTCACGTCTACCATTTTACTTCTAATTTGAAGATTTTCCTCCAACAGTGCTCCTTAGGGCTGGTCTGTTGCTACTTAATCTTTTATCTTTTTCGTGTTTGAAAAAAATGCTTCAATGTCAGGCGTGGCGGCGCACGCTTGTAATCCTGCTCTTGGGAGGCTGAGACAGGAGGATCGTGCATGTTCGAAGCCAGCTGTGCTGACTTAAGAGACCCTGCTTCCAAATAAAAATATAAAAAATAGGTGTCTGGGAGTGTAGCCCGGAGGTAGAAGGGTTTCCAGGAACCCTAGTACCTGGAAAACAAAATGCTTTATTTCTCTTTCATGTTTGAAAGATGTTTTCATTGAGTATATAATCCGAGGTTGTTTTTCATCGTCTCTGGGATTGGCCTCCTTTTCCTTTTGCTGCTGTACAGACGTTTTGGTACTCTCCTCTGATTTTGTGTTTCTTATGCCTACACTTCGTTGAGCTCCTAGAGCAGTGGCTTTGGGTTTTCATCGAATTTCGACCTCCTGTTTGGGTGTTTTCTAAGCCTTCCATGTACCTTCTTAGGATGCCAGTGTTTTTCTTGTTTTGTAACACAGAGTGTGGAGTTAGTTACAAGACTGCCTCCGAGTCCCGCCCCGTCCGTTCTGTTCTCCGTGCACTGGCGTCAGTAGGCACTGCCTGGGTTTCTCCAGTACATGGACCCACTTCTGCTGCTTCATTGCATGCTTGTTGATTTTAAATTCGAAGCTCACAATGTGAATTTCATCTTTTGGAGGGTATTCTTATACTTCTCTAAGTATTTCTGAGCTTGTTTTGCCTTTTAAAACTGCTTGATACTTTTCTTAGATTTAATAATTCGTTAGTGGGACCAGAACAGGATTTAGTCTGAAGAAAAGTTGCCCTCAATCCAGTGGCACAATTCTTCTTGGTACTTACTACTGTGCCCAAGGTCCTATAAGTCAGGAGCTTTCCCACCTGATTGGGGGTACACAAACTATCCCCAGCCACCTGCTACTACTGGGGACCTGTTATCTAGGCCTTCTGGTCATTTCCCCCTCATTTCTGATAATTTCCCTGTGTGAGATTGTTGCAGGTGTTCATGGGAAGACTTGAGGGTGAGCTCTGAGGCTCTCTAGAGACCCTGTCTTTGCTGACCGCTCCTTACCAATACTCTGTTCTGGGAGTCCCAAAGTTTTTTTCTTTTCTTTTTCCTTTATTTATTGGGGGGGGGGGCGGTATTCGAGATGGAACCCAGAGGCATTCTACCTCCGAGTGATACCCCCAGCCCTATATTTTTTATTCTTTATTTTGAAACAGGGTCTCACTGAGTTGCAAAGAGCCTCTCTGAGTAGCTGAGCCTTTCTGCAAACCGCAGCCCTCCTGTCTCAGCCTCCCAAGTACTGGGATGACAAGCGCGCCCACCACGCCTAGGGTTTTCTTGACGATCGGCTTCATCAGCTAAGCTCAGAGAGAGCCGCCGGCGCCCCCGGGTTCCCTGTCCTGCTCCCTGCCTGGAAGCTCTCCCTAGGCCTTAAGCTAGGGTCATCGTGGGACTCAGATTGTTTATTCCCTCTCTGAAAGATCACAGTTTGTAGTTTCCTGACATCTCCTATCTGGAGAATCATTTCATTCAGTGTGTGTGTGTGTGTGTGTGTGTGTGTGTGTGTGTGTAATGAAATGGATGAGTACATTTAGAGTAGCCTAATGCAAATTTTGCCTTACTAGCAAGACATGAGACTACTAAGGTTACCTACATCTCTTTCCTCTGGCTGGCCTAAAAGCTTCTTACTCTTTAATGGATGAAAAAAAAATCCTTCCTGTGTATTTTTAATATACAAACAAGTGTACATGCACATTCCTAACCCTGTGTAAGCTCTGGAGATGTTTTAACATTAAAACTCCCTGGTTCTTTTCCTAGAAGTGAATTTTGTCTGATCTTGTGACGGTGCCCCTTCTGCAGCCTGAGAGGTACTCTGCAGTGTCAAGGGGATCCCCATGGCCAAGCCTAGAGCCATTTCTCTTTGTTGACCCTGCCTTCC
This sequence comes from Muscardinus avellanarius, assembly GCF_963383645.1. Taxonomy (NCBI): domain Eukaryota; kingdom Metazoa; phylum Chordata; class Mammalia; order Rodentia; family Gliridae; genus Muscardinus; species Muscardinus avellanarius. The sequence continues at coordinate 60,442,790 of NC_137803.1, forward strand.
TGGGACTCTGATGAGCAAGCTCTCACTGGCTCAGCCTTCCTGTCTGTCCCCTCCCCTCAGCGAGGCTTGCTGGGCTCTGGGCAGCAAGACCTAGACTCCTCCTCTGATCCACATCCTGGATGCAAAGCCACTTGATTGAGGGCTCACTCCATTTGTTTCTTTTCGCCAGAGTCTCCATCCAGTACTGCCTGGCATCAAGTTTAAAACAGTTGCTTCCTTTGTTTGGCCAGTTGCTGTTTACAGTGGAAGACTAATTATGGACCCCGAAGCTCTGTCCTGAGTGGACACAGAGGTTCACTTGATGTGTTGCTAACACACACACATCTGCACGCATGGCCATGTCCAGTATTTATTTTAGCTCTCCTTGCCCTTATTAGGACAGTGGCTCAAGACGGTGCGGACCTATTTTGTTTATTGCGTGTCTGTAGTACTAGAAGAATGGCAGACATCTTGAACTCTGTCTCTAGCATTCATAGGAACTCAAGAAATCTTTGTAAACTAATCACCACCATCATCATATTGTAGTCAGTGAATTTCTTCAGAAATAAATTTATGTTCTCTCGCATGTTCCCAAATCATCTTCACTTATAAATCACCCTCAGATTAATTCGTAGTTGTAGATTCTTTGCAGAAGTCTAGTTTTCTAGATTTGAAGGCAAAATTTTAGCTGATTTTTTTTTGTGTGTGTGTGTGGTACTGGGGTTCCTGGAAGCCCTTCTACCTCCGGGCAACACTCCCAGACCTTTTTATCTTTTTTATTTTTGGAAACAGAGTCTCTTAAGCCAGCGCACTGGCTTCGAACCTGTGCCATCCTCCTGTCTCCGCCTCCCAAGTGCGGGGATTACAAGCCTGTGCCACCGCGCCCGGCGTTTAGCTGATTTTTGAGAGGGTTGGAGTTTAGTAGAAGAAATTTCTCAGCCTGTATCTTTAAAGAATTCACATAAAATTATTCTTATTTTTTTATAAGATGCAAGGAAGTACATTGGTAAAAGTACATTTAAAACTCCACCAGAACATGGTTAGAAGACCACCAGATGAGTTTAAGGGTTTTTGTTTTTTGTTTTTTACGAGAAGTCAACTAAAATCCAGTTGGATGGGAGTGGGGGAAGATCTCCAGCACAGGAATGCTCTCACGGACGAGGTCGGCCAGGTGTCAGTCAGTCCCCAGCACGTGTGGCTGAGGGGCGATCTGCTGTCCCCCTAAAGTCTCATTGTGCTGTGTACACAGCTGTCCACTGCGCTGCTGGACCTGAGTCTGAGGAAGCAGAAAAGGAGAGGGCTTCCATTATCACTGGGAAGGTCCCAGCATGGAGCTTCCAGCTGATCGCTGAGCTAGTACTTTAGGGATGGAGTGTCCACATAGTATATGGAGACCTCTGTGCCAGATGCGAAACCTTAAGAGACACCAGGATGTACGGACTATTGAATAAAGACTTGGAAAGTGGGCAGGGGAGCCCCGATCAGAGAGAATGAGAATCATGAGGCAGGCACTCAGGCTAGCAGACAATCTGTGCTTCTGAAATGTGGCTCACAGTTAGGAGGCACTAGAATTTCTTTGGGTTGGAATGGGAGGGAGGTGCTTATATAAAAACATATACTCTCTCTTGCCAGGCGTGGTGGCGCACGCTTGTAATCCCCGCGCTTGGGAGGCGGAGACAGGAGGATCGCGCAGGTTCGTAGTCAGCCTCGCTGGCTTAAGAGACCCTGTTTCCAAATAAATAAATAAAAAGGTCTGGGAGTGTAGCCCGGAAGGAGAAGGGCTTCCAGGAATCCCAGTACCACCACCAAAAAAAAAATACACTCTCAAATCATTTTTTTATGGCACTGGGGATTGAACCCACAAGCATTCTACCTCTGAGCTGCACCCTCAGCCCTATTTTATTTTTATTTTGAAACAGGGTCTTGCCAGCTTCATGAGAGTCTCACTATTTGCTGAGGCTATTCTTGAACCCTCGATCCTCTTGTCTCAGCCTCCCAAGTACTGGAATTGCAAGCATGCACCACCATGCCGGGTTCTCCTAAATCTTTGAATCCTCTGTGAGAAAGGCTCAAATATCTGCAATTTAAAAGGTTCTCTAATCAATTTTAACAAAATAAATATCACGAGCCAGTGGAATAGGTTTTCAAGAAGAAAGGTCCATCAGCACGTAAATATGGCAGGGAAGTGGGACTGTACAAGAATCCACAGTATCTGGCCATTGAAATAAAAACGCATTCACAGTCTCCGGCCTTTCAAAGGATGTTCCTGGATCCTGAGTCATCTCGGTGCTGAAATGAGGGTCAGCTTTGCCAAGTTTCTACAAAACTTAGTGCACCTCACCAGCCATTCTCATTCTAAGTCTAAGTTCATTCAGTAAACATTTCCAAGAGTTCTTTTTTTTCTATAAAAGTCACCTACTATGTGTCAACTGTTAAGTACATGCAAATACGCTTCCAAGTACAGCAGAACTCCACGACCACTACGTCTAGAGGTCCAGATGCGTGTGGAAGGGCTCGGAGAGCATTGATTTCCCTTCGCACTGTAGTTTCCTTCATTACACCTGTCTCTCCTTTACAGTGTTTTTATTTTTTTGTCTCTTCGTGTGAGTGTGTGTGTCTGTGTGTGTGTGTGTGTGTGTGTGTGTGTGTGTGTGTGTGTTGTGTGTGTTAATGGGGATGAAACCCAGGGGCACTCTACCTCCGAGTAGAATGCCTATTTTTTATTCTTTATTTTGAAACAGGGTCTCACTAAGTCACAGAGGGCCTCACTAGATAGCTGAGGCTGGCCTCAAACCTCAATCCTCCTGTCTCAGCCTCCCAAGTGCTGGGATTACAAGCATGTACCACCACACCCGGCTTTGTATCTTCTTTTTGAGAATTACATAGTGCCTTTTTTTCTTTCTTTCTTTTGTGTAGGTTAATAAAAAAATCTTTCATGAAACAACTTATTTCTTGATAGGTTATTCAGACTTCCTTAATATTCACAATATTTCACATAGTTATTTAGTCATCATCGGTGGATTAATACCAATCCACGTTTACCAAATTTTTAAGAAAATGACTTTTTTTGTGTGGTACTGGGAATGGAACCCAGGGACCGTCTACCTCCAGGTTACACTCCCAGATCTATTTTATATTTTATTTGGAAACAGGGTCTCTTAAGCCAACTGAAGTTGGCTTCGAGCCTGTGCGATCCTCCTGTCTCAGCCTCCCAAGCGCGGGGATTACAAGCGTGCGCCACCACGGCCGGCTAGAAAATGACTTTTTCTTAAATATGCAACTCAAAAAGTTTTGCTGGAGACGGACATGGTCCTAGAAGAATTCTGTAATGAACGTAAATGGGAAACAATGAGTCATTTGTTAGAATTCAGGGTCCATGGCCATAGTCATACAGACAATTTACTAAGCATACTGGGGGGACGTAGGGGCTGAGATTCATTAGCCAAACCACACATTCCCAGGGAGAACTGTCTTTACTGAATTCATACAAAGGCACTATAAGGTGAGCAGGAACCCTGGTAGAATTTCCTTTTACATAGCTACTGAAATATAGATACACTGTTAAGAAAAATGTGGGCAATTTTTGTTTTAAATCGGTGGCTTAAAAATGGAACATGAAGACAAAATAGAATCACCCAAACAATATCGCATTTGTGATCATTCATGCCAAACTTTAAGTGACAAAATCTTTCTTAATAAATAAAAGTACAGCGAAAGGCATCATTTATGTTTAAAAAAAAAAAAGTAGAATGAAGCCCAACAGATTTGAACAGATTTGCTCTCAACAAAGTCATTTCAAGGCATGACTAGTGATTGTAATTATGGCCAAGAAAGATGATAACAGTACTGGAAACGAACGGACCGGAGGCAAGCCTTAGCGAAGAGGAAGCTCTCTCGGTTGGATTCCTCTTTTCAGAAACAACAACGACAAAAAAACTTCAACTAAGATGATAGAGAAGAAAGAACTCTGCGTCCCCCATGGCATGAACTATTGATCGGAGATTTATGATTTCCTGTCTGCTCTCAAGAATGAGATGCTGAACTACCAGAGCCATTCATCTGGCTACAGAGGAGCGGAGAGAAATCACGGCAAGAGCCCAGTGTGGGAATGTCAGCCAGGGTAAAATTACCCACTTGATTCTCTTTGGATGGAATGTATAGCTCTTATATTTCATGCGTGTTTGGGCTCCTGGTCTGTGTCTTTGTTTATCTTCTTGTGAGAGGGAATTTGAGGACCCTAATTCCAGCAGTTGCTTTATGACAGCTTCAGAGAGTGTAACGCCGTGACGCCTGGCGCTTACGATGTACTCAAAGAATTTTCCTGGTGATGAAGAGTGTTTTGAGTAAACTGGAAAGGATGAGAAAGATAACCGATTTGAAATATTTTCAGTTGAGCTATTACCATTATTATCAACAGCGCCAACAATACAAATGTGAGTTTAGAATTAATTGTTTTATTTTAGTCTGATGATGATACATTGGGAATGACTCTACAAACCACAGGCAAAGCAGAGCAAGGTGGAAGTCTCAGCTTCCCCTTCCTTGAATGGGTTTGAAATGGAAGACATGGCCAGAGGTGGTGGTACACGCCTGTATCCCAGTACTTTGAAGGCTGAGACAGGAGGATTAGAGGTTCAAAGTCAGCCTCGGTAATTTAACGAGACCCTCAACAACTTAGTGAGAACCTGCTCAAAAAAATTAATAAAGGCTGGGGGTGTATCTGAACGCCCCTGGGTTTAATTCCCAGTTATAACAAAAGAAAAAAAGGGAAGACATGCATTATTGACACTACTTCAAGAAAGTTCATAAATTCTAAAATATCAAGCAATGGATACGTTTAAAATATGATTACTTAATAGTGAACAGTGTCATTCTATTCCTTATAAATCAGGTATACAACAGTTTTTAATGTGTGGCTTTCTCTTTCTTCCTTTCTTTCTTTCCTTCCTTCTTTCTTCTTTCTTTCTTTCTCACTTGCTTGCTTGTGTGATTCTGGGGATTAAACCCGGGGCATTCTACCTCTGAGCTATACCCGCTGCCCTTTTTAATTTTTTGTTTTGTAAAAGGGTCTCACTAGGTTGCTGAGAGCCTCACTACTTACTGAGGCTGTTCTTGAAGCCGTGGTCCTCCTGTCTCAGCCTCCCTACTACTGAGATTACAGTCATGTGCCGCATGCCTGGCAATATGTGGTCTCTTTCTATAATTTATGTAGAACTTATGTAACCAAGGCATTTTCTCTACTATGCTTGCCAGTCTCATAAGGATTTTTAAGCAGGGACACAGATTCGAACATATTTTATGATTAAAAATATAATCAATTTGGCAGGTGTGGTGGCGCACGCTTGTAATCCCCACGCTTGGGAGGTGGAGACAGGAGGATCGCGCTGGTTCGGAGCCAGCCTCGCTGGCTTAAGAGACTCTGTTTCCACATAAAAATGTTAAAAAAATAGGTCTGGGAGTGTAGCCCATGGGAGTGTATACCGGAGGTAGAAGGGCTTCCAGGAACCCCAGTACCACCAAAAAAAAAAAAAAACAAAAAACAAAAAAAAACCCCACACATTAAAAAAAAAAAAAAAAAATATATATATATATATATATATATATATATATATATAATCAATTTGATTATTTTAGCATGTGCTTTTGAGAAATGTATTAAGAGAGCACAGAGAATAATCCCTAGTGTACACATGGGAAACTTTATTTTTGAAATAAGCAAATAATAAAATATAAATAGATTAGGAGACATGTGATCAGGGGAAAGAACATAGAATGAGACGTGAGGAGACCCAGGGTTTTAGTTCTATTTCTCAACAGTTAAATGTGTCATCTTGGACTAATTTCTTAACCTCTCTGAGCTTTATGTTTCTTATCTATAAAGTGTGGTGATTTATTTGGGCATTTCTCAAATTTTTCTCCAGCTCTCCCAGTCTCGTATTTTCTGTTTCATTAGAAACCCCGGCTCTGGCTTCTCAATCCAGAGCTGTGTGTACAGAAGCTGGATGACAGCCATCAGGATGCTAGCCCGCGAAACAAATGGACCGCAGATGGCGCGGCGGAGAGCCCTATAGGATTAGAACCCTCAGGGAGTCTGTACATGGAGAACCTGTGTTATGAAAGAAGGGACAAGAAGAAGTGGGCGTGCCTCCGTTCACAGGGCCAACGCCTCCTGCCCGGGGTCAAGGGGCGCACTTATATTTCACATCAAGTTTTATGGCGAACAGGTTGAAGCTGAGCTGCGCCGAGTGCCCCATGAGGATGCAGGCCTGCTCCGCTCAGGGCACGCCTGCTCAAGCCGCACCACAGAGCCTTGCAAGCCCTGTCCAAAGACTCGGCTCGAGGTGCAGGCAGACACTGCCTCGTGATCCCTTTGACCTGGCCTGATTCTCTCTTGTTGGGATTGAACTTTTGGAACTGAAAACAATCGGGAAATAACACAAGATACAAGAGAGCGGCGTTTTTTCAGCTCAGCAGTAATGACGGTAATAACTGGGTAATGCCCAGCAGTGTGTTAGCAGCTGTAGGCCACCAAATACATCACGGCCACAGAGCGGCAGGCTGGAAGCTAGAAAATTAAAACAATCCCGTAGACGATGCCAGAGTAGGAGACTCATCTCTTCAGAAACTTTTAAAGCCCTATATAGCACGGCCGGCTGACGCAGGCCCCTCAAACCACATAATATAAATACACCCTGCAATTTGGTACTAAACCATAGAGAGGCCATATACCAGACTTTTGAATGAAAAGAAAAAAATTTTAAAAAGTCCTTATCCAGATCGCTTGTAGGTGTATAATTTCAAAAGCACAAAATCTATATATTACCAAGACTCATACATCACGGAGTGAATAAAGGAAATAATTCTATTAAAGAGCTGAAGAAAGCCTCTCTTTCTCTAAAGCCTCTCATTCTGCCTTAAAAACTCTTTCCTGAGTATCCCCTAATTGGATAAAAATATAGCCCCTGAGCAGTGACTAGGTGTCATTGAACTAGTTCTCTGCGCACAACTTTGATTTATTTTGGAAAATAATGTGCTAAGAGTCACTTGTGGGACTGACCGTGCTCCACCAAAATCAACACATACACCAAGCTTGTAAATAGCAAATTAGTTTAAACACAGCCAGAGTGTAAAGCATTCACTCTTGGTGATTTACTTTGCCAGCAAAGCAGACAGTTTACGCTGACACCGGTGAGGTGATTATCAACTGATGAGGAGCAAGATCTCTTCTGCTGTGACTATGCCCTTTGCTAAAAGCTAACAATAACCTTTTCTGGAAAGGTTTTCAGTCTTTCTAACCCCACGGACTTGTTTGAAATTTCTAACTCTTTTATTCATGTTTTTACCTTTCTTGAATTTATTTGAAATATTAAAGCATTTTATTTTATTTTTTATTGGTGCATTATATTCATACATCATATTGGGGTAAAAAACTTGTGTGTACAGACATGTACACATCACTGATTTAACCCCTACCCAATTCCCACCCCATTCACTCCCGGTCCCTCCCTTCCTTGCTTGGCTTAGTGATTGACTTCGATATGTTAAAGTACATTGTGTGTTTTAGAGATTTTCCTCTTCCCCCCTCCTTTCTCCTCCTTTAGGTTGTCTTGTTTGCTCCTCTATAGGATTTCCTTTTTCATCTAGAGTTCCTCCTATGACCCATTTCTCCCTAACTCTCACATATTAGGGAAAGCATCTGATTTCTTATTTTTTGTGGCTGACTAATCTCACTTAGCATAATATCCTCCAGTTCCATCCATTTCCCTGAAAATGATGTAATTGAGTTGTTTTTGATGGCTGAGTAAAACTCTATTGTGTACATATCCCACAGTTTTGTAATCCATTCATCTGTTGATGGACATCTTGGCTGGTTCCATAGTTTGGCTATGCATTTTTTAACTATCAAGATTTTAAAAAGTTAAAGCAGGGGTAAATTTTACAGACGATATTTGATTCAGGTAAAATTCACAGAACCAAATACCCTTGAAAGTGACAATTTGATGGCATTTCTCAAATTTCCCGGTTTGTATCATCACCACTGACTGAGCCCAGGACGTGCTCACTCCTCCAGGGAGGAGCCCCAATTCCCCTTCTCCAGTTCCCCTTCTCAGCCAAAATGGGGGAATTTCAAGACACAGACCAGAGGTGTCCCCGTAGGAGATCCAACTCGAGTGTTTTTAACTTATGACAGTACACAACCTGTACTGTTTTTTCACTTTCAGTCCATTTAATGAGTTGCATGCGCTGGTCAACACTCACTACAGAACAGGTCTGTGTAGGTGACTTTGCACAATGCTGGCTCGTGCCAGTGTTCTGAGCACCGTAAGTGTCCCAGGGTGAGCCATGATGCTCTGTGGTCTAGGTTCAGTCAGTACATTTTGACATGTTAGAGTATCAGTTTAAAGTGGATTTATCAGGGCCGTGTAACCCCAGGAGTTGAAGACGTGCGCATGTTTGTACATTGCATAATGTACATTGTGTATCTGCATGGATGCTTCTCAACGTAGGCTGGATCACATGCTGATAAGCCCATTGTAAGTCGATAAATAAATATCGACTTACATATGTAAGTGTAGTGCACTGCCTACACTTACACCACCAGATGCTGTATGCTTATATAGACGGTATCGGTTAATTCCCTTCATGTTGGGGGCTTACGGCAGCAACAGAGTATCACACCAAATATTGCAGGAAAAGATAAAAATTCAAACCCTGACCTAGGATTTCTACTAAATGTATATTGCTTTTGCACCACTGTCAAGTAAAAAATTAAGTCAAACCATCCTATCCATGTACAGATAAGCCTCCTCACACGTCATTTATGGATCTGAGTTATGCGGTAGCTATAAAACATTCGTTCTTGCTCTACCTTCATAGCTGTAAGTACAGAAAAATTTGCTGTGCCCACCCAGCCCACCCTTGAAAAAGACCGTCATTCTCTCTCCCGAAAGACCTCGTTGTCCTGACTGACCCTCCGCCTTCGCACATCCGCAGACACTGGTCTGGAGTGGTTAGAGTGCTACTACTCCTGATCCTGGCACTCAGGGCGACACACAAATGTCTAAGAATGTAATTGCTGATGAGAGCCTCACTGTTTTTTTTTTTTTTTTTTTTTTTTAATTTCCAACTTGCTAGTTTTCCCTGCTGGGCAGCTGTGGAAATGTTTGCTGTTTTTAGCCTCCTAATCTACAAACATTTTGTTTTATTTTGGTGAGCGGGTGGGTATCCCTCCCTGCCAGCAGCGAGGCTCCGGCAGACCTGTTTTCCATTTGACAAATAGCTTTGTGGGCTCGGTCTTTCTCCTCCGGGAGGGATGAGCCAGACCAAGAAAACAGAAATGGGGGAAGAATGAGAGTGGGGTGCCAGGCTGAGAGCAGGGCAGAGTCGTCGGGACCGGGAAGGAGAGCGGGCTCCTCCTGGCTCTTACTTTTCACTCTGAGATTTTAGCTGCTTCGTGTTTTCATGGCCTGCAGGCTGCCCAGGCCGAGCTTGCTTATAATTATGTTCAAATCCAAAGATCACTGAGAAGCCCGGACATCTAAAACAAGGAATGTATGCTCTTACTGTATCTGAACGCCTCCTGAGGAAGCCGAGGGCAGGCCAGCCTGTGGCCGGCTGGGCCCCTGCCCAGGACTGTGGCTTGCCCCAGATCCTTCTGCACAGCCCTGCTGCAAATACCAAACACTCTCTACTTTGGGGTGGTTGGGGGGAGCTCTAGATGTCCACATGGGCTGCCCTGGGTCACCCAAAGACAGTGACATGTCCATCAGAACTCAGTCCTCCTCTTTAGCACAGGGAGAGACAAACTCTGATTTGGGCATGTTCTTCCTAAGGTTCTGGGAATACGGTCAGTTACTCTATGCTGCACTGACCAGGGGCAGGCCAAAGCCCTGGTTATGTTGATATGCTGGCAGTCCGACAGCTGAGAGTCGTAGTTACACCCTTCTTTACTCAGAAGCCAGGCTTCTGGCCATCTGCTGTAACTTGGGTATTCCCCTCTGTGGGGCCGGGGAGTGGGGGCGACGTCTCATCTTGCCCTATTCCAAATGACTTAGGATATTAAAGGATTCCTTCCAGTGCTGCAAATCACAAGAACAGAAATAACAGAAGCTAGAATAGACAATAAAATAGGCATTTATTTTCCCTCACATTTCTGAAAATCCACGGAGGGAGGCAGCATCTGTGTTATTTCTGAGACTCAGGGCTGGTCAGTGTCATCTTAGGATTTTCTTTCATAGTTGAAAGATGGTCGCTGATGTGCCAGGCATCTTGTCCTCATCCCAGGAAGGGAGAAGGAGGAAGAGAAGGGGGAAACACTTATATTAGGAGAATACAATATTTTACTGGAATCCTGGAGAAGACTTTATCTCGTAAGACGCTGGCGAGAATTGAGTTAGATGGTCACTTCTAGCCTTAGGGGAAGCAAGGCTTGGAAACAGGAATGGGTCAGAGAGGAGCTCTCATAATAGAGTTTTATTTGTCTTGTTTCATTTCTGATGATGTTAGCCACCAAAACCCGACCCTGTCTAGCTCTCAGCATGCTCACGGTTTAAAGTACAGCAATCACTCACATGGACTTGCTATGTGCCAGGCATTCGCAGGAAGTAACTCACTTAACCCTCAGAGCAACTCCACGAGGCGTGTGTGATTGCTATGCCCTTATCAGACCGGAAAATGAAGACCCAGAGGTTCCATAGTTTGCCAAAGGTTTTAGAGCTCGGAAGGCACAGAGCAAGCACTGAAGCCTGGGCTAACTAGCTTCAGAGTTTTTTCTCTAAAACACTAATCAAAGGTATGTATTTTTATAAGCAGATTCCCCGTTACCCGTGGGGACTTTTGAAATTAAGATGACTGTTGGGAGAGCATTCAGACAGGACTGAAAGGCCTGGATTCGCAGCACGGCTCCTCTGTCGATTGCCGCTCAGTCAGCAGATGTTTTTGTGCTCCTAGTATTTGCCAGATGCTGGGAAAATAAAATAGATGCATTCCATCTATATTCGAGCAGTAAGAAGAGACCCTCCAGAGTATAGCATGCAGATAAATCAGTGAACTGCACATGGTTGATGAAGCCAGTGCGGGGCTGGAAAGGAGGGTAACTGGAGAAACCCATCCCGTAGCCAGGAAAGAGTTGCAGAGGTGGCTTCAGGTTGGGAGCCACCAAGAGAGAAGTGGGAGAATGTTCCAGGCAGGAAAGAACAGAGAGAGCTAGTTTCTTAAGAGAAGAAAAAGACAGCTTGTTAGAGAAGCCAAGACAAGATGAACAGGCCTAATGCTTACATCAAGGGGCATGAGACAGGCTTGGAGACAGAGCACGCTGAACTTTGGAGTCATGGAGAAGAACTTGCGTGAGTTCCTACTGTACCAGGAAGCACTCTGCTCTCAGCAGCTCTCTGGGTAATGAGCCTCTGACACCGGCTTTGGCTCCTTTGCCAGACTAATTAAGAATGGGAACATGCTCTGTGGACGAGAGGAAGCAGTAACACCGGGCCCTCTCCAGAAAATAAGAGGTCTTAAAGACTCAGAAAGCATTTCTTAATAATAAATATGGAGGCTGAGACAGGAGGACCACAGGTTCATGGCCAGCCTCAGCTACTTAGTGGGGCCCTCCACAACTTAGTGAGACCCTGTTTCAAAAATAAATAATGAAAAAAATAGGGCTGAGGTGTAGTTCAGAGGTAGGTTCAATCTGTAGCACAACCAATAAATAAATAAATAAATAAATATGGGTTTAAATAATGGGGGGGGATATGTTCTACAAACAAACTTAGTGTTAGTCAACGTAAGCTGTGCATAAAATACGCCTTTTCTTTTTTATTTTTATTATTTTGAAGTATATTGAACCCAGAGCCTCACACGTGCTAGGCAAGCATTCTACCACTGAGCTAAGTTCCTAGCCCTCTGTGTTTTGAGACAGGGTCTCGCTAAGTTGCCCAGACTGGCCTCAGACTTTACATCCACCTGCTGGGGCCCTGAATCACCACAGGCACGCCTCACCACTCCCAGCACAGCACAAACACAACTCTTTACAGAGCCTGATGTGTTCACGGTGCTCCATGGGAGTCCCGCCTGCAGATAGAATGTAAGCTAGCTTGTGATAGCTCATCGTTCTCACTGTAATAGCTAGAGAGAAAAATGATGAATGAAAATCATCTTATCATTCTAAAACAACGGACTTGGAGAGTTGAGGATACTAAATTGTAGAAGAGAACTGAGTCCAGGAAAGGAAGAGCTCTGCCTAAGCATGCAGAGCCCGGGCTCACTCTGCTCCCCAGGCAGGAATGCCCTTGAATCTGCGCCCTTCTGGGCACAGAGTTGCCCCTGAAGGCAGTGCAGCCATTGGCAGCTGCTGGCTCCAGCACAACACAGCTAGAACTCCCTTCCCAGTAGTCCTCTACATTGGGATGTTTGCCAAGAACCCAGTGAGTGGCACGGGAGGTTGCGAGCTGAGCTGTAAACCAAAGAGAGTGCCCCAGCCCTATGGCGCTTGCCCCCAAGCCCTCCAGCAGGACACCTGTAGTAACCACAGGACAGATTTCCTCCTGGATACCTTTGAAAACAAAGGTATATTTAAATGAGTGATAGTGAATCCCCACCCAGACAAGGTCCCAGAGAGAGGGAGACCCTTTTTACTCCAGTTTTCTAAAAATCTTTTGAAAACAGTGTTGTACAATGAAAAGTTACACGTGAAGAGAAAGGAAAGTGTGACCCATTGACAGTCGACCTTCTTAACACACCTAGCTGAAAGTTTGCAAGACAGATGGTGGCATTAAGGGACTAGAACCTTCCAGCAAGACCGATGAAGGTGCCAAATAAATCAGATGGACAAAAACAGATAAAAATATCAATGATGTCAAAAGAGAAATACGACCTCTAAAAAAGGACTAACTGGATATTCCTGATACGAAAAACAAAATATGGGAATTGAAAGAATTTATTGGTTGGACTTAACAGCAGACTGGACAAGTAGAAGAAAGGGAAAAAATGAGCTTGAAACAGAGCAATAGAAATTCATTTGCTGAAGTCCAGAGAGGATCATGAGGAACAATTGGGATATCAAATTTCTGGGATGGGTGGGTTTGTTTGTTTGTTTGTTTGTGGGGTGCTGGGGATTGAACTGAGAGGCATGTACCTCTGAGCTACATCCCTAGCCCTTTTAATTTTTTGTTTTGAAGCAGGGTCTCGCGGCGTTCCCAGTGATGACCCTGAACCTGCAGTCCTCCCATCTCAGCTTCCCAAGTTCTAGGGTTTAACATGTGCACCACCATGCCGGATTTGGGATGTCAAATTTCTGAATGTAATGTTATTAGAGTTACAGAAAAAGAGAACGAGGACAGAGAGAATGTTTTGGAAGAAAGATTAGAAGAGAAAATAACTGAGAATCTCTGCCAAATGATGAATGGCCTTAACCCACAGACGAACCTCAGCAGACCTCCAGCAGAATGCGTAATCAAAAGTACAGTCTAAGCCGGGCGCCATGGCGCACACTTGTAATCCCAGCACTTGGGAGTCTGCGACCGGAGGATCATAGGTTCTTGGCCAGCCTCGGCTACTCAGTGAGGCCCTTTGCAACTCAGTGAGACCCTGTTTCAAAATAAATAAAAAAAATAGGGCTAGGGGTGTAGCTCAGAGGTAGAATGCTTCTGGGTTCCACCTCCAGTACTGCAAACAAACAAAACACAACAACAAAAACACTATAGTCTAGGCATATCATATGCAAATGCTCAACAGGAAAAGTAAAGAGAAAGTCTATTAAGAGCGGCCAGGAGGAGAAAGCTTAAATGAGTGAAGAGGCCTCCTAATGAGGGAGACAGGAGGTAGAGAGGGAAAGACCTCAGGGGACATGATGAACACATGATGGGCACGTGCAACTTAGTAAGGTCAACCCTGTGTGAGCACTGGAAGGAGGGGAGGGAGCGGGAATAGGGCGGGAGCTGGGGAGGGCAGTGCCTGGTGGGTGCTTTGTGCCTCCGTAACCCTGGACTGCATAAGACAGATGATCGCAACGTGCCGATGATTATTTTTTAAAAAAGGAAACTTAGAAGAAAAGAATACCAAGAAGAATCTTCTCATCAGAACCAATAAAGTCTCTAAAACAATGGCTTCTTTAAGAGGAATTCAGCAACAACAAACATCCCCAAATATTTGTCAAAAATGAAAATAAATTAAAGGCATATTCCAAAGGAAAGCTGAAGGAATTTGTTGCGAGCAGATCTACAGTACAAGATGTGCTGAAATGAGACGGGAAGCACCGAAGAGTCCTCAGTGCCCCGCGGCCCCTCTGGATACACAGGCGGCAGGAACGGAAGAAAAGCACCACTTAATTTTAAATATTACTGAACATTTTGAAGCCACAGCAACAGTAAATACTGGAGATAAGGGCATGAAGAACTACCATATAATAATATATAGGGCAGAGGAAGAATTATACCTTTGGAGGAGTTACAAAAATCAATCCAATATTGATAGTGATAAATTATAAATTTCTGGTAAACTTTAAGCTATAACGCAAAGTATAAGCTAGATGTGGTGTTGTGTGCCTGTAATCATAGTATTTGGGGGGCTGGGACAGGCCAATCTTAAGTTCAAGGCCAGCCTCAACAACTTAGTGAGGCCCTGTTTCAAAACCAAAAAAGTATAAAAAGGCTGGGAGTTGTAGGTCAGAGGTAGAATGATTCCGTGCTCAGACCCCAGTGTGTGTGTGTGTGTGTGTGTAACAGAATAATATAATGTCGTATAAATTTGTGTGTACAATACAAGTTACAGCTAAAGAAAAAACAATGGAAGAAATCTGGAGTACTAAAATCTTTCCTGTTTTTTCTGAATTTCCACTTTAAATATACAGTAATTTCCATACACTTAAAGTCTAGTAGCATTTTCCCAGAAAAGCTTGTGGCAGGACACAGTTGCACTCTGTTTTTCATGTACCATTTTCCTGGTATTGTTTTTGGAATAAAAAATAAAAACAGCTGATGGGGCCGATCTAGATTTTCTCCTAATATGGTGAAGAATGCAGCTGGGGATTGAAGCTCATCAAAAGGCTGAGGGGCCAGGAGTGGAGCTCAGGACCCGTCTCCACCCTGGGATGAAGGGGGAAATACTGGGATCCCTAACTAGAAGAGTGAAAGTACTTTCAGTCTGTTTGTCCCCAAAACCCTATCTGACTTCTGTAGCACAGAAAAATAAAAGCGTATCATTATAACTGAAGGATTCTTTGGGCAGACTGTCTTAGATACCTGTGTGTCGTTCACTTCCTCATGATCAATATTCTGAATCTGTGTGAAAGAAAGAGATTTCGTTATGCTATATGCAAGTGCACCTGTGTAACAATGAATTCTATTATTTGAATAATTAGGATGCACCCATAAACCAGGTGTGGTGGCACACGCTTGTACTTGGGAGGCTAAGGCAGGAGGATTGCAGGTTCGTGGTCAGCCACAGATTTTTTTTTTTTTTGGTGGT
Source organism: Muscardinus avellanarius (assembly GCF_963383645.1). Taxonomy (NCBI): domain Eukaryota; kingdom Metazoa; phylum Chordata; class Mammalia; order Rodentia; family Gliridae; genus Muscardinus; species Muscardinus avellanarius. The sequence goes on from NC_137803.1 coordinate 60,458,228, forward strand.
ACTGGGGTTCCTGGAAGCCCTTCTACCTCCGGGCTACACGCCCAGACCTATTTTATATTTTTGAAACAGGGTCTCTTACACCAGCGCGGCTGGCTTCAAACCTGCGCGATCCTCCTGTCTCCGCCTCCCAAGCGCGGGGATTACAAGCGTGCGCCACCACGCCCGGCCAGCCACAGATTTTTAAATCACCTTTGGTACTTAGTGAGGCCTGCTGCCACTTAGTGAGACCCTGTTTCAAAATAAAGAATATATTTTAAAAATGGGGAAAAATGGACCTGGGGACGTAGCTCAGTGGTAGAATCCCTCTGGGTTCAATACCCAGTACCACACAAAAAAGTACACCCATAAAATATTTCTAAAAAGGAAAAATCTTATCAGCCTTAGAAAAAATAAAGGAAGCAATAAATTTCCCTTTGTTTATCTTGTTTGTTTCGCATGTATTTCAGCCATGAGAATGAATCTGTCTTGTTTAATTATAAAGAATTCACCAAATTATCAAACATAGCTGCCTACAATTCTTTTTATCCCACAAACACATAAAAATGGATATTTCAGATTTCTCTAAAATATTTTGACTTAAAAACATAAATTAGCTGTGCTGTCAGTGTCAAAATTAGAACGACTTACCTTGAAAGGATAAAATTCCAAAATTTTCTACCAAAGGCGATTGAAAAATCTAGAAAGATTCCCAGAGTTATAGAGAATATAAGCAAATAAATTTATTTTAATGGGAACGTTATTTTGCTTTTCTTTTGCCCTATCATTCAGTACCAGCATGCTTTACATATGCCTCAGGCCATGACTAAATTTGACAACAGCCCACGACTTCTCTGTGCATCACAGGGCGACTGACCCAAGCCAGCGGTGGTACCTACAGCCGGACGTCCTGGTACCATGGATCTGGTTACCTCTTTCCCCAGCAGCTGCTTGCTTTGGGTGAACCAACCCAGACCACACACTGGCTAAGGGCTAGGCTCAGCCTTTTGGTTCAAATCCACATCCTTTGGTTCCAATCTACCTGAACCCAAGAAGAAGTCAACAGACTTGGAGGGAATCTGCAAGAAGTCGCAAACCCTGGCCAACTCTAAAAACTAAATAAGAGAATACAAATCTTGGACAAATAAGGGCAGAAGATTTTGCTACATAAAGTAACTCAGTGAGTTTTCATGCTTGGGGAACGAAGTGCCGCAGTTAATCAGACATTCTACTTCTAGGAACTATATTGGCTATTCATCACTTAGCGTGAAGTATTTTATTTTTATGTAATTTAACATAATCTCTCAGGATTTCAACACTTTGGCATCTGTCTATCTGACTGCGACTGTTGCTTTTTGAAACAAATGTTGAAGTTTTTTTTGGGTTTTTTTTGCGGGTCTGGGGATGGAACCCAGGGGCATTTGACCTCTGAGCTACACCCCCTGCCCTATTTTTTATTCTTTATTTTTTGAAACAGGGTCTCACTGAGTTGCAGAGGGCCTCACTAAGTAGCTGAGGCTGTCTGCGAACCACGATCCTCTGGTCTCAGCCTCCAGAATGCTGGGATTACAAGTATGCGCCACCACGCTGGCTAAAGTATGTTAATGTTGCTGTACGAGGGGCAGTTCATTTAATAGTAGCACTGAACCCACAAGGGCAGGATGCTGCCCTGGAAGCCACTCCACGCTGACCGAAGCCGCCTCGCCCCAGTCGGTGATGGTAGTGATCTGCTGGCAGTGAGCATCACGGCTGCCTGCACCCGCTCGCAGGAGCCGGCCCTTCCCTGGGCTCCTCCCCAGCTGACCCAGGCTCGCTGCGTCTGGCCTGGGTTCCTCTCCTCTATGTTCTAGACTGTTTCCTCTCATGATGCGAGCAGTTGCCTTTCGATGCGTAAGTGCAGCTCCATTTCTCACCGTGTAGTCCTTGGGTACTAAGTAATTCATAGTGCTGGGCCACTACCACCAACGTCAGCTCCAATATTCTTTTCATCTTACGAATCGGAAACTCTGGACCCATTACTCACTCACTCCCCAAGACCCCGAACAAGCACCATCTACTCTGTGCCTCTCTGATTTTGACGACCCTCGGAACCTCACGTGAATGGGGCCGAGTGCGTGTCCCGTTGCGCCTGCCTCATTTCCTGAGTGTCATGTCCTCCAGTTTCATCCTTGTAGAAGCTTGTGTCAGTGCCCGTCTTTTTAAGGCTGTATAATATCTCCCTATGACTGGACAACATACTTTGCTAAGGTTTTGGTCCATTAACGGGCACTTGGTTTGTTCCACAGTTTGATTTTTGTGAATAAAACGCTGCTCTGGAAATGAGAATACAAATATCTCTTCAAGTCCCTTGTTCAATTTTTTTGGGGGGTATGTCCCCAGAAGTAGGCTTGCTGATCATATGATAATTCTATATTCTTTTAATTTTTGAAGGAACCACCACACTGATTTCCACAAAGGCTGCACCATTTTATATTCTCACCAGCTGTTCACAGGGCTCCAATTTCTCCACATCTACTCTGGCACCTCTTAGCATCTGATTTTGCTTTAAAAAAAAATTCCTAATGATGTGAGCTGGTAACTTTTCTTGGTCATCATTATATACTTTACAGAAACAAGCCTTTACTATGCATGTTTTTGTTTGTTTCTTGTTTGTGGTATTGGGGATTGAACCAAGCGGGGGTTCTGCCTCTGATATACACCCTCAGGTATATTTTATTTTATTTTATTTTATTTTATTTTATTTTATTTTATTTTATTTTATTTTGCAGGTCTGGGGATGAAACTGAGGGGTATTCGACTTCTGAGCTATACCCTCTGCCCTATTTTTTTTAATTCTTTTTTTTAATTCTTTTTTTTAATTCTTTTTTGTGTGTGTGGTACTGGGGGTGGAACCCAGGGGCTTTCTACCTCTAGGCTATACTCCCAGACCTATTTTTTTATATTTTATTTGGAAACAGAGTCTCACTAAGTTGCTGAGAGCCTCACTAAGTGGCTGAGGCTGGCTTCGAACCTGTGCGATCCTCCTGTCTCAGCCTCCAAAGCGCTGGGATTACAAGTGTGCGCCACCACACCCGGCTCTTTATTCTTTATTTTGCAACGGGGCCTCACTAAGTTGCTGAGGGCCTACCTAACTTATTGCGGCTCACCTCAAACCTAAGATCCTCCTATTTCAGCCTCCAAAGTACTGGGATTCCAGGCCTGCACCACTATGCCTGGCTACTGTAAACTTTTGACGGATACAAATGCCTTCCCTTTTTATGTGTATGTAAAAATGACAAAATATGTTTGACATTAGTTCCTGTAAGGCCCAAGAGTCATGACAAAGTGTAGAAGGGAAGAAGTCTGTCTGAATGGGAATCCTTCCCTCCGATCCCTCCCGACCACGCTGACTCTTCGCCCAGTGATTTGAACTGAAATCCTGTGACTTTGTGCGTAAATACACGGATGTTCATGCGCAGGTGTTATTCTTTTCTCAGGAAATCCATCCCTCGCTGCCGGAGGGTTCACAGGATGCTCTCCAATGAGTCCCTGCACACGCCCACCTTCAGCCGCTCCAGCTCGCAAGCCTCCGTGGACAGCGGCGCCATGGAGGACTTCTGGCGGGAAGTGGAGAGTATTAAAGAGACCAGCACGGCGGGGCCGGAAGAGCAGCTGCCCGCCGAGGCCAAGCCCGCGGACGGTAAGGCTGGGCTGGTGTCCCCTGCCGCCTGTCTGTCTCTGTGTGCGGCTCCCCTGGTGACAGGCAGCAGCAGCCCAATGGATGGGGATGAATGAAGCCAGGGAGGCGGTGCAGTCCTGTGATCCCAGTACTCAGAGGCTGAGACAAGAGGGTTGCAGGTTGGAGACCAGCCGGAGCAGCGCAGTGGGACACTCTGCAACCTAGTGAGACCCTGTTTCACAAGAAAAAAAAGGGATGGGGATGTAGCTAGGAGGTAGAATGCCCCTGGGTTCACTCCCAGTACACACACACACACACACACACACACACACACACACACACACACAAGCATTTGGGCCGGGCGTGGTGGCTCACACTTGTAATCCCCATGCTTGGGAGGTGGAGACAGGAGAATCGCACAGGTTCGTAGCCAGCCGCACTGGCTCAAGAGACTGTTTCCAAATAAAAGAAATATAAAAAAATAGGTCTGGAAGTGTAACCGGAGGTAGAAGGGTTTCCAGGAATCCCAGTACCACCAAAAAAAAAAAAAAGCATTTGCCATTTGACACATCCACTACCGCACCTCTGTTTAGACTGGACTGGCTCAAGTTGCCTTTATCCTGGGTGACCGGGCTGGACAAAATGCAAACTAACTCTTGGTCCTCACTCTTTAGGATGCGACTGGCTGAGTTCAGCATCCCCACAGACTGGAGATGCTAGTTTCTATGACTTTTACAATCGTGTACTTGACTGTTAACTATGGTAAAGGATCTGCTCCTATAATTTTGGAGAAAAAAACTGACTTTAAAGCATTTACTGCTATTAATATGGTATATTGGTATTTCACAAAATAAAAGTCAGGTTAAATATTCCGGTTTTGAGTGAAACTAAACAAAATGTTTGGAGACCAAAACAAGGAAACAAAGACAGAAAAGAACATAATTGTCAAAAAGAAAGAAATTGCCTACCTGGGATTAAAATCGTAGCCCCGCTCTTTCAGACCCTAGCAATCACCGGGTTAAAATACAACTAGCCAGGCTCGTGGCTCACACCTGTAATCCCAGTACTTGGGAGGCTGAGACAGGAAGATCACAGGTTCAAGGCTAGTCTTAGAAACTTATGGAGACCATGCTTCCAAATAAAAAAATAAAATAAGACTTGGAGTCTAAGTAAGAGGTAGAATGCCCAAGGTATTCAGTCTCCATTGTAACATACACACACACACACACACACACACACACCCCACACATATCTATGTACATACATACATATGTATATATTAAAATAATACATATATTAGATATCTAGGACAATCTGTAGGTTAATAAGTATTCACCTAAGATTGCTTTCATTAGCCAGTAATTAGTCTAAAGACAAGCTCTCAACGTGAACTAAAATGTTAAAAGTCCTTCTCAGCCGGGCGTGATGGTGCACGCTTGTAATCCCAGCATTTGGGAGGCTGAAACAGGAGGATTGCAGTTCGTGGACAGCCTGAGATACTTAGTGAGGCCCCTTGCAACTCAGTGAGACCCTGTTTCAAAAAATAAAGAATAAGGCCGGGCATGGTGGCCCACACTTGCAATCCCAACATACGGGAGGCTGAGACAGGAGGATCGCAGTTCATGGACAGCCTCAGCTATTTAGTGAGGCCCCTTGTAACTCAGTGAGACCCTGTTTCAAAAAATAAAGAATAAAAAATAGGGTTGGAGATACAAATATCCCTGGGTTGTATTCTCAGTACTGCAAAAAAAAAAAAGTCCTCATTCTTTGTGATACTGGCGATTAAACCTGAGGATTCTGCCACTGAGCTATAACCCCAGCCCTTTCTATTTGTTATTTATTTATTTATTATTTATTATTTATTTATTTGGCACTACTGGGGGTGGAACCCTAGGGGTATTCTACCTCTGAGCTATGCCCCCTACCCTATTTTTTTTTATTCTTTTTTTTTTTTTTTCAGGTCTTGGGATGGAACCCTGGGGCACTTGACCTCCGAGCTACACCCGCTAACCTATTTATTTTTTTATTATTCTTTATTTTAAAACCGGGTCTCACTGAGTTGCAGAGGGCCTCACTAAGTACCTGAGGCTGCCCTCAAACCACAATTCTCTGGTCACAGCCTCCCAGATGCTGGGATTACAAGTATTTGCCACCATGCCCAGCTTGTTATTTTAAGACGGGGTCTTAGGCTGGGATGTAGCTCAGGGGTGAAGCGCCTGCTTTGCAGGTGTGGTGCTCTGGGTTCAATCCCTGATCCCTGATTCCAAAAAGACAAAAAATAAACGAACCCCTTTAAGTCAGGATCTTGTGACCTTGCAGTTCTGCCTCGGCCTGTTGAGGTTGTAGAGGCCTGCCGGCCTCATCCTCGCTCCCACTAGCACTGAGAAGTGGTCGCAGACATGCACCACGGTTAGTACCCATGGTGAGCCATCACGCTGTGCGGGAGAGTCCATCCCAGGGCGCATCCCTCCGTCAGTGAAGGGCTCCCCTACTCCGGGACTTCCAGATCCAGAAAGACAAGGGGCAGGGCGGAGGCCGCCTCTGTCCCAGGGCCCTTGGGCTCCCAGCTTTGGCTCCTGCACTGTGGATGCCCCAGTTCTCCGTGCCGGCTCGAGCCTCAGTCCAAAGCCCAGGTTGCCGCTGTCTTCTCTTCTCCCTTCCCTGAAAATGAAAAGAAAATATTGTCAGGCTTGCTAGCCTAGACTGCTACAAAATACAGACTTACTAACTAGAGTTGAGGACTTGTTTACATTTATTTGTCCTTAAAATATCTCCATAGATTCTAAGTGTACAATCCAATGAGCTTAGGCAAAGTCATGCACTTTTATATTTTATTATTATTATTATTATTATTATTATTATTATTAGGTGCTGGGGATTGAACCCAGGGATATTCTACCTCCAAATGACAGCCCTGGCCCTTTTTATTTTATTTTTATTTTTTATTGGTACACTATAGTCTCAGATCATAATGCAGATTATGTTGATACTGTAGATTATGTTGACCATGGCATATATTCACACAGTACTAGGTGCCCCCCACTTTCCCTTTTCTCTCCTTCTTGATACTGAGTGTCCAGGTTAACAATGGTAACAATGATATATTGACATGTATACACAGAATTTCAGGTAGCTCCTCCATTGATGAGCCTCAGCCTTCTTCCGCCCCACCCTTCCTTTCTAGCTTTGCTGAGGTTTCCCCTCCATTATCTGGAGTCCCTCTGGTATCCCTAATACTCTCTAGCTTGAGCATATTAGAGAAAACATATGTGCCTTCTCTTTCTGTGCTTGGCTATTTTATTTTATTTAATTTTGAAACAGAGTCTCACTAAGTTGCTAAGACTCTCACCATGTTGCTGAGGCTGGCCTTGAACCTGCAACCCCCCGTCTCAGCCTCCCAAGTACCGAGATGACTGGTACGTGCCACCGCCGGCTATGAATGCACTCTTACAAGTTCACACTGTTAAAGATAGATGGCATTTTAACTGATCCACAAAAAGTCCTAATGCTTTATCCCAGGAGGGGTCAACCCTCCAGGTGACCTGCCATCCCTGGTCAGAGAACCACAATTCCCAAGTCCATGCATCACAGGTTACTTTTACATTGACTCATCTCAATAAGCATAAGGAATTATTTTTTACATTTTTTAAAATTTTTTATTGGTGCATTGTATTCATACATCATAATGGGGTAAAACACTTGTGTATACATGCATGTACACATTGCCCATTTAGCCCCTACCCAATTCCCACCCCATTCCCTCCCCATCCCTCCTTCTCATGCTTGGCTTAGTGGTTGACTTCAATGTTTAAGTACATTGTGTAAGCATAATGATTTTGAAATTCAGCCAGTGTGTCCATCCTTTACTCCTTTTGTTTACTGAGCACCTTGTTAATTACTAGGGCTGTGTCAACAAAGCACCACAAATTGGAATGCTTATACCAACAGAAATGTTTCCTCTCAGAATTCTGGAATCTGGGTGTCAGAAATCAGGGTGGGCAGGGCCCGCTGCTGCGGGTGGTGGTGGGGATCCGCCCTGGGCCTCCCCTAGGCTCAGATCCTGCTGGCAATCCATGGTGTTTCTTGGTATACACCACCTGGAGTCATCCTCTGTCTTCCAAGATATATCACCTAGGCCCTGTGTTTGTCCCCCTGTCCTTTCTCATTTTTTTCTTTCAGTGATGGGGACTGAACCCAGGGGTATTCTACCCCTGAGCTATACCCGCAGCTCTTAGTTTTAATTTTTTTATTTTGAAATGATCTCACTAAGGTGCTGAGGCTGGCCTGGAGCCCACAGTCCCTCTGTCTCAGCGTCCCAAGTCCTCGGGTTACAGGTGTGCACCACCACATCTGGTCTCTCTTCTCTTCTTAAAAGGCACCACTTACTTGGGTGAAGGGCTCACTCTACTCCAATGTGACCTAATTGCAACTTACGGTTTTGTTTTGTTTGGGGTTTGGGGTATTTTTGTTTGCTTGCTTTGCAGTGCTGGGGATCCTGCCGAGTACCTTGGGCATGCTGGACAAGCTGGGCAAGCACTCTGCCTCTGAGCTATAGCCCAGCCCTCAACTTAGTTTTTTTCTTGTGTGTGTGTGTGTGTGTGTGTGTGTGTGTGTGTGTGTGTGCTTTTAAAGTAGTTCTTTGATTCGTTTTTGTCTTTATTGAAGTATAATTGACATGTTAGGATTACTTGTCTTTATAATATACACACACTGTTTTGACCCATGGATTTAACTCATGTCTTCGTTACATCTGTAAATAAGGTAACATTCGTATACCTTCAACAGATCTCTCCTGGGGATACATTCAACCTGTGACAGTCATATACCATTTTTTTTTAAAACCATTTCACCTGTTCGTAGACTTGTGAGGGTTTTGTTTGTTTTTATTTGGCCTGTTATAAATAAGACAGCTGTGAGCAATCTTGCAAAGATTGTGGACATGCACTCTTATTTCTATTGGATTCTGTGTGTGTGTGTGTGTGTGTGTGTGTGTGTGTGTGTGTGTGTGTGTGTTACCAGGGATGGAGCCCGGGGGCATTGTACCTCTAAGCTACATCCCCATCCTTATTTTTTAGTCTTTTTTTTATTTTTGAAACAGGGTCTCACCGAGTTGCAGAGGGCCTCACTGAGTACTGGTCTCTGCCTCCCGAGTGCTGGGTTGTCAAGCGTACACCACTACACCTGGCTGGATTCATGTATTTTTACAGGGTTTGGGTAGCTGTTTAGGAACTTTCAGCCTTTCTCCAAAGCACTTATAGCGTTTTACTCCCTTCTGACAATATCACGGGCCATTTCCACATCCATGCTGGACCAATGCCATCAATTCGCTTAATATGTGATTCCAGTGGAAGTTTCTAATTTTATGGTTATAATTACATTTTTCTAATGACTAATATGTTTAACATTTTGTGTATATGCTTATTGTCCTTTTTTCTATCTTGTTCTATACAAACCTTTTGACTGATCTTTAAAACTACTTTTTTATTACTAGCTTGAATGACCTCTTGATATATTCTAGATACAAGTCTATCACAAATATCTGTACTGCAAATATTTGCCTATTTGGCCGGGCTTAGTGGCGCACGCTTGTAATCCCCGCGCTTGGGAGGCGGAGACAGGAGGATCGCGCTGGTTCGAAGCCAGCCTCGCTGGCTTAAGAGACCCTGTTTCCAAATAAAAAAGTATAAAAAATAGGTCTGGGAGTGTAGCCCGGAGGTAGAAGGGTTTCCAGGAACCCCAGTACCACCAAAAAAAAAAAAAAGAAAATTTTTGCCTATTTGTATTCTTAATAGGAACTTTTACCTGAGTGTCTGTTTGTCTGTCTGTCTGTCTGTCTGTCTCTCTCTCTCTCTCTCTCTCAGCTGTAGATATATAGATATACAATTGATTTTTTGTATTATAACTTCATATCCTATTATCTCCCTAAATTCATTTTCTAGTAGCTGTCTCCTGGATTCGACTGTTTTTCAGTAGAGCGGTTTTCCTTTTTCCTTATTGATATTTATACTTGTATTGGCCCCAGCACAAGTTGAATAGAAGTGGCAGAAGTACATATCCGTCATGTGTTCCCAGTTTTACAGGGACAGGGCTCAGTATTCACTGCTAAATGTGGTGGTAACTGTGCACTGTATTACTAGTTTTCTGGAAGCAACGTGAATATATGTTGAATTGTTTTACATGCTTTCCGCCACATAATTCCTTGAAAATATAATATGATCTTTATTTCTTTTTGTCAATGTTTGCCTTTTCCCTACCATCTCAAGGTAGAAACCTCAAGCATTAAATTTAAATATTTCACCTTACTTTCTTTTTTTTTTTTTTGGTGTCTTAGTTAATTATGTTGTGGTCAGGTAACATATTTTGTAATTTCGATCTTTGAAATTTATTTAGGCCTATTTAGACTAGAGATTCCTTGTCTGCTCACCCATTACCAGCATCTTCTCCTTTAAGTCTTTGATCCTAAATGTGAGAGCCACTTTCTGGTCCTTATCCAATACCAGAGTCGTTTCAGAGTTGATTTCTATTGATTACCTTTGCTCTTCCTAAGTTGGTCTACTAGCCTGTATGATCAGTGTTTCATAGACTCTATACTCTATTATCTTGCTCTAAGGGGAGCGTATGTTGGTTAGTTCTAGCCATTGACACCCAGCACTGTTGTTTGCTGGTATGCTTGGAGACTACCACACACATCTGTAATTCAGTTTAGTCAAGAATTTGGCCTGAATTGATGCACAGAGTTTGGAACGCTCTTCCTTGTGGCTCCCTTACTAACAGGAACGTGTCCCTTGCTTTCCAGCTGTTTCATTCCACAGTCGGCCTTCTGATTTTTCAAATAATCAAGGTAGTTCGTGAGTTCTGGTCCCTTCCTACTGTAGGGAGGAAAATGACCTCATCAGAGAGCAGCATCAGTGCAGATATCTCCCAGCACACTTTCTTTTATAAAAATTTAATCTTCTCAGTTCTTGTACTTGATTCCTCTTTAGGATTTTCAAATAGCTATTTTATGTATTTTATTCATAGTTTAGAACTGTTATGTATAGAACAGTTATTTTAATATAAGCTTCTCAAGGGAGTTATTCTCTTTTTGATGTGTTTCTCTGACAGATTTACTAATGGACTTTCGGCATGGGATGGTACATATGATAGGCTTACTTTTTAAAGTTGATGTTTTGTATTCATTGCTTTGTGGCTAGTTAGAACAACTTCCTTAATTATATTTTTAATGAAAGCTTAATTATTTAGCTAATGTGGCAAGTAGGTGTGCCTTCTCTGTACCAGGTAACCTGCAAGGTGTTGATATGATAATTCTAAGCAAAGAAAAAATGTTTCATTTCCTCATGGAGTAATTAGTGAAAGAGAAAGAAATCAAACATATAAGTAAATATATTTGGGGGAAATTAGTTGAAGAAAAAAGAAGTGACAGTATTGGGATTGTAGCAATAAGACAGATCTTGCCAGAGGCTTCAAGGAAGAAAGACTTTATTGAGAAAGAGTGGGGGAGAAGAGGAGGAAGAGGAAGAGGAAGAGGAGGAGGAGGAAGAGGAAGAGGAAGAGAAGGAGGAAGAGGAAGAGGAGGAGGAAGAGGAGGAGGAGGAAGAAGAGGAGGAAGAAGAGGAAAAGGAGGAGGAGGAAGAGGAGGAGGAGGAAGAAGAGGAGGAAGAGAAGAAGGAAGAGGAGGAGGAAGAGGAGGAGGAAGAGGAGGAGGAGGAAGAAAAAAAAGAAAAAAAGAGAGAGATAAACCAAGATCAAAAAAATTGAATGGTGAATAATTGCAGGGTCATAGAAGGACTGCCATACCCAAGGGACTTGTAATAAAATAGAGCATGGAGCTTTTGAGAATGACCTTCATGGTAGGCCAGTGCTGTTAGAGAACAGAAGGAAAGAGGAGAGTGCTATGAGTGTGTCCAGAAAGTTAAACAGCATCTTACCTTGTAGACCATGCTGGAGCAAGGAAAAAATACAACATTATTTTTATTTGCATCTGAAACAACTAATTTTGTAACAATATATAAAATAAGTTGGAAGGGGATCCAGAAGGGCCGCAGGAAGTGCTGCTGGGATATTACCCCAGCAGTCCAGGTGAGAGGTGACAGTAGCTTTAACCAGGGTCAGGGCAGAGTTGATCCAAGAAGGTGGACAAGTCTGAGATATAATAAAGACGTAGTATCCAGAGGTCTTGGTGATGGGCTGGAGTGGGTGTGAAGCTAGAGTGATGTCAGGGACATCTCCTAAATTACTTGCTTATTTAACTTTACTTGGTGTTTCCATCCCTGTGACCAAAATAATTTACGAGAACAACTTGGCACAGGAAAGGTTTATTTAGCTCAAAGTTTCAGAAGTCCAGGTAATGAATGGCTGGCTCCAACAGAGGAACATCATGACCGCCAGGTGTGGTGAAGGAAGCTTCTCAGGGCACTGGGAAGTAGAGCTAGATAGGGAGAGGAAGAGGCCAGGGAAAGAGAGTCCAAGGCCACATCCTGAATACAATACCACCCAGTATTGTATTCAGATTATTAATCCATCAAATGGAATCACCAACCGCGAGGCTGGGGCCCGATCCCGATACGTCACCTCTGGACGTTTCTGCATTGCCAGCATTGAGCTTTTGTGCAACACGTTCCATATTCCAACCGTAAAAGTAGGTGCTGTCTGTTGAAATGTGCGACAGTGAAAGCACCCATGTTTTCATGGATGACTCGTACGTTTTTAAATAGCCTTTTGAAAAATACAATGTTTGTCCGATGTTCCAAATGGAGGCATAGGAGAATGAATATCTACTTAATATCTTATTTTGTCCCAGATTCTTTGCCATCTTCACAAATGCATTTTGAAAAGAAATCCTCAGAATGGCCTAATACTTTGGTTATTATCATCCCCATGAACGAGTTCAGGTTTGAACATGTTGAGTGCGAAATGCTTGATACAGCCCAGGAGACTGCGTAGGCTGTTGATTTCGAGCTGAAATTCGAGGGAGGGCTCTGGGTTGAAGTTGTACCTTTGGCATCTGGAGTCATGAACGTAGGATTGCAGTGTACAGGGTTTAGCAAACAGGAGTCTTACTGATATCTGCTGTGGAATTTCTTATTTAGAAATGTATTCTGCGTATGCTGTAGTCTGACTCCAAGGACTTAGACCATCCTTGGCCCTAGTTTATGATACCCATAGCCCACTAATTCCTTTATCCCCACCACCCTTTTCTTACTTCTTAAAGAGGAAGAAAGAGACCCAATTGTTCGGACTTTCATATGAAATCTATGTATAAATTTTGTCTTCAGAAGTGAAAACATCACTTCTGAAAGCTTAGGCATAAGTAAAGAAAGATTTCTAACTCATAACTCACTGATTTAAAAGGTTATTATTTCAGAATAGAGATGCTAATCATAGATTCATCCTTTGTTCTCTGTTAAAGGGACAGATTACAAAACAGACAATAAAAACAAGATAGCAAATAAAATATTTGTAGGGCTAGAAAATTGGATCCACAAAGCACATTAGCAGGCTTTGTTTGCATACCCATGATGCAATGGTGTAAGCAGAGTCCGGCACTCGTAGGCTGGCGCTTTGACTTGTGTTTACAGATCAGTCTAATCTGCTTTTTAAACAACCTCATTCAACTAGTGCCCGCTTAGCCTAGTCCCCAGAAATGCATGTGTAGTGGATTTGAGGTTAAGAAATGTAGTAACCCTGAATTGCTTTTGTTCTGTACATTTAGTTTACAATAGCAATCAATTCTGTGTGTGTGTGTGTGTGTGTGTGTGTGTGTGTGTGTGTGTGTGTGTGTTACTGGGGATGGAACCCAGACCTATTTGATATTATTATTATTTGAAAACAGGGTCTCACAAAGTTGCTGAGAGCCTCACTAAACCTGCAATCCTCCTGTCTCAGCCTCCCAAGGACTGAGATTACAAGCAAACACCACCACGCCCAGACAGCAATCAATTTTTTTTCTGTGGCACTGGGATTTGAATTTTCATTCAAATGCTTAAAAACCCCCTTTGTGTTCCATATAACTGTTTTGTTTTGATTTTAGTCTAAATATTCACATCTTATTATTTTTTGAAATTGGTTGTCCAGATATGACTTATATGTAAGCCTTCCTTTTCCAAGTCGGCCAGTCAGTTTTGCTCTACTAAACAATGTTTGAAATTTTGATTTAAGGATAGAGTACCGATTTTTCATTCATTCTTATGGCCCTTTCCCACAATTTCCTCCATTATTTCCTGTGTGATGTGTGCAGACCCACAGCTTTGCACATCACCGGTCATACAGAGAAGGTCCTGACACCCCCTCCTCATTTGTGTTGCAGAAGGAGAACTGGAGGCTGAGTGGCTGCAAGATGTGGGTTTGTCAACTCTGATCTCAGGCGATGAAGAAGAAGATGGCAAAGCCCTGCTCTCCACGTTAACGCGAACCCAAGCAGCTGCGGTGAAAAAGAGATATAATACCTACACTCAGACCATGCGAAAGAAGAATAAACAGTCAGTCAGGGATGTCCGCGACATCTTTGGAGTCATCGAATCTCCTGTAAGTAATGAGTATGATTCAAAGCGTGTTCGCTGAGATTGGAGGGTCGTGAGTGGCAGGCTGGTTTTGTCTAGCTTTCAGAACAAACCAAAGCAGACGGCGGGTGCAAGAGTTCCTGAGCTTGAACGTAAGCCGTCATTCCTCATCTCTCCTAACTATATTCTTTATCCCCACCAAATATATTCCCTTCTGTGTTGAAGTTAGAGAATAATTTCTCTGGTGATGGAGCCAGTGTTTGTGGATGAGATACACAGAACCTTACTTAAATCTGAACACTGGAATGGAAATTCTGTGGCCAGCCAAAGGAGTCCCAGGGAAGTGACCTGAGTTTTGTGCGCAGGTCCAGGTAGCTTGTTTTAAATGGTAACGGGGACGTGAATAGGTTTGCATTCAGAAGAATAAACACGGTTAAAAAGTGAAAGTTGCCAGCACAAATTAGGCAGGCAAGAGGGTGGTTTAAAGCACCAGAAGGAAGCATCGCGTGTCTCCCGAGAAATGGCCGAAATCCCAGCTGGCCCTTAGCATTTCTATGGCCACGGTTTTGCTCTGAGACTGGCGTTTTCTTCTATCTCTACTTCATTTCCCGTATCTAATTGTATTTTCCTGCTGACTCTGCCTTAGAGATTTATTCATTCATTACACCTTTGCAGTATTTCCAGCACTGACACCACGAATCCCTACCGAGTGCGCTCTCTGCGCAAGGCCCCCTGCTAGGTTTTATGGAGACAGGATTTGTGGAACTTCAGGGGAAATCACTACACAGGAAAAAGGAAATTGGCTAGTCTGCTGCAGTTACAGGTCTGTCGCTCGGGGAGCGTTAGTGATCACGGCTTAGGCTTCTCCTCTGTCTCACTGTAATATCAATAGTGACATAAGAGAAAACGTTGAAGATAACGGATGAAAACAGGGTTGAAGGACAGTCTCCAAGCTGAGTTCCACTAGGTTGCCCGTGAGTCCTGGCCTCTCTTAGATATATTTATTATAAGGGGCAGTCGGCGGGGAACCACACACATGCCTAGTTAACCTTGGAATTTGTGATAACCATGTCATAGAATAAGATGGCCCTTTGGAGCTTCCTACAGTCATGGCATAATCCGTTTCTTTTTTCTCTTTCTTTCTTTCTTTCTTTTTTTTTTTTTTTTTTTTTTGGTGGTACTGGGGTTCCTGGAAGCCCTTCTACATTTGAGCTACACTCCCAGACCTATTTTATACATTTTTTTTTAATTTTTGAAATCAGGGTCTCTGAAGCCAGCGCGGCTGGCTTCGAACCTGCGCGATCCTCCTGTCTCCACCTCCCAAGCGCCCGG
This sequence comes from Muscardinus avellanarius, assembly GCF_963383645.1. Taxonomy (NCBI): domain Eukaryota; kingdom Metazoa; phylum Chordata; class Mammalia; order Rodentia; family Gliridae; genus Muscardinus; species Muscardinus avellanarius. Next base: position 60,473,693 of record NC_137803.1, read on the forward strand.
CTCATAATCCGTTTCTGACCTGTCCAAATGATAGGCCCCAGTCATGTGTGGTAACTGTCAGCCAAATGTGGCTGGGGTGGGTAAGGAACTGAAGTTTTTAAATTGTATTCAATTATAATTGCTTTGTATCTGAATCACAGGTGGCTTGTAGCTTATGATTGTTAATATTTTTGGAGGTGCTGAGAGTCACACCCAAGTCCTGGAATATGCCAGGTAAATGCTCTTCTGCTGAGTCACATCCCCAGCTCCGGAGTCACTACTGGACATCAAAGTTCTGGAATCTTATGCTGTCCATTGTGATATACCTTGAGATAAGTGCATTGTGAGTTCTGTGCTATTTGAACTTTTGACCGAGTTGAAGTCCTTCTGGATGGTGGATTTTCTACAGCTGTAATTGAGCAGAGATGACTCCCTGCCACAATTGGAGGCCAGGACATTAGCTAGGGGTGTCTGACTCAGCTGTGGGTGTCCTGACTCTGATGCCTGACAGAGAAGAGGTTTGTCCTGATGGTTTAAATTCCCTGGGTCATTTCACAACTACCTCCAGGTCCTATAAACTTTGCCCATATACTTTCTTTCCCACATCTATTTCCAGTTACTCTAGATTCAAGTTTCCACTCTACTCTAGCAAACTGAAGAATAGAAAAGGGTATTATAGACTTCTGAATCTTAACTACCCCTTTCAGGTGTCCTAAGACTTTGGACCTCTGCTGACAGAAAAATGGAGTCTTCTCTATACCCCTCCCTCTTTCTCACTTTGAGCCTCTCTAAAGGGAAAGAAAAGTAGTCACTGACTCAGTGGGCCCCTAGGTGTAAAAAGAAATGAAGACTCCTTTATTTCTCTGAGATACATATGTGCAGTCTACTGTTCAATGTCAACTCCAAGAAGGGCACAAAGGCCCTTGTTAGAGATCAGTGGAGGGCAGGAGATGGCTCTGGGCTCTTCCTGCTGTCATTCTTTCCGTCTCTCCTCCGAGTCTTGCTGCTGACATCCCACTTCTGGAGTGAACTGAGAAAAGTGGCTAAGGCCAAGGAGTGAGAGAAGGTAAAAGCAGGATCACGTGCTCCAGAATGTAGTAGGTCTATGCTGTCCTGGGAAATGAAGAAAGCAGCAAAATTAAGGCCACTAAATCTGGCATTCAATATGCTATTTCTAAAAAAACTCCCTAATGTACGTGATGTACATTCACAAACATATCAAAGTCAACCACTACGCCAAACATGACAAGGAGGGAAGGAGGAGAGAATGGGGTGGGAATCGGGGAAGGGCTAAGTGAGTGACGTGTGCATGTATGCCTCTGCCATCTTGTACCCCCTTAAGATGTATGACTATAATGCACCAATAAAAAAAAAATTGAAAAGAAATGTAAAAAGTCATATAAGCTAGCCTCAGAAAAACTGTGATATGTTTCCACGATAGAAAGTCTAATGAATATTTTCACAGATTTTTTTTTCCTAAAAAAAGTTAGCATTTGTTTTTACAAGTTAAGTAACTTGGATTTTTCCAAGGATTGCAGCAAAAATTTTTCAGTTTTCTATTTGAAATTGACAACATACACACTGATTTCTACTTCCTTCCTCTTACATGTCTGTCCTGGTCTGCTTTCCTCTGCCCCTCCTCCACCTAACTATCCTCCTGCTCCTTTTTTCTCCTCCTCCTCCTCCCTCCCTTCTCTTCCTCCTTTTCCTTCATCTTCTCTTCCTCCTCATTCTTCTTCCTCTCTCTTTTTTTACAACTATTTATGGCTTTCTTTGACATCAGTTATTTACATTAACTGAATCATTAAATTTTTTACTTCACTTTCTTAGTGAAGACTTAACATAGTAAAGTTTATAAGATTTTGCATTAAATTTCAAATACATGTTTTAGGCCCAGCATTTTTCTCTAGAAAGGATGTAAATCAATAATTTGAAAAACAGTTGGATAGGTTGTGCTACTTCTTTTTTTAATTTATCCTTATGTAGAGAGTGCCATGATCAGAATCATTTTCCTCATCTTCCCTCACACACAACCACTGTGGGAAATGCAGTGTCTACATCAATCTCATTTTTTTATTTAACAACTGTGTAGGATTTTTTTAACTTTATTTCCATTGTTGGAAACTTTCAATTTTACGTATTTACCCTTTTAAAAATTAATTCTGGCCAATACTAAAGTGAACCCTCCCAATTTGAGACTTAATCCTTTAGGTTTTATACATTTTTGTCTAACATTTAAAACACATATTTATTCATTCCACTTCCTCGGTAATCAACCTCGCAGAATTCCTATTAGATGATTGTTGCGTTGATTGTATTGACCTGTCTCTCAGTTGTTCTCTAATATTTTCTAAGTTTGTGTATGTATGTGTCTTCTGCATTCTTGGATATCTCTTTAATTTCATTTATTCTACCAATATTTCGGCCATGACTTATGACTTTCATTAGTTGTAGAAAATTTAAGTCATTGTCCCAATTCCCTGGAACTCCTTCTTTTTCTTTCATCATAGCAGTCTCGTCTTGTTTCTTGGTTGCAGGAGCCTCCTAACAATCTAAAGGTACCAGCTAAATGTTAACTTCCAAATTCCTTTCCTTTCTATGAACCGCCTATTTCCTTCAGGGTAATGGGTTCATTTTTGGCATGATGTTTTCTTCTTCCTGTTACTACTGTTCAGTTGACTTTGATTCTTGGGCGTTGATATATATTTATTAATGGAGTATGAGATTGATGGCTTGAGTATCATAGATAATGACTTGTGCTTCCCACGCAGTTGTGTAGACCTGTTTTCTCCCAAGAACACTCTTGTGAATAGGATTCTGCACCTGTGTGGGTGATAAAGTGTTCTAGTAATCACTCTGCATTTTAAGACCTACAAATATGACATCTGCGCCAAAGTATCAGGAGCCCTCAAGAACTGTCATTTATTTTTTTTTTACATGTAAATCAAGATTTCTTTTATATACTCCTGTCCTTACCTTTTCAGGAAGCCCTAAGTGAAATGAAACCTGTTTTTCCTTCTGTCCTCACCTACCACACCCTTACCAGGTTAGCTGTCACCACCACTGATGACTACCACCCAGGAAGATGTTTACTCCATCACTAAGAACTCACCATCGTTTGCTCTGCAGCATCCAGGAAGAAAAGTGTCTGCCTGGCCTGTCTGTTCAGAAAAAAAAAATTTTCTTTTATTTTGGTCATTGTCTTCTGAGCAGTAGATGCCTGCCTGGCCTGGTCTTATTATTTTCCTCTGAGATGGGGATTTTCTCAATAAGCATTTAGAATCTATTCATTTTTCTTGTGCCTTTTTTCAGGCTGAGGTTTTCGTCTGCCCTTATCAAACCTTTCTTGCCTGCTTTCTGTCTTTCAGGAACTTCTGGCAGTTTCTGTTCTGCTAATGGGGATGTTGAGTGGTTCCTAGATCTACTTCTTTAGAAGTGTATCTCTCTTGACACTTGCAATGATTTGCAGAGAAAGGAGAAAGTAGGAAGTGCGTTTATTATGTCTTGATCCAGTTTTCTTGGGCTGATTTCTCAATAGTAATTGTTCCTTTCAAAAGCTAAGAGTTTTTTTTTCCTTCTTATAAAAGTAATACATAATCTTTACTGGAAATAAAAAATGTGACCTGACAATGTAAAGAATAATGTCTTTGGATCCAGATAAACCTTATGATTTCATTAAATATGCAATACATTTAATTTAATGATTTTAATTTTTTTAATTAATTTAATTAATTTAATTAATTAATTAATTAATGATTTTAATTAATTTAAAGGAGATGTAATATTTAACTTGTTTTAGTAGAGCCATTGTACAATAAATCAGAATACTGAATAAACTTCATGATACATAACACACAGTCTCCAGTCCCACTCATCATGAGCAGAATTTTCATACCCAAATGCATTTTCCACTATTTAAGAAGATGTGATTAAGAGTACCTACCTTTCAGTAAAATATTCAACTGGCAAAAGTAGTCAATCTCATTTATCTCCAATTTCATAATTGATAAACATATGCCTAAAGGTGTAACTGAATTATATTTGACTACATTTAATCGTGCAGTACTCATCAGAGGCAATTCTTGTCAAAGATGATTATAACACTTAGGTACACATTTGACTTCATGTGACAGAAAACCCAAGAAATCATGAATTTAACAAATACGAATTTATATTTTGTTCTTAAGAAGTTGAGGGTAAACTGTTCTTTTATAAAATATGAATCCAGCCTCTTCTTCCTATTGCCTTTTTACAGGAACCTTCACCATTTTGCCTACAGGCTGTGTAATATGCTTCAACCACAGTACGCATGCTCTCAACAGTTTTTTGAATTTGTATCCATGGACTCTTTCCCTCTGACCTTACGTTCCTGGAACTCCTACTCAGTAGAGTTCTACTTACCTCTCATTACTCAGAACTACATAATGCTTAGCTACAGGGGAGCGTATGAGATATTGTTTATTTTAATTTAGCCGGCCACATAACTTCCTGAGGGCAAAGTCAGACGCTAGTAAGGAAGACAGCAGACTGGGTTTGGGCTTCACAGTTGACAGCACTTTCTCCACAGAACTGTGTGTATGGTATCGCTGGAATTTCATGAGCTCTCAGTGTGGGTGACAAAGAGCTAAATACAGTGACTGGTCCCTTGGCAATCATAGCTTATGTTGTGCCCACGAGTCTGTATGAATGCACACACACCATGCACAACTCGGGAAAGATTGCATCATTGCATTTTGGAGTCTACTCCTGAATAGGAATGCACTTTCATTTTTCTCAACAGCCAGATGATTTTTGTTGTGTCCCAGTTCCCTTTTGGGAGCAACTCTGGCTGAAGAATGGGTCTCAGCAGTCCCTTGCAGAAGTGGCCAAGGGGGAAGACAACCGAAAAGAATTCAAGTAGCCCTTTGTCAGCCTGTAAGAGGATAGAAAAAAAGTAATTATTTCAAGGCAGTCAGGAAAACGGAGGAGAAAATGCCTACTTACTTTGAAAGGTCTTTTAAGCCAGGAATGAAGAAAGAGCCTCTTTTAACTCAGAAATGAATCATTAAGTAGTTAAATCTATGAATCACTGCATGTTCTACCTCTACCTTCAATAACCAAAACTAACAACAGCCGTGGCTACCTGCCTGCCGGAAGTCAACCTTGGGGGAGTTGTGAGCTCCACTTTTGTTCTGTTGGCTGAGCCCATAATGGAAACTCTGATGCTGCCTTACAAGTGTCTTTCAGTATTGATTTAATTTGCCCCATAAGACAGATTTTGTCATTTTAGTACATTTTTGGGGTGGCAGTACTGGGGATGGAACCCCGGTGCATTCTACCCTGAGCCACACCCCCAGCCCTATATTTTATTCTTTATTTTGAAACAGTGTCTCTCCCTAAGTAGCTGAGGTTGGCTGCTCAGCCTCCCAAATCCTCAGATTACAAGCATCCGCCACCATGCCGGGCTCATTTTAGTTATTCTCTAGTAAATATCTGTGGGAAACAGCTCTGTGTGGGGGGGTGCCCTTCATCTGCCTGCCCTCCTCCCCCGCACCCTACGTAGCCACGGGGCCCTTTGGCTAGAGCTTTGGTGTAAGTGAAATGGTTCATCTTGAGCGCCATCTCAAGAGTGAATGATTAGGTGCCAGGAGGCCCAAAGGGGCCCTCATCCTGAGCAGGAGGCAGCCAGCAGCCACTCCCCTTCCCACCCTCTCCCTGCCAGCACACCTTGTGCCTCTTGTCATACTGTACCCACAGCCCTTTCAGCGTATCTGGCAGGAAATGTCTCTGGATACTTAAGGTCCATATCCCCAAAGCATAAATCCTAAATTGGTGAATAGCAAGGGCCCTTCTGCTAATCTGCTTTCTTCAGACATGTGTGGGTAGCGCCCGTTTGCTCTGCTGTTGAGAAGCCTGATGCCTCCCAGTCTCACTCTTTGGTTTATACCCTACTTTCATTTTTATGCTAGTGGAAGCCTTTGAGTTTATCTTTATTGTTGAGACCTGAAATACCATCGAGATATGAAATCTTTTATTTATCTTTTATCGTGGTCAACCCTCAGCTTTCTGATTTTGAAAATGCCGCCTCCTGTTCAGTTCAAAACTTCCCTTCAGCTTTTATTTCCTCGCTTATTTCTTCCTTCCCTGCTTGAATCAAATTGACGTATTTCCTAAATTGCACCTTATATTTCCATGTCTATTTGTTTGTTCTATATGCTAATAGATTTTTCTAAATCATTCTGTAGATACCTAATTATAATTTTTTGCCATGAATGGATATAATCTAGCTCCTATTGTTTTTATTGTTTGTTTGTTTGTTTGTTTGTTTGTTTGTTTGTTTTTACAGTACTGGGGATGGAACCCAGTGGCATTCTACCTCTGAGCTACACCCCCTGCCCTATTTTTTATTCCTTATTTTGAAATAGGGTCTCACTGAGTTGCAAAGGGCCTCACTACGTAGCTGAGGCTGTCCACAAACCTCGATCCTCCAGTCTCAGCCTCCCAAATGCTGGGATTACAAGCGTGCGCCACACACCCGGCCCTATTATTTTCTTAATTCTGCAGTTATTCTATTAATTCACAGGAACTCTTCCACTTTCCCCAATCGCCCTTTTTGGTTAGAGTTACTGATTTGTTACAAAGGCCTCTCTGGTCTCTCTGAAATTATTAAGCCATCACAAGCTTTCTACTCTCAATGGTCAGTTTCTACCAGGATCCATAGCACTCTATTCTGTTTTCAGAATGTGGATTGATGTTTCTCACTGATCAATTTATATTCATTAATGAAGTCAATCAATGACTTGGGACATACCATTGCTATGTTCCTCTGACATTTGTGAATATTTTTTCTAAAATTTCTTTCTTGAATAAGAGCGCCGAAACTGGGTCCTGGGTATGTAAGGACGTGTGAAACGTGCACCGCTTAAGTAGAAGTTAGTTTAACATGTACAATCTCAGTGCACTTTGTGTTGCTAAAGTGAAATATCACAGACTAGATAACTGGATAAAGAACAGCCATTTGTTTCTTACAGTTCTGGGGGATGGACCTGGAATTGGGGGCTGGCCGGCATCTGTGAGGGCTTGCATGTTGCATCAGCTCGGTGGGCAGGGGAGGCAAGAGAGCAGAGGGGCAGACTCGTCAGAGTGAATCCATTCGTGAGGACAGTGCTCTCCTGTTGGGTCTCTGTCGCCTCTTTAAAGTCCCAGGTCTTAATTCTGCTGCACCAGGGAAGGAATCTCCAACCCGTGCTTTTGGGAAATCCCTTCAATCTGTAGCACAAACACACGCCTCCCAAAAGGACAACTTCGTTGCTTTCTGTCGCACACAGCGTTGATGGAGCCTTCTATTCTCCCATCTGTAGAGCTCATGGAGGTCCAGAGTGACCTGGTATTGAGTTCTGTGTAAGTCCACCTGTCCTGGGAATCCTCCCAAAGAAGATAGTTTACTTCATTCCCATGTTTCTCTAGAATTCTAGAATATTCTTCTAGAATTATTCTTCTTCTCTAGAATAATTATTATTATTCTAGATTCATTATTATTCTCTAGAATTCATAGCTAGTCCTGCTGTCCAAGGCAGGTGGTCCATCCGGCCCCTCTTGAAGACATGCGTTGTCTAAAACATTGTCCCAGCTTTGCCCTGGGTATTTTCCACTCTGAGCTTGTTTATCTGTTGTTTCTTTGGGGTTTCTTATGGTTCTGTCCTTTCCTTGCCAACAGCATTGTCTTACGTTGTTCTAGGCTAACAATGTCTCTACAATCAGCAAATGAATGACTTCTTATTTTCTAGGAATCTCTAATAGTTGTTGATCTAAGAACACTGTTGGTTTCAGTGACACTTGATCTATTCTTATCAAAATACACACCTCCCTAATCCTGCATGATCGGGTCGGGGGGAGTGGTGATAGGTGCTCAGTCATTTGAACTGAAGCAAAACTTTTTGGGGCTCCATCGTGGGCATTATTATCACTTAAGAAATAATGTTTTTTTCTGTTAATATAATAAATTACTTTTGAGGAAAGGTAGAAAACATAGAGAAATAAGACAAAAATAGCGTTTTCTTAAGGTATTATGTGTATATTATGTGTCAGTTCATGATGTCAATAATATCTAGTCTGTTTAATTTTGCAAAAGGTTGTTTCAATCATGGAATATAATATATACATGTTATTTTTAATTGCTTTTATTGTAAATACTGCTAAGTCTTAGAGCTTATGCCACAAGGCCTACAGTACAACCCACCACAGTTAGAAACCTAGTCTCCAAATATTCTCCCTGCAGAGTGAAAAGCAGAGCTTTTCTAATATGTAATGAGTGGGAATGAGATATTTGGTTCAGTTCTTTGTATTGGTGAAGCCATCGATCTAATGTATTTCCAAACTCATCATTGAAGAAAAACTGACTATTCTTGGAATGGACTGAAAAATTCAGTCATAAAGCCTAGTTTGTTTTTTTTTTTTTGTTCTTAGCTACTTTATTTTTTTAATTGGTGCACTGTATTCATACATCATAGTGGGATACATACTTTTGCAGACATACATGCACACTTTTCCCAGTCAGCCCCCACCCAATCCCTACCCCATTCTCTCCCTATCCCTCCCTCCCATGCTTGGCTTAGTAGTTGACATCTAGTATTATGGCAATTTATCTAAAATTAAAAATGATAATCTCACATAACAGTTTCATTTGTCTGATACCAAGCTTTTGATGACTTAAAGATAACATTTCAATATTTCTTTTTGCTTTCTTTCTTACCAGAGAATATTTTTTCTATTCTTTAGGTGGAACTATCATATATTTATATATTTATTTTTCAGAAAAAAATCTATCCTAATATGGAATATGGACTCTAGGTATCCAAAACGATCTTGAAAAAGAACAAAGCTAGAAGATATATATTCAAACCATATAAAGCTACAATAATTGAAACAGTGTAGTACTATTCTAAAGGCATATATATAAACCATTGGAGTTAAATAAAAGCCTAGAGCTAAATTCTTCCCTATATTGTCAAGTTATTTTTGACAAGGTTTCCATGAACATTTGGTGGTGGAAATGATAATCTTTTAACTAAATATTGTTAAAAAATAATAATTACATGGAAAAGAATAAAATTGGACCCTTACCTAATCCTATATACAAATATTAACTCAAAATAGATAATAGACCTAAATATAAATCTTAAGACTATAAACTTTTAGGAGAAAATCTGGGTCATAAAACCTCACAACATTGAAATTGGCAGTGATTTCTTGGTTATGATTTCAATGGCACAGGCAACAGAGGAGTATACAGACTCCCTAAAAAATAAAAAAAAAATTGTATATGCAAAGACAATGTAAACAGAGTTAACAGTTACTAATAGAATGGGATAAAATATTTCCAATTGCTATATCTGAAGGTATATTAATATTCCAACTAGAAATCCTAAAAATTAACAACAATAAAGGCAAACAATACAATTTAGAGATAGGTAAAAGACTAACATAAATAATGAATCTCCACAGATAACCAATCTTAATTGTCTGTTGGATGGAAACTCTTGTTTCTCTGGTTCTGGTGTGTGTTACCTATTTCTTCTTTGTAGTTAATCTCTTTGAGTATTTTCTCTAGTGCTGGTTTTGAAGACATAAATTTCTTCAGTTTCTGTTTGTCATGGAAGCTTCTTATTTTTCCATCAAATTTGATAGAAAGTTTTGCTGGGTAGGAAATTTTTGGCTGGAAGTTGTTTTCTTTCAGAGTTTGGAATATGTTACTCCAAGCCCTTCTGGCTCTCATGACTTGGTTTGGGAAGTCTGGAGTGATTCTAATTGGTTTGCCTCTGAATGTCACTTGGCCCTTTGTTTTTGTTGCCTTTAAGATTCTCTGCTTGGATTCCACATTGGTCATTTTGACAATTATGTGGCGTGGGGATCCTCTTCTCCGATCCTGTCTAAAGGGAGTTCTATAAGTTTCCTGGACCTTTGTATCAACCTCTTGCTCTATGTTTGGAAAATTTTCTGCTATTACTTCTTTGAAGAGATTGTTGATCCCTCTGGTTTCACTTTCTTTTCCCTCCTCTATTCCAATTATTCTTAGGTTAGCTCTCTTAAAATGGGCCCATATTTCTTCAATATCAGATTCCTGTTGTCAGATATTTTTGTCTAGATTAGAAACTATGAGTTCATTTTTGGATTGCTCATCTTCTAAGAGCGAGATTCTGTTCTCCATGTGTTCTAATCGGTTGTTTGTGCTTTGAATTGAGGCCTTTACTTCATTAATTGCATCCTTTATCTCTTTTTGGCTCTCTCTGAGTTCTTTTTGAAGCACCTCTATTATTTCTACAGTTATTTTCCTGATTTGATCTTCTAGAAATCTCTGATTTTCTGTTTTATCGGGTTCTGATGTTGTGGGGTTGTGTGCATTCATTGCTCCAGTATTATTTCTCTTTCCCATGATTTCCGATGTTTGTGCCTTCTCTGGGTTCTTCCCTTGGGTCACTATGACTTCACTTAAGGTGTTCTGGATCTCGAGTCAGTAGTATCTCGGACCCCACTACTCCTTTACTGGGTTTTATCACAGAGTCTCCGACCCAGAGAGTCGATAGAGGCTGCTTTAGACTGTGGGGGGTGCCAGGTTGCGTGTTCTCCTATGGTGTGATATCTCTGCCACCGCCCCTCCCCCACTGGGTCAAGTCCCAGGGAGTACAGTACTGGGATTTCTCCTCTGTGGCCCGCAATTTGACTCACTGTTCTTGAGTACGCAGATGTAGCTGTACTGGCCTCGCTGAATTCGCTGCTGCTGCCGCCGGTGGCAATATGGTGCCGCTGCTACGCCCTCGGCTATGGGGCTGGCGTTTTTCTTCTTGATTTTGATTTCTACTCTGAATCCCTGCAGCGTGTGCTGAGCTCGGCCACTGGGAGCTTTAGATGCTCTCTGCGCGGAGAAATCCCGCCTGGCTGTTCCGCAGTGGCTCACCTCAGCTTGCTGTAGCCGTCCCGTGAATTCGCCGGTGCCGCCGGCAGTATGGCGCTGCTGCCGCGTCTGCCGTGTCCTCGGGCGCAAGGCCGGTTATCTCCTCTGTGGCTCTGTTCTCAGTCCGCTTTCTCTCTGGAGCCTGGTGATTTTTTGTTTCACTGGTGATGGTGTTTTCAGGCTATGAAAGGTGCTGATTTTGTGGTAATGGAGATTTGTTGTTAGCGGGGCTCTTAAGCCCCGCTTTTCTCGGTCGCCATCTTCCCGGAAGTCATAAAGCCTAGTTTTTAAATTGCATGATTTCATCATTAGCTGCCTCCTTAAACAAATAGAGGTTTACTTTTCTTATGAACAGAAAGCTCCTGATAGGAAGGCCAGGGCCTTATGGCTACATCAATCAGCTCTCCCAACTGTTCCATCTTTCCTTCCTGTTTCCCTTGTCATACAGAATAATACCTACTATGTATAGGATGTCTGAATATCTTTGGTACTATGTCCATGTTCCTGGAAGAACTGACCAGCTAATTCCATTCAATAAGAAAGCATAAACCTTCCTGGATGCTTCACCAAGTAGAATTCCACTTTCTCTCATTGGACGTGGCCATCACAGGATCACAGTTGGTCTGTTTAGGTAGACATGCAGCATCATGGAGCAAAATCATGATATTCATAAGTTAAAGAAGAAAAGAAAAGGAGATTTGGGCAGACAGCTCTTAGTGTTTGATTTTGAGACCAGTTCTATTATAACGTATGGCCTTTATGAGGAACAGTACGTGTATGGATAGGTTGGTAACTGCTATTATTGATGCGTAAGTACTCATTAACTCTGTATCTCCACACAGCTCTGTGTTTGTGTGTGTGTGTGTGTGTGTGTGTGTGTGTGTGTGTGTGTACAAAGTAGCATAAGGCATACTATAATACATAGTCATATTTGGAAAGATACATGGCTGGATAAACCTAACTGTCATTTTTATTTTTCCATTAGCCAGATGATACTTGTGATGAGCGTACTACTCAGTTGGACAGCACCAAGGAAGAGAAAGAGCTACCAGAAGTTATCAAAACAAGTGGTCCTATGGTACGTTACAGAAGGGGGACTGGAGGTAGGAACGAAAGAGGAAGCCATTCTGTCCAAGCCATCACGCAAACCTTGCACCAACTATAATATATCTGGACAACCACAGCTTACACCTTACCTGTCCACCTTTAAAAATTTGTAAGAAAAAATGTTCAGCAGTAAATGAGCCCAGATGTAATAGGTAAATCCACAAATAATTACATATTCTGTAAAAAAAAAAAAGAAAAAGGAAGGAAGGAAGGAAGGAAGGAAGGAAGGAAGGAAGGAAGGAAAGAAAAGGAACACAATGATTGGGAGCATTTCTTTTTTGATGAATTTAGCGTCCTTATGTTTCTTCTGTTTGGTGCCACTGAGTCATAGTCTCCCTCCCTCCAGGAGCCGGTGTTCTTCGGTGTTCTCTTGTCTCTCCATGTGGGGTGAGTGCCAATCACCTTACTGCCCACCGCACTCCCCCTGAGATGCCAGTTCTGCTCCCTTTTCCATTCCCTGCCACTCCTCAGCAGCAGCTCCCCGGGCTCCAGAGGAGGACCAAGCAGGCCAGCAGGGCCAGCATCAGTGCCAGCAGGAAAGGCTGCTTCTCACAGCTGGCTCTAGTTTCAGCCTTCCTACACTATCTTTTGTTTAACTTATTTCCCATTGTATTTTTCCAGCTTTATAGCTCCTCGCCCAAATTCCTCCCAGATAGGAAAAAGCAAGATTGCAATCTCGATAGGTTTTTTCTTCTCTGCCTAGATGATGTTGGGAAGAGACTTTTTAACATTTTAACGGAGGTGGCACAGTCAGAGATTGAACCCAGTCATGGCTCCTCATAGAGCTAGGCATTTTCCTTCATAATGTACAAGAGATGATACTGTGAAATCATTTCCAGAATTTTTTTCATTTGCTTTCATTCTTGGTGCTGGGTTTTTTGTTTGTTTGTTTGTTTATTTTTGTTTTTAGGGTTTTGGTTGTTTCCTTCCTTCCTTCCTTCCTTTCTTTTTTATTTTTATTTATTTATTTTTTTGCATTTCGAGTGAAACCAAGGACATTCTGCTTCCAAATTACACTACCCTACCTCCAAATTATACTACCCAGACCTTTTTTATTTTGAAGCAGGTTCTCGCTAAGTTTCTGTCCTCAAAACTGCCATCCTCCTGTCTCAGCTTTTCTTTTCTTGTACTGGGATTACAGGCGTGTGTCACCATGCCCAGCTCTTTGGTGCTTTTTTTTGATGAATAAATAGGTAGATTTGGGGAAGAATCCACATTAGCCCTGTCTGTCTGACCAGCACTTGTGTGAATGCTGGTGGAGTGTTTCTTTCCTAGTTTTAAGTTATGTTTAGTTGATTCCACTTGGCTTTAGGAGAGAGAAGGGTGGTCAGCTGGTTTACCTTTCATTTTATCTCTGATCAAAACACCTCTTGTTTACAGAAACAATATAAATATTACTGCTAATATCCAGTTCTTGGTTCCCTTGAATTAACCACACAAACCGTCTACTTTTGGAAACAAATCAGCTCTCTTAGACACCTACCTTCAGTCTTCCAGTGTCAAGATTTAGCTAGATCTTTTCTTGCCTTTTAGAGAGAGCAAGAGATTTCAATAGAAACCTCTTCAAAGGGCAAATTAGCTCATGGAAGTATACTCAGTATGATTATATAATATGTAGCATATTGTATAATCTTATTAATATAATATATTACGTTAATTATATTATAGAATTATATATTAATATATTGTTTATTATAATAATTATATTAATGTATTATAATGGTTAAATATATAATAATTATATAATAAATATAATTGATACTATTATTATATAACCATAATTATGTTATTGTAGAAATGCAAAGAAAGCCACAGTGCATTCTCTCTAGATATCCTGAGGAAGGGCTCAAAAGAAAACATTGATCTTACAGCAGTGCCTCGAATGTTAAGCAATTGGAACTTTCATGCATTAGCAATGTGAAATGATTTAGCAGCTCCTTCAAATGTTAAGGGTATGTGTACCATAAAATCTAGCCGTTCTTCTAGCAGGCAATATATATATACCCATACAAAACTATCTACACGTTTATAGCAGCTTTAGGTTTAATATCTCCAAACTGAAAACAACACAGATGTCCAACTACAAATAAATGGATAAATTAATAATAGTATACCACACAGTGGACTATTAATGGTAAAAAGCAGTGAGCTATTGACCTATGCAACACGAGGGATCTCAAAATAATTATGCCACGTGAAAGAAGGCAGACCAAAAATATCTAGTTCATATCAAATTATAGAAAAGGAGAACTAACCTAAAGTGGCAGAAATAAGACCCATGCTTGTGAGGTGGGGAGGGGAAGAGATACCAAAGGCTCCGCTGGGCACTGGTTTTATTATCTTGACTGTGGTGATGTTTTCATAGGTCTCTATTTTTTGCCAAAGCTTATCAAATAAAAGCTTTATATTTACATTTTGCAGTTTATACATGCCATTAATTATCTGTCAGTTTAAATACAGCAGTTGAAATGTACAATGAATTGCATGTTGACTAAATCTCAATAAACTTGGTGAGAGTCGTCCATGTAAAGGATAATTTATCAGCTCTCGACATATTTATCTTGTGGCTACTCACAGTAAATTCACAGTCTCTCATTGTATTACTCGAGGGTGACCCCTGATTCTAAGTCACAGATGTCACTAAATCTGAGCATTCCTGAGAGGTCTGCCATCATCAGCAACCTAGTCTACAAATCACTTTTTAGAGATGAAAGGTGTTTTCCTTAGGTTCAGTCAAGATAAATGAAAAATATTCAGCAGAGATGTTAGCTTATTTAAAAGGCAAAGTAATCAATCTAGTTTATTTCCAGTGTCTTAAGTGAAAATCAAATCGCTATGCTTGCTATTGATTCATAATTCGCTGCAAAATACAATCACACCATCTGTTAAAAATCATCAGTTACATCTGTGTTTGTTTCCGATAAAAGAAAATCTAAGGAACCTTGATTTAAACAAGGAGGAGTTTGTTTTAATGACAAAAATTTAAAAGGTGATGATGGATAGGCCAAAGCTGGCACAACTGCAGACAGCTCGGTGGTAACTTCAGTGTGGACGGCACCGTGTCTCTTCCAGTGCACGCGATTCGATCCTTGTACGTCCAGGATGGCTCATGGCTAGGAAACCCTAGATACCACGGCGATGTTCCTGTTAGAAACAGGTGCCAACTGGCTGTCCATTTCAGCACAAAACCTTAGTCCTCTGGAAACCTGCATGGTAGAAATTGAACCTTCATTTATAGACTTTGATACTCATACTAGGACATTATGGCATTGTGTTATTGTTTTCTTAATTTGGTTACCTTTACCTTGCTCCTTTATGAATAAGCTTTTTTGATCTTTTTGTTTACCCTCTCTGCAACCCTTTGAATGTCATGAATTTTGAATTTATTTCTGGAGTTCTGACCTTTCAGAAGGATCCGTGCTTCATTTTCTTGCTGGTCCTTGGCGAGTCCTTTTCATCTAAGAACTGCTTGCTTTCTTCGTTTCTCGGCATTTTCTACTATTATATCCTCAGTTTTTTTTCTCCTCATTTGTGTCACATCCTTCTAGAACACATAATTAGATGGTTGTTGCTTCACCTGAATAAAAGTTCATTTTTTCTAAATTTTCTCTACCATTAATGTTTTGTGTGTGTGTGCATGTGTGTGTGTGCACGCGCACACACATACACGCGTATCTGTGTGTTTTAGCTATTTTTTTAGCCTTATGTTCCAGATTAGTATATTTTTTTCTTGGTCATGATGGCCTTATTATTTACCTTGTCTCACTCTTTTTGTAATTTTTTTTTTTACAGTACTGGGGATGGAACCCAGGTGCATTCTATCTCCGAGCTTCCGTATTTTTTTTTTTATTATTATTCTTTATTTTGAAAGAGGGGATCAAGAGCTGGGCGTGGTGGCGAACGCTTGTAATCACAGCGCTTGGGAGGCTGAGACAGGAGGATCGCACAGGTTCAAAGCCAGCCTCAGCTATTTAGTGAGGCTCTCAGCAACCTAGTGAGATCATTTTCAAATAAAATATTAAAAAATAGATCTGAGAGTATAGCCCGGAGGTAGAAAGCCTCAGTATTTCACCCCCAGTACCACAAAAACAAAACAAAACAAAACAAAACAAAAAGCAGAGGGTCTCACTGAACTGCAAAGGGCCTCACTAAGTAGCTGAGGCTGTCCATTAACTGCGACCCTCTTGTCTCAGCCTCCCAAATACTGGAATCACAAGCGTGCACCACCATGCTGGCTTCTTTTTGTAAATCTCAGCAGACATATTCTCTCTGAAGAACAACTTTTCGTTTCTGATGTTTCCACTGATATAGTAGTATGTTCTGATGCTAAGCAGTAATAACCCCTTAAAGCTTGCTGACAAAGAGAATTAAGGTTTTTAATAAAATGATTTTAAAGCTTTTTTAACTTGAGGAGCAACTTACAAATAACAAACCCACCAGGCATGGTGGCGCACGCTTGTAATCCCCGCGCTTGGGAGGCGGAGACAGGAGGATGGCGCTGGTTCGAAGCCAGCCACGCTGGCTTAAGAGACCCTGTTTCCAAATAAAAATATAAAATAGGTCTGGGAGTGTAGCTCGGAGGTAGAAAGGTATCCAAGAACCCTGGTACCACCAACACACACACACACACACACACACACACACACACACACAACAAATCCATGCATTGGGTTATATAATTCAGTTATTTAACAATCACATTAAAAATAAATGAACTCATAGTCAACAAAATATAAAATATTTTCCACCCCCAAATTTTTGCCTTTATTTGTCCATTATAGTCTCACATCATGAAGTAAATCATGTTGATAATGACGTACATGCACACAGCACTTGGTGCCCCCCGTCATCCCCATTTCCCTTCTCTCATTACCAAGTGCCCAGATGAAAATGGTATATTCACATGTGGACACATAGTTGATGGTAGTGTTTCCATTAATGAACCTCAGTCTCCCTCCTCCCCTACGCCTCCTCCCTGGCTCCAATGAGGATCTCTTCTGTTATCTGGAGTCCCTCTGGTATCCCAGATACTCCCTATCTCCAGCATATTAGAGAGAGCATAAGTCCCTTCTCTGCCGTGCTTGGCTGATCTCACTTAACACAGTGTTGTCTAGTTCCTTCCATCTTCTTGCAAATGATGTAATTTTGTTCTTATTTATAGCTGAGTAGAATTCCATTGTATGTATTTTCTATAATTTTCCAATCCATTCATCTGCTGATGGACACCTAGGTTGGTTCCATATTTTGAATATTGTGAATTGTGCTGCTATGAACATGGGTATGCATATGTTACTGTAGTTCTCTGATTTCAACCCCTTTGAAAGATACCTAGGGGTGGTAAAGCCGGATCATATGGTGGATCTATTCCCAGTTTTCTAAGGAATCTCCACACAGATCTTCATAGCGGCTGAACTAATTTGCACTCCCACCAACAGTGTAAAAGAGTTCCAATTTTCCCACATCCTTGCCAACATTTATTATTTTACTTCTTTTTGACTGCCATCCCCAGAAAATTTTCCCAGGAACTTATCAGTCAATGGTCCTCCTCTCCCTTAGAGGCGAGCCCGCTATGACTTCTAACACCTTAGGTTAATTTAACCTTTCATATAGGTGGAATTATAATTGTAAGATGCATCTTCAGGTCTGGCTTCTCTTGCTCATAATCCTTTTAAGTATCACTTATTTTTTTTTTATTGGGAAGTCCTGGGGATGAGTTGAGGAAGGGTTGTTCTACAACTCAACTACATCCCCAGCCCTATTAATTATTTTATTTTTCAGATGGTTCTCATTTGATTGCCCAGGCTGGCTTTGAACCCGCAATCCTCCTGTCTCAGCCTCCCAAGTCCTGGAATTACATGGGTACACCCAGCTAAGATTCACTCATGAATTGCATGCCATATTATGATTAAACTGATATTACCCAACCATATACATCTACCACTATTCACTTGATGATGGAAACCTGGAGTGTTTTCAGCGATGCTGCATAAACACCCTACAGTATAAGGATGTGTGCCCTCCTTTTTTTTTTTTTTGAGTAAAAGTGCCACGTAATTCAGATTGTTGGCAAACATAACCGTACACAAGCTCAGCATCTGTGGCTCTTAAACTCAGCAAATAATAATTTCAGAGGTGAATCCCAAACAACAGAACAACAGAATTCTGTCTTTTAAAGAAACTACAGGCAGAAATAACAACAAAAATATGTGTTTTGGATATATGTGTGTGTGTGTGTGTGTGTGTGTGTGTGTGTGTGTGTGTGTGTATCTTGTATGAAGGATGTTGTCAACTAAAACTTGATCTTCGTGGGTGAGCTTGCACAGGAAAATAACAGACTATCCTGTAATGTTTGCTCATTTTTAGTATCAAGTAAGATATAGATATTTAATGTTTTCCATGGATTTTTCCAATGTAAATATTCCATGTGGAGAGCATGTTAGCTTGTGCATTGTGCAGCATTGAGTGATGTAGAAACGTGTCCGTGTCTGGCCTGAGCGTGTGGGCCATCTGGCCAGGGAACTGCACTCCTCCTGCAGGGTGGCAGTGAGTGTCCGCGGGTCTGAGGTCTTACCTGCAGCGGGTGGATACTCTGATCATGACAGTGGGTCGCAGGACTTTCCCTTCTGTCCAGCTTCCCAGACCCTGTCTGTCAGCACCCGGTGCAGAGGAGTCCACCCACCCACACAAACATGGCGGGAAGGTGTCGCACAAGGGAGGGGTTCAGCGCACCTGCAGGTAGACCTACGGCTCTTGGGGTTCCTAAAATTTTCTGTAGACCTGGACTTTGGTTTGTTTCTGTGATTGATTTGTGTGGAAAATTGTTGTATTTTCTGCAGTTAAGTATATTAAATTTTCCAAAAGGCCCACAATGGCTGGTTGTGGGATTGTGAATGGATGTGCTTAGCTTTATTTTGAGGGTGGGGTAACAGAGGGTTAAACCCAGGGGAATGTTATCTCTGATCTATACTCCCATCCCTTTTTACATTTTGTTTGAAACAGGATCTTGCTAGATTGCTAAGAGGCTCACTGAGTCGCTAAGGCTGGCCTTGAACCTGCCATCCTCCTGTCTCAGCCTCCCAAGTACTGGGATTGCAAGCGTGCACCCCTGCACCCAGCTGGACGTGCTTGACTTTAGAGTATGTAGAGGGGTGAGTATGTTAGTACAGACCCTCCCCAAGTGCACACCAGTGAGAGAGATGAAGAATCTGCTTCTTACTTGGGGGCAAAGCTGGCTTTCCATTCTTTTCCTCTCTGTTTCTTTGTCATGACCTTCGAGCCCCTTCTCCCTTAGACACCAGGCTCAGGCTAGGAACCGGTTCACCTCCAAGGCGGCTGGTCCATTTTATTTGTTTGTTTATATTACAAGTTTTACATTTTTCTAGGATTATATTTAAGGACTATTTCTCCATATTTAAGGAATAATAGGATTTACCTGGCTTCTATTTTTGCAGATATCTCTGAATCTTTTGCCTGTATCCCTTTCCAGCTTTCCTTTCATTCTTTCTTGTTGGTTCTTCTCATTTCTTCCTAGAGATTTATTTTATGCCACTGTTAGGTAGGTACCACAGCAAACCAATCCAATGTGCTTTACATTTAGAAATTTTTGGCACTTGTCCGCTATGGAATTCTTTTCTGGTTTCCAGTGCTATTAAGCATCTGCTCTTTCAAAATTACATCTAAGCCAGGACTGATGACAAACACCTCTAATCCAGTATGTGGGAGGCTGAGGCTGGAGGACCAAGGCTCCTGGCCAGCACGTGCAAACTTAATAAGACCTGGTTTCAAAATAGAAAAATAAAATAGGACTGGCGGTGCAACTCAGAGGTAGAACGCACCTGAGTGCAGTCCCCAGCATGTGTACAAACACACACACACACACGCACACAGACTTGTATGTGTATATATGTGAATATATATACGTACACACACTTTATGTATATATATGTATACACATACACACATGCTTGTATGTGTATATATGTGAATATATATACGTACACACACTTTATGTATGTATATATATACACACACGCTTGTATGTGTATATATGTGAGTATATATACGTACACACACTTTATGTATATATATGTATACACATACACACACGCTTGTATGTGTATATATGTGAATATATATACATACACATACTTTATATATATGTATACACATACACACACATATATACACACACACACACACACACACACACATATATATATACTATATATACTTGGGGTAGGAGAGGAGATGGATGAATGTTAGATTGTCCTCTGCATTGAAATTTCTTGTGTGTGTCATTGTGTCATTGGGTTTTGATTCTTTAAAGAAAAGTGTTTTTACTCATTTTATTAAGTCATACGGGCCATCTATAGAAAACTGAGAAAGTAGCAGTGAACTTAAAACTGAGAGTTTTACTGTACTTTTGCTGGTGCACTGTAATTACACGTGATCAGGAGCTTCAGAGTGACACAGACACACGCATAGGCTCGTGGCGAGCTTCCCCGCAGATCCTACCCTGCTCCACAGACATATGACTGAGATCGCTGCTGACAACTTCATATACAAACGTAGCATTGTAGGGACTATTTTCTTTATCGATCCAATTATATTTTTTCATAAGCATGAAGTATATTTAATATGTGATAAGTTTCCTTTGGTAAAGAAAAATATTCACGTCTTCATTTCAATAGAATCATTGTACACTATAGGGGAAAAAAAAAACCTTAGTTCCAGCTCTGAATAATAATAATTTAAAAAAAAAACTTGGCATCATTACTATTGAATTCTGTTTGCTACTAAAAAATAGTCATAAAGTGGGTTTGGGGCACATGCCTATAATTCCAGTACTTGTGAGGCTGAGCCAGGAGGATTGTAAGTTTGAGGCCAGTCTCAGCAACTTTGTGAGGCCTTCTGCAGCATAGTGAGACTCTGTTTCAAAATAGAAAGGGCTGGGGGCATACCTCAGAGGTAGAATGCCCTTGGGTTCAATGTCCAATATCACAAAAAATCAAATAAAATAAAGTCATAGAATTTACTATAGAGAAAGAGAGAGAAACAGCGAGAGATTAGACTGGTTAAGTTTGCCTTTGGCTACATGCAACCAAGAAGTAGCTGTTAGTTTCCCATACAGATGTTAACCATGGGTGGCCCTCGTCTGCCACAGCAGCTGTGGTGCCTTTTGTCATGGACTCAGCCAGAGAGGACTTTGTCTGAGCCATCTTGTTGACGCTGACCTCTGTGAGATGCCAGCAGCTCCAGACTGTCATCAGTGGTCCTGCCACGGGCCCGATCCACTGGCCCTCCTCTTTTAGATCAGATGAAAGTATTCCCACCTTGTCAGCCACTCTTGTCTCACGATCCCTCTTAGCTGCCTGGAAGTGGAGTCTGTTGACTTAACACCTAGCTCTCGGGAACTAGACCAAGAGAGTGCTGAGGCACACTGAATTTGTGGCAGGCACCGCAGTGTGGGCCGCCGAGGACAAGGCCCGGCCTATAGATGGCTCAGGGCCAGCCCACACTAGTGCCTGGATGCCACAGATCCCAATAGGGCCGCACATCTCCATGCACAGACGTAGTGGGATACACAAACACACACGGGAGAAGGTGTTTGCCTGAGTAAGAATGGCACTTTTGTTTCTCTCTTTAGCCAGACGATGCGTCTCTCAACAGTACCACCCTGTCCAATGGGTCCCGGGATGAAGACAGGAGCTTCACGGATCCCAGGAGTGGCTCCTCCGTGGTAAGTCATCGCCTGCCAACACTGTGGCGGGGAAGACATTTAGTTCAGGAAGGTAGGAAGAAGCCATTTCTTCAAGGCAGGTTAACAAACAAAACTGGAACACGGATTGCAGGAAACCATAGCTGCTGGCAAGCTTGTAACAGGAGGATGAAGATGAGAAACTGGGGAATGAGTAAATGAAAGAGACTTCAAGAATTAGCAGCACTGCCCCAGAAATCAAAGGGTATTCTTTATACCTCTCAAGGATGGAGGAATTCATTAGCTTTGGTCCTCTTGGCTGGGTTCACATAAAATATGGCAGAGGCTTGATGATCCGGCTTAGCTTATCTTAACCCAAGAGTCCCTTACCCACAGCAGGTACTAGAAATGTCCTCCTGCTAGGGAGAGCTCTCCACCACACCATCTCGCCAGCCATAGTTCTCAGGACTCTCAGGCAAGCGCTCTCCTTCACTTGGCCTGAGTAATGGGAGGCGTCCATTGTCGGAAGTTCTTGTCGTCCCCTCTTCTTGCCCCCCCTGAGAATGCCTGTGTAGTGTCGGTGTCTCTGAGCTGCGCTCCAGCAGGAGGCGTGAGGGGCCTCCAGAAGGCAGTGAAAGACCCTGTCAGCTGAGGCCCTGTGGTTCTTTGATGGCCGTTAGACACAAGATGGCAGCTATGGCCATTGATCCTCAGTGGAGGCACCACGTTCTGGTGTCCCTCTGGGGCTCTAGTTCCCCATCACTGTGGAAACAGGACAGCTGATGTTCACAGCACACTCCCAGGAATCCATTGTTCAGGGAACTATGCTATTAACCCCATAGAGGTCTAATGCTATTAACCCCATAGAAGTTCAACTTTCTGTTGTGACTTTAGGGTTTGATAATGCAGTTATGGTTGTTTTGTTTAATAGTGATGATATAAGGACAATATGAATGACTTTTACTAATTAGTAAATCAATAACCCTGTAAAGGATGGCATAGACAGACTGAGGAATGTCCCACTGGCTGTAAATCTATATTTTATTTGCCATTGCAAGACCACGCATTGGAAAGAAAATGAATGACGATATCTCTATGTCAGAAATCATCTCAAACCCTTCTTATTAATGAAAGTAAAAGCATTCACAAATTCTGATAGCTATTGGAATAAGTAGTTCCCTGCAAAAGAACTTACCCAATTGTGTTATATCCTATAACTGAAGACTCCTGATGTAAGCCCTTGCCCAGAATCCTTTATGTCTGTTTGTTGTTTGTTTGTTTGTTTGTTTGTTTGTTTGTTTGTTACTGGGTATTTAACCTAGTGGTATTCTATTTCCGAACTACTCCACCAACCTTTTCTGTAATCTAGTACTTGGGAGACTAAGACAGGAAGAATGCAAATTCAAGGCCAGCCTCAGCAGCTTAGCAAGATCCTGTTTCGAAATGAAAAGTTTAAAGGGCTGGAGGTTATGCAGGTAGAACTTCCATGGATTCGATCTCCAGTACTAAAAACGAAAAGAAAAGAAAAAATGCACTCTTTACAGTGGATTGCTTGTCTTTAATACGGTCCATACATGCGTTTCTGTTCTTCTTGTAAGTAGCTCAAGAAAAGGGATTATGACTCAAACCTCTGTCCCACAGTGATTTATATCACAAAGAACAGGCACTCATCAGTACAGTAGACTGGCTATCAGCCAACTAAGCGACAGAGAAGCTGGACAATTCTCTTCATCACAGATTAAGAAACTGACATTCAGTAGGTTTAAGTATCCCAAGCCTTCAAGTTTTAAGTTCTAAATAAATTAAGCCTTTCAACTTACGGGAGGGTCTTCTTTTCCATAGGGGACTTATTTTATAAGCCGGCAAAGCATTCCTTTGATGGAAAAGTTAAGAAACCACTGAAAATGTGTACACATCTTTTGAAAAGAGTCTTAATATGTGGATGTTTTAGCTTTCTGTTACTCTACCAAAACCCTGAGATAATCTACTTTTAAAGAGGAAAGATTTATTTTGGTTCACAGTTTTGGAGATTTCAGTCCATGGTCACTTGGTCCCATTGCTTTGGGGAAGAGGGAGATGATGGGCCAATATCCCAATGTCCCTTTGTGGGTTGGCCACAGTGACCCCACAGTGACCCCCACAGTGACCCAACAGTGACCCCCACCTCTTGATTTCATCAGGTCCCCAAAGCACCAAGCCGAGGACCATGCCTTTAATACACACACCTTGAGGGGACACTCCAAATTCTAACCCGAGCAGTCGGTAGTCTTCATTCTGTCTTGATGGTTTTCAGAACCACCACAAGCCGACTGACGAGGAGCTACGTGGCCCTCGTCCCTTTTTCTTTTCTCCCACTGGTTATAGTATATGAGCATCTGTGTTGCCATACTTGGCCATCTATTCACATGCTGTTTACAATTAAAAGTGTATCATCTCCTTTGAAATAAAATGGGAATAAAAGAAGACTGTGAGGCTCAGAATTTGAGACTCCCTTGTGCGATTTGTAGATATGATAAAGGATCTTTCATGAAGCAGGTGTCCCGTTATCACTAAATAAATGTGAATCTAAGAGAAAAAGCATCAGGCTCTGGGGGAAAAGGAACCAATTTTCTGTGTGAGTAGTGTATAAAAGATTCTTGATGGAGTAGCAGATTTTCATGGTCACACACATTCACAGATAATTTGCACATTAAAATTTATAGAATGTACATGATGTACATTCACAAACATATCAAAGCCGATCACTAAGCCAAACATGAGAAGGAGGGAGGGGGAGGGAATGGGGTGGGAATTGGGGAAGGGCTAAATGAGTGATGTGTGCATGTGTGCCTCCACCATCTTAGACCCCATTAAGATATATGACTACAATGCACCAATTAATTTTTTTTAAAGAACAAACTTTATAGAATTTGTGTGTAAAATTTGGAGTAAGATTTCTGTTTAAATTTGTTCTGGTACCTATCTAGACCTGAGCAGTAACTTACTGTGTACAACTGGAAAAAAAAAAGATCATCTCTTGATTCTATTGCATGGGAGTTCAATGCTTTGATAAGATTTCAATGAAGAAAACACCAAGTTAATTAAAAAGAGAAACCAAATTAGAAAAGAGACTTACTTTTTTACTAGTTATTGCTACCCTGTATTTTGCAATGAGGGGATTAGTGTTAATACTGGTATAATATAATTATACAATTAAGACAGAATGCACCAAGATTAGCAAATCATATTTTAATTCTCAACTTCCATGACATCAAGCATAATAATTTCTACAACTTAGCAAAGGTTAAACAGCAGACATCTAAGGACTAAGAAAGTGTTGTTATACTGAACCTGACATGCTCCCTTCTGAGAAACTCACATGAGCCACAGCTAAACCACAAAACCATAAGCAGCAACAAAGAAAACCAATGCAGGCCATTTATGAAATTCAGAAGAGAGAGCGAGGGTGGGGTGCTCTGGTGTGCCAGACTGAGATGAAGGTAGGCTAATGTTTTGTTCATTTTGCTTGGCAGTCTATACTGGAGGCTATTCCTGACATCCCAGCTCACGCCAATGGATCTGCAGATGCCGGGCAGTCAGCTCAGAGCACACCGAGTGGTGAGTGGGTCCCCTGCTGAACTCAGCGGTGTCTTCTTGCTTTTGTTCGGGCATTCAATACAGCTAGTTGTGGATTCCTTTTTAATTGCTTATTTCTAATACAATGATTTTTAAACAAATACATGAAAACATGAAACTGGATAAATCATTTTATAAAATAATAAAACAGGATACCATGTGATGCTTTAATGCATTGGGTAATATTTCTTTCCATCAGGTTAGGCATCTCTATCTTCTAAATACTGAAAGTGGTTATCTCAGTACTTGGGAAGCTGACACAGGAGGATCATGGTTCATGGGCAGTGTTAGCTATTCAGTGAGGCCCTTTGCAACTCACTGAGACCCTGTTCAAAATAAAGAATAAGAAAATAGGGCTGGGAGTGTCACTCAGAGGTAGAATGCCCCAGGTTCCATTCCCAATACCACAAAAAAAAAAGTGTGTGTGTGTGTGTGTGTGTGTGTGTGTGTGTGTGTGTGTGTGTGTTACTGGTGATTGAACCCAGGGGCATTCTACCTTGGAGAGACACCCCAGCCCTTTTTTATTTTGGAACAGGGTCTCACTAAATGGCTCAGCATCTTGTTAAGTCGCTGAGACTGGTCCTTAATCTGTGATCCTCCTGTCTCAGCCTTTCTAGGGATGGATGGCAGGCATGTACCTCTACACCAAGCTACACTTATCATCTCTTTATGAGGAATACTTTCAGGGTCTTCTGACATTTTGAAATTTACACCACCTCATTATTACCTATAGAAAACCCACTGTACATTACACGTGGGAACCTCCTGCCTTTATCAAATGGTCAACACACTCCCCATTGACCGATTGTCCCCATCCCTCCTCATTAAAAACTCATTAGTAATGAGCTTCTAAAAGCAAAAGGTAGCTGGATGTGGTAGTACACGCTTGTAATCCCAGTACTTGGGAGGCTGAGACAGTAGGATCCTGCAGGTTCAAAGCCAGCTCAGCTACTTAGCGAGGCTCTCAGTAACCTAGTGAGACCTTGTTTTCAAATAAAATATAAAATAGGTCTAGGAGTGTAGCCCAGAAGTAGAAGGCCCCTGGCTTCCATTCCCAGTACCACAAAAAAATTAAAAAGCAAGAGGTAAGCATGTTTCTCTCCCCATTGTGATTCTGTGGCTTCAACACATTCTTCCCACTGACCTCCAAACATGCTTTCTGCCACGCCAGACTTCAGCCACGTTGCAGGTGGACTCTCTTTCTCCTTCACCAGCAGCCACAGCATTTGAAAGCTACTCCCTTGGGCGGTGCTTTTGACTTGAGGCCTCAGGCCCAAGTTTCCCGTATCTGCCCAATGATTGCAGGTAAGCCAGGAAGCAGACCACTTGCAAGACTCCCCAGTCAGTGCTCAAGTTCGAGTGGTCACAGGGATAGCCTTTAATAAAAAATGCATGGGCGCACTGTAGTCCTACATCTTAATGGAGTCCAAGATGGTGGAGGCACACATGCACACATCACCCAATCAGCCCTTCCCCAGTTCCCGTTCCATTCCCTCCCTCTCCCTCCTTCTCATGTCTGGTTTAGTGATTGACTTTGACATGTTTCTGAATGTACATCCTGTATATTACAAATTTCCCTCCCCCCATTCCCTCAGTTAGGTCACCTTATTTGCTCATCTGTGGTTTTTCCTTCTTCATCCTATGACCCATTTTCTCCCTAGCTTCCACATATTATGGAGAACATCTGATTTCTTACTTTTTGTGACTGACTAATATCACTTAGCGTAATGTTCTCCAGTTCCATCCATTTCCCTGTAAATGATATAATTTTGTGCTTTGTTATGGCTGAGTAAAATTCCATTGTGTACACAGCCCATAGATTTTTAATCCATCGGGGGTAGCTTTTATCTGGGCTCAGAGTGGAATCTCAAAACCCCTGCTAGGTAACAAGCCCTCTTGGGCCATACGCTTGCAATTGCTCAAACCTTTCTTGAAATACGTGTAGTCTTCTTACACAGAGGCTGTGCTTTCAGAGTTCACATCAAAAATCCAAGAAACTGAGAAGGTTCTAAAACAGACTACAGTACTGGTTGCCCATATCTGATATACTGAAAGCCATTGATTTGCACACATCAAATGGTGACTTGCATGGTGTGCAGATTGCATCTCAGTAAAGCTGATACCAAGAAAATCAGACAAGGAATTTTCCAGAATTATTCCACGTTTTTTTAATGCCACACCGTAATCTCGTTCAAATCATGCCACTAAAAGATATCTGCATGGGGTAGTGCTGTGTTTTGGAGAACTGTCATATTTAATCACCATTCCACAAAGAATCTGTCCATTTATTCTTAAGAAATTAAAGCATTATTTAATATTTTTCTTCTATTTTGAGCTGTGACAATTCACAATTTTCCTTTTGCCATATTCTAAGTTCTTGGTGCAGTTATTGATTGTGATGTTTATAGTGCCGTTCATAATTTTCAGATCTGTTGGCTTTTAAACGTCTTCACTGAACTTTCAATATAAATATAATTAGGTCTTATATTAATTCTGGTTTTTGTTATTCTTTTTGTTCTCGCTCATCAAACACCTTCTAGAGAGGAAAGCAAAGGAGAATGAGTTCTTTTTGCGTTCAAATAATTTTTTACTTTGCATATAAACAGTTTCCCAGGCAATGGAACAAGATTTCAAGCCAAACGCAGAGAGTGGAGCTGCTCAACGCACGTTTGTGAACCCTCTGTCCTGGGTCAAGGCGTCTTTTGTCCCAATTTTCACACCGACTTGTGAAAAGCACGTCCATAGGGTGTGTTTATCCCCAGTCAGCTTTGTTCTTAGTGTGTAGCATGAAAGGTCAGGCAGCCAATATCACACCTTAAAAATTCACAATAAGGCGCCTGAACACACCTGGCAATGAAGTTCCAGTTGAATTTGAACAAATCTTAAGAGGCAGATATTCGATAGTTTGAAAACAAAAGTTAAGGCAGAGGAGAATTCCAAGAGAACTCTTCACTTTCTTCCTCTGCTTTAAGCTGCTGGTTCTTTCATAACATTGAATCTGGAGGGTTTGCTTTTATTATCATAGGAATATATGGAAATGATTATCTGCTTGGGGCTTTTCCTGTAAATCACCCTCAAAAACGTTCATGAGACATGAAATTCCAAAATTTAAAAAGTCCAAACAAAATGGAAAGTTTGTTTTTATGTGGCTAGAAATGACTTCCTGCGGGAGTCAGATGACAGCACCGCATTGCTTAACTCGAGTCTTCGGGGGAATCTGATGCTTTTCCTGTATATAAACATTCTGACAGGCTTGCAGGTTACTTTGTGAATATTTTGGCTTATTTTTTACAGTAAATGGTGGTGATCAGTTAGGTGGTATATTAAATGTCTTGTATCTTTTCTTTTCTTTTTTAGATGATGATTATCTAGAAAAGAACATTCCAACAGAGGCTGAAGAGCTGTCCTTTGAAGTATCTTATTCAGAAGTGGTTACAGAGGCTCCAAACAGACCTAAATCCAAGAAGTCAGAGATTAAGAAAGAAGACTATGTTTTAACTGTAAGTGAAACCTTTCAGGATTATCCCAGTGACTTGCCGTGACTTTTCTATGTGTCAAAACTAGGATTTTACTCTTTTGTACATGTCTGTAACATGCACAAGAAGATTGGGGGGGGCAGGCGTCAGCACTGCACCCCCACACCCCGCTGCGATATTTGGGCACTATTTGTATCACATCTTGCCTGGCTGTACCTTGCAGTCCTGGGTTAAGAAGAGCTGTGACTTGATCTCATATGCTTGAATACTGATTCATCACCATGATAAATACCTGAAATAAATCAACTTAAAAAGAGGAAAGATAAACCAGGTGTGGTGGTGCATGCCTGCAATCCCAGGACTTGGAAGGATGAGACAAGAATCACAGGTTCAGGCCAGCCTCGGTAACATAGAAGACCCTGTCTCGAAATAAAAAGGAAGGGCTGGGGGTATAATTCAGGGATAGGATGCCCTGAGATCAAGCCCCGGTATGAAAAAAAAAGGAAAGACATACCGTGTCTCACAGTCTTCATGGACTTGGATAGATTAGTTCACAGGCAGGTGGTCATTGCTTATGGGCCTGTGGTGAAGCAGTGAGTAATGGCAGGAGCTCATGATACAGTGAGCTGGGATACAGCAAGTCATGATACAGCGAGCCCTGATACAGCGAGCGGCTCACCTCAAGGGGTCCAGGAGTAATAAACAGAAAGAGCATGGCCTTCACAGACGTGGCCCCCTTACCTTACCTCCCCTGCCAAGGCCTTCCTTTTAAAGTTTCCTCACAAACCCCCAAAGCACCACAGTTAGGGGCCAAGCCTTTAACACAGGGGCATTTGGGGACAGTCAAGCTGCAAACTCCTGTCGCGTCCCTAGGGCTCTGACCAGCAGAGCCTAGGGAAAAAACACACGAACGCCGACTCTGTTGATGAAGCTCTTTCCTCTTTAATGCTCTCTCAACGCCCTCTCAGGTAAAAACAACATCAGTCTTCTATCCCCTCCCTCATCACTCCACCAACCCTCCTCCCTTCCCCGCTAGGGCATGCGCATTTTCAACCTTCTCCTGGGCGGGCAGGTGGTAGCACGAGGCGCTGCATCACTAATCATCCGTAAGGCGCCTGACAGGGCTCACTGCGCAGGCTCAGGGCACCGCCAGCCTCGTGAGCCTCGTGACTTGGCTGCAAGCCCAGGCGCCATCTTGAGTCCATGCTGGCAACAAGCCTGGGTGCCATCTCGGTCCAGCCGAGTGGGCCCCGACAAACTCCTGCACGAGTGAAGTAGGATTTCCCCAGCTCATGACTTGCACAGCACCCCTCACCTGACCTGTATCAGTACAGACCCTTCTGTGCCTGTATCAGTACAGACATGCCTCTGTAAGGGGCATGTCTAAAGAGGGTACTACAGAAAGTTCCAAGTCCTGAGAGCTCAGGGGACAGACCCACACCAAAGCACAACACAACCAACTCACCAACGTACATTACCACAAGGCAGGCGAACGGGGCTTTGTAGTCTCGTTATATATGCCCAGGATGTTCTGTCTTAAAAATCTAACACAGAACTATGCTGACATCTTTGCTATTCCATACATACATGAATGTGTGAAGAGCCCATGATGTGAAATCCTGAACATTCCCTTTTTTAGGGCTGGAGGCATGGTGAGCAGGGCTCTGGCAATGTCAGCGTTTAAAAGAATGTCATCTAGAAACGGACATTTTGTACCAGGAGGCCCTTCAGGGAGGAGAGGAAGGCTTCCTGAGTGCCCTCTATGGGCACCAGCTGTTGTAGCTGCAAGGTGGACCCTATCCATTACTCACACCTTACAAATGAGAAAACTAAGGTCCAAAGGAACTAAGTAACGTGTCCAAGGACATTAGGAACAGAACTTAAGCCTAGTGCCCAGCTCCAACACCCTTCCTGGCCCTTAGACAGTCTCCAGGGGAGTGGAGCCCTCCAGGAGAGAGGTGTCAAGTCCAGCCCCTCCTCATGGAGTCCTTTGGAGAGAACTGTTCAGGAGGGGATGCTAGTCCTTAGCTCTCCCCAACAAAGCTGTTTCCCCCTGAGGTTTGGCTCACCCAGGGTGCAGGTCAGCCTCCTGTGTAGAAGGTGGCATAGGGTTTAGCACACAGTAATTAATCAATAAATATCTGCAGTTGTTGTTTAAATTGTTGTTATTGTCACTGTTGTGTGGGGCCAGTGATCTCAGGAAGAAGGTAAAATGTCTATTTAACAGTACAAGCCTACATGTTGGTTTTAAATACCCACATGGAGCTGGGCGTGGTGGCGTATATTTGCAATCCCAGTACCTTGGAGGCTGAGAAAGGAGGATCTTGCAGTTTAAAAGCCAGCCTTAGCTATTTAGTGAGGCTCTCAGCAACTTCATGAGATGCTGTGAAAAATGGATCCTTGAGACTTCAGTTTTTAAGTAACCAGAGGAATTTCCTAAGTTGACATATTTTCAATGCCCTGTTTTTTGAGAGTACAGTGTACCTGTGGAGATTATACAAGAATAAGCTTTGCTTGTAGCTTAGATTCTTAATAATATTCCTGGATTGTCAAAGGATTTGTGGTTATTATTTTAGTGTGTTTTATTTCTTAGGATGGAAATGGAGAACATAACAGTATCTTCTTCAAAAGCAATAGTAATGATAGGTGGGGTGGTACACGTACTTGGAAGGCTGCGACAGGAAGATTACAGGTTTGAAGCCAGCCTCAGCAACTTAGTGAGGATCTCAGCAGCTTAGCCAGACTCTGTTTCCAAATAAAATAGGGCTGAGGGTATAGCTCAGAGGTAGAATACCTCTGGGTTCAATCCCCAGCAACACACACACACACACACACACACACACACACACAGAACAACAGTAAGATTATTTGCACTTTCTTAGAATTTTTGCCTTATTAAGAATTTGAAGTCTTCGAAATTTGATGTTTATGGGAGAATAACTACTGTCTCAGCAAGCATGTGTCATTGGTTTCAACTGGGAGACATGCAGTATAGCATACACGAATCCTGATTTATAAGATGCTTTCCCTTGGGGTGGCAGGGAGACATTCAAGGCCCTGCGGGGTACACTCAGGTGCGTTGCTTTGCATGTGTGTGCCACACGAAATCCAGATAAAGGCCCCTGGTACACACGTCCTGTATGATGCATGGCCTGCATCTTGCCGGATGGTACAACATGTTCCTTAGAAGAAGGCAGTTTCCCATCATGATAGTACTCTCGTGGTCTCATGGACTTCAGAGTATCATTTTATATAGCTTCTAATTAGCTAAGAGTGAGCTATAAATATTCTAAAGAAACAGCCACTTCCATGATGCAACATGCTCCTGAGAGATTTTTGCAAACATCTTATTTTGCTCTATAGGTTTAGAATATCTGGGTGACATCTGAATGAAGGTATATTATTCTTTGCCATAAAAATAACCATCTTCACTGTGTATTTTAGAAATTTATTGTTCAGAAAACCAGATTTGGCTTAACGGAAGCAGGAGACCTGTCTGCTGACGACATGAAGAAAATCCGCCATCTCTCCCTTATTGAGCTGACTGCCGTCTTTGACGCCTTTGGAATTCAGCTGAAGAGAAGTAAAACAGAGAAAGTCAGAGGCCGAGGTAACTAAGAGGACCGTGGCGTCTGGTTGTCGCGCTGACACATGAGGTCACGAGAGCTTTCTGATTCTTTTTCTTTCTCCCTTGACCACTCTACAATGAAGACAATGGGATTTTTGGAGTCCCACTTACAGTCCTCCTGGACACTGACCGAAAGAAAGACCCTGGCGTGAAAGTGCCCCTTGTATTACAAAAAGTAAGTATATCGCAAGTGAATGTAGAACTAACACACCCCTGTTCTTGTGGTTTTGTACTCTGTAAACCCACTAATTAATTGTATTTAGATTTGAAAACACTAAACCCTGTTAAGAATCACTCCCTTGGCAAGCTTGAGCTTTATTTCATATATCTGCATAATGGCTACAAGTACTGAAACCAAGTGCATTCCTATCAGTCTGTTTTTCATTACTGTAACAAAATACCTGAGGCTGAGTACTTAAAGAAAAGAAAGTTTATTTAGCTTATACTTTAGAAACTGAAGGCCAAAGGGCACGTCAGCAGCTCTGGTGAGAGCCTGCTTATCTGCAGCAGCTTATGGCAGACCACACCACAGTGAGAGGAGCCTGAGGGAGAGGAAAAAGACAAATGGCCAGGCAGGAAGCCAGAGAGAGGGGAGGAGCCAGTAACAGCTTCCGTGGCTCCGCCTCTTAAAGGCCCCACTGCCTCAACACCACAACACTGAGGGCCACACTTCGAGCCACACTGCCTCTACTTAAGCCTCTGAGGAACAAACCAAGTCCACAGCCTAGTGCTTTAACCAGAAAATGGGAACGGCTGTTCTATCTAATGGCTTCCTTCAGTTATATTTTTTCCAATGTCTTTTCAAGTGTTATTTGTGCATATGTTTGTATTTTATTATTCAGATAAAGATGACCCTTAATTCTTAACAATATATTTATGGATCATATAAACATTTGCTGAGATATATCATAGGCTTGAAATGTATTTAGCTTGTGGTAAGGGAATTAAGTTCTTCTACCACAAGGGGCATTCTACTTCTGAGCTACACTCCCAGCCCTATTTTACTTTCTTTTTCCAAACAGGGTCACACCAAGTTCCTGAGGGTCTTGCTAAGTTGTTGAGGTTGGTCTCAAACCTGTGATTTTGCTTTCCCAGCCTCCCAACTCCTGGGATTACAGGCATGTGCCACTATGCCTGGCTTGGTTTTCTGAAAATGTGTATGTGTAATTTTTTTATGAATTTTCCAAACCTGAGTAAATTCTAAAAGTTATCTTGTTCTGGTGATTTCTCAGGGGTGTTAGGCAGATTGGATACTATTAGACAAAGAGAAGAATTTGGATGAAAGGTGTTTTAAAAATGAAATTATATCTGCAAAGACCTCCATGACCACTCTTACTAAACAGCTGTTTCTTTCCAGTTACATTGTTTTTTATAGGCATCAACTTGCACTGATCTACCTAACTCTGCATTTATTCAACAGTGACATCCAGTGGCACAATTAAAATCCCAAGCCCCTAACACAAACGTTGTTGATCTTAAAATGAGTTTATAAATGATATGTAAAACTATGGACTAAAGACACATGTACTTACTTCATTTACACCAACAATTCCACATCCTTCTTCCATCTCCCTGTGTTTTGCTACTAGTTTCTCAAATTTAGCTACTCTCTCAAACTGAAAGCTGATTGGCTGGTGGTGGGAGCAGAGAGGATGGCAGGCAGATAGCCAAAGGATGCTGGTGACACCTGTGTGCACAGGGGCCACCCATGGGCACCTCCCTGAGCAGATTGTGCTGATGCCATCCATACAACATCCTCTCGAGCCAGCATGCGCAGCCCGAGGGTGTCAGTGTTATCTTCTGCCTACTACAGATGAAGCCCAAGACCTGGGAGGATCAGTTGACTTCCCCATCACCACACAGCCAGCCAGAGGGAGAGTGGAGAAGGAGCACAGCATGCATCCGAGTCTAAAGGCCATAGTGACAAAGGTTTTCTTCCCTCCTTTGAATTCAAACCAGAATCATTCCCTTTGTCCTCTAAGCGAAGGACAAGAAAATCCATAAAATCTAAGACAGAAGATTTAGCACACAGATGTGTGTTGTTATGTCACAGGAACAGCAGCCTGGCACAGAACTTAGCAAATGGGAGCAAAAAGAAGGTACCCAATACGTGCCAGTTACAATGCTATCTGGATTTTGATCAGATGAGTTGCTCAGTCAGTGTTACCTAGTATTCCCGCTGAGGTGAGTGCTCCTCATCGAAGACAATCTGAGTTAGCACTCTTCCATGCCAAGGGGAAAGTCTTCTCTAAGACACATTTCTTCTTCCTAAATAGCTACTTCTCTACATACCTAAAAAACTAATTTAGTTTCAAGTACAATCTTTTTTTTTATTTATTATTTTTCCCCCCTGTGGTACTGGAGATTGAAGCCAGGGGTATTTTACCACTAAGCTATACCCCAGCCCCATTTTGTTTTATATTTTGAAACTGGGTCTCCATAAGTTGCTGAAGGCCTCACCAAGTTACGGAGGCTGGCCTCGAACCTGTGATCCTCAGTCTCCCAAGTACTAGGATGACAGGTGTGCACCACCACATCCAGTTTACCATAATTTCTTGGAGGGAGGTGGAAGTGCTGTGTCCTCTCACTGTGTGAAGCTGAGGAAGTTATTCCTTCTTCCTTTATCTCCTCAGCAGTAAAATGGAGATAACAGCTACTTTATAAATCATTGCCAGGAATAATAGAGGTAATAAATATATGTAGATTTCTGAGATTCGGATCTGAAACAACACATCATACAAAGTAATGCCTAACATCATCATTACTATTATTATTATTATTATTATTATTATTAATTATTATTATTATGTACCAGGAGTTGAACCTAGGGATATTCTACCTCTGAGCCATACTCCCAGGCCTATTTTCCTGTTTTGTTTTGTTTTTGCCAGACTAGGGATGGAACCAAGGGTCAAATCTATTTCCGAGCTACACCCTCAGCTCTATTTTTTATTCTTTATTTTAAACAAGTTCTCACTAACTTTTGGAGGGCCTCACTAAGTAGCTGAGGCGGTCTGTGAACCGAAATCCTCCTGCTTCGGCCTCCCAAGTACTGGGATTACAAGTGTGTACCGCCGCGCCCGGCTCTTATTGTTCATTTTGAAGCAAGGTCTTACTAAGTTGCTGAGGGCCTCTCTCAATTGCCGCAGCTGACCTTAAATCTGTGACCTTCTGTCTGAGCCTCTGAAGTCCTGGGATTACAGGCATGTGCCTCCGCACTTGGCTATTATTATTTTAATATAATTTAATTGGTTGCTTGTAATTACACATCACCTTGAGGTTTAGTGTGATAGAAATATATTTTTAAACACCCACCCCCACCATGAGAATTCACGAGAGCGATGAACCGTAATGGTTTCTAACTCCTCGGTCAGATGCCTACAATTACTGCAGGTTCTCAGCCAGGGTGATTGCAACTAGCGATGTGGATTTAGAATCTTTTCTTACTCATCAGAAAACGATATAGTAGTCAGATCCCCAAATGGCTGCACAGCAGCGAATGACAGTGTCTGAGGACACAAGCCCTAGACCGTGCCGTCTCTAATGAGGCTGATCTTGGGAACGGTACCTGACAGCTCAGAATCTCCAGTTGCTCATCTGCAAATGGAAGGATGATGTGGGCCGTTTAGGGAGGCTGTGAACCTTGCCCGTGCACTCAGGTACCAGGTACGTGCTGATTCTCAATGCAATGCTCTGCTGGTTGCCGTCATCCTATTAGGCCAGATGTTTGTGACCACTTCAAGGCGCTTATTTTGTAATATGTCCTTGCTTCCTAGTTCTTTGAGAAAGTCGAGGAATCGGGTCTGGAATCCGAAGGAATCTTTCGGCTTTCAGGATGCACTGCCAAAGTCAAGGTACCCGACGCGTTTCTCTTCCTACCTGGAGATCCAGAGCAGCCAGACCCGGGTTGTGGCTGTCACTGTTTATCCAGTTCCCTCCGTGTTCCTCCTATCATTCCCTGGTGCCTAGGATTATGGATTTGCTTTAAGATCCTTTTCAGTTAAAACAACACTCATATTTTAAAACCCTGCAGCGATGGATGAACCCATCCCTTCACCGTAAGACGTGGCGGCTTGTCTTTAGTGTGTAAAGTCCAGCTGCCCTTCACTGTTGGGGCTAAACACTTCAGTGTGTTGTATTCCTCGTGCTCACCAAGCCGCAGCATGTGAGGCCTGGTTTCCATATCCAGTGGCCTTAAGCTTAGAAACCTTCTCTAGATCTCCTTCCACTGGAAGCTCTTTGTAGCAAGGTTCGTACCCATGGAAAAGACTCACTCAACAGCTGGAAAACCCAGTTCCGTTTATGGAATGTAAGTGTCTGCACAGGATGCCACCCAAGTACACGTGACTCCTTGGACGTCGTCTTCCTACTTCTACATGGTGCAAATTCTACAAAACATTAGAGGAAAGAATCATTGAAAAGAAAGGCTTTTCTCATACGTTTCCAGTCAAACTCCCACTGCATATCCTGGTGGGTGCACACAGCGGAGAGCCCATCCCTGCCTGCAGCCGCCAATGGCGGTGGAC
Source organism: Muscardinus avellanarius (assembly GCF_963383645.1). Taxonomy (NCBI): domain Eukaryota; kingdom Metazoa; phylum Chordata; class Mammalia; order Rodentia; family Gliridae; genus Muscardinus; species Muscardinus avellanarius. Next base: position 60,510,651 of record NC_137803.1, read on the forward strand.
ACTGATGATGAATTTCCGAGAAAATGGTCTCAGGGTGAGGGGGAATTGAATATGGTTGCCTTTAGAATTATTCAAGGAAATGCATAGGCGCAAGGAATCTCTTCATTAATCCATTTTGGCACATGTTTGGAAAATTCTATTTGTAACAGAAGTCTCGAGGGTTTTATAGAGAAGATTTTATAAGTGGAATCAGAGAATAAATAGCCTGTGTCTTTGAATCCTACAGAGGGCAAATGCCGAGATGGATTGGCAGTGGAAAAAGTTATTAAGGAACGGCACTTCTGAAAGATAACGGGATCAGGAAGCAGGATGGGCATGGGGAGCCTCGGGCCTGGCAGTGTTTTTCTGCAGAGGAGCCCACCCTGGGCAGAGCAGGCTAGGCTGAGCCCTGTCCATGCTGAGCCGTGGGCTGGGAGAGGCAAATGCCTGGACTGTGTGCCCATGACTGTGGCCAGTGCTCTTTGGAAGGAGACCTGAGCAAGCCACGGGGCACTGAGAGCAGGACCTGGAGTCGGGGTCTGCTGGGAGCTGTGACTTCCCCGTGAGGTGAGCAGGGTAGGCAGAATACTGGCACGGCTTTATTTGGAAGGCTGGCAAATTCCTAACAGCCCCTTACGGTGTAGACTTTCTAAGTCGAATCTACTTTTTATCTTATCTTAGTTTCTCACAAGTTTGGTTCTTAGATATACTTCTGAACACATAACAATTTTAAATTGGGGAGTAAGAACTGTTACTAGTTTGGGTTAAGTAAGTCTTTGCTTATCAGGAGAGACAGAGACCTGAAATGAAACAAAAGAAATCAACCTTCTAAATGGAATCCAACTCCATTGCTCCAAGCCTCCCTCAAAATCTGGAAGGCTATATTTGCACATACCTTTTCTGGTTCCCGTGTGTGTGTGTGTGTGTGTGTGTGTGTGTGTGTGTGTGTGTATGTGTGTGCGCGCACACATGCACACGTGCACACACTTGCCTACAAGCTAATGAAAACAACCTAAGCTCATAAAAAGCATAAGGATAAAATCTAAATTCTCCTTCCAAATAATCAATGGAAGGAAACATTATAGGACGTCTCATAAGTACACAAAGTTGAGCATTACAGCAAAAGTTACTTTGCCCCAGCAAATCCCTGAAGAGTGCTTATCAAAGGCCACTCACCCCTTCAAAGTGTCCTTGACCCGGCACGCATTGCCGAGCCACAGCGAGGTCAGAGCCCCTCTTCTGCCCTCCTCAGTTTTACATAGTGTCAGTCTACTTATTCCACCACTTGCTAGTCCAAAAATGTAATCCAGATGTGTTCCTGGTCCAGGCTCCAGGAAAACCAATGTGAAAGGAATCTGAGCCCATGAGAAGAACAGGGCCATGCTGAGCAAGACGCCGCAGCTGGATGTGCTGAAGGGACCTTCATTTTCCGCTCCTTTCTGCAAACCTTCAACCACCTTGCTTTTGCTGTTCATTTTGTTTGCATTTCAGCTGTTGCACTACTTTTTCTAGAAATGTGCTTGGGGAAAAATATTAAAAAATGAAACAAGTTGTATTACAAACATCTTCCACTTGTGCCACGTGCCAAGTAAATGACAACAGCTCTGGTAGGTCTCGGCTGTTGAACAGTCCATCCTGGTGCTGCACTGTGAGCACTTGGTCAGGCTGACAGGGAGGCAGCTCAGAGAAGCAGCTGTGAGACTCAGCCATCAGAGACACAGTCTCAGCGCCAACTCCCGCCCCGGAGGGCGCACGCCGTTTGGACTCAGTTTAAGGCTTTGGTGTGTTAGATGATTTTCTTTTCAAAATATGGTAGAAATTTGAGCCCAACACTGGGGAATCTATTTTATGGAAGAAGGCCGACTGACATGCAAGTTTCCTTTTTCTTTTCTTTTCTTATGTTTTTTGACTCACTTCCATTGCTCAGAGACAGTGCTAATTCTTTGGAGTTACACTGCCTGGTATGTAGGTTTCTCTTGCTGAGCTGGGAGCCACAGGCTAGTCACTGCATGTATATGCCATGACCTCAGAAATTCAAGCAACTTGTGGTTTTGCAGAGAAGATTTGAGGACACGAATTCTGCCTCTCTTTTCAATAACAGTGGACAGGAAACCTGACTTCTTCACCCTCTAGGCACTCGCTGTCTCTGGTCAGGGAAATTCATACCTGGTTTATGTGCTTTCACATTTAAAGCCACTGCTAAAACGTTATTTGTGCTTATACCCTCTTGTCTGCTCTGGTCAAAAACTAAAAGAGGACTTTCTCTCTCAGTGGTGCCTCTACCCAGTCACATCTCGAGCACCAGCGGCTTCCCTAGGGATAACGCTGATGTTAGAACAGACCTGGGCAGGGAGGGGCAGGGCCAGTGGCCAGGGCTCCCTGATGCTGCAGTGTCGGAGCCCTGCCCCTTGGGCTCTGTGCAGTATTATCCAACTTAATCTCAAGGAGGTCTGTTTTTAAATTTTACTTTTAACTGACAGACACATAAAAACATCAAGCTCTGCATATCTGTGGTGCACCGCAAACTTAGACACATGTACATATTGCACAGTGTTTAAATCAGAATACCCATGTCTGCTCTCTGAAACATTTATATTTTCTTCATGGCAAGGAAAACTTTCCAATTTCGTTCTTCCATCTTTCTGAAATAAATGATACATTGTCTGTGACAATAGTGTATTTTTGTGTAATGCCACACCAGGAATTCTCATTCCAGTCTCACTGCAACTGGTCGACCTTTCCTTACACTTCCAGCATCTCCGACACACCGAGACCATTCCCTTTGAATTTGTACCCAGGAGGGGTGCAGCTGGTCACAGGGTAGGTCTGTGTTCACTCTTTCCACAGTGGCCAGCCTAGCCTGCATCCCCACCGCCGGGATGCCAGGGGCCCCTTTGGTTCACATCTTTGTCTTTTTGATGGTGGCCACTCTTACCTCATGATGGCTTTGATTTGCGTTTCACTGATGATTAGTGATGTTGAAATTTCTTTTTCATATAGATGCTGACAGTTTGTACATCTTATTTTGTGAAATGTCTCTTTAGGCCTGTTGCCCATCTTTTAACCAGATTGATTTGTGTTTATTGAGGTCTTTATATAATCTGAATGTTAACCCCTTGTCACAAGTATACTTTTCAAATATTTTTCCCATTCTAAGGGCTGTCTCTGTTGTTTCCTTCGCTAAGCAGAAGCGTTTTAGTTTGATGTCATTCTACTTGTCTATTTTTGCTTCTGTTTCCTGCTTTTTTGAGCTCTCAAAAAAAGTCCTTGCCCACTCTAATTTAATAAAGGATTTCCCTTACATTTTGTCTAGTACTTTCATAGTTTGGGGTCTCATATTTGAGTCTTTAATCTATTTTACTTGGTTTTTCTTTTTATTTTATTTATTTATTTATTTGTGGTACTGGGGTTCCTGGATACCCTTCTACTTCCGGGCTACACTCCCAGACCTATTTTTTATCTTTTTATTTGGAAACAGGGTCTCCTAAGCCAGCGCGGCTGGCTTGGAACCTGCGCGATCCTCCTGTCTCCGCCTCCCAAGCGCGGGGATTACAAGCGTGCCCACCACACCCAGTTTTAATTGGATTTTATGACTAATGAGGGTTTGGGGTCCAGTGTCATTCTTTTGCACATATTACCCAGTCTTCCTAGCACCACGCACTGGAAGCATCCTCTCCCAGGGCCTGTACTTAGCACCTTGTTGAGCATCCATTGGCTGTAGATGCGTGTGTTTACTTCTGGGTGCTCTGTCCCTAGGGCTCTTTGTTTACTTTTATGCCAACATCATGGTGTTTTAATTACTATAGCGTTGTGGTATATTCTGAAACCAGGTAGTACAATGTCTGCTTTTTTTCTTTCTTCTCCTAATAGTTTTGGCTATTTGCAGGAAATCATTTTACTATCCCTGTAGTACAGGGAGGATCTTGAAGCACAGGACACAGGAACTAGTCAGTTTATAGAATTGGAATAAAAATTGCAAGGATCTGGTTATAGGACCAGTTCTTGGTCCTGGTACCTATTAGGCTACTGGGAACCACTCACATGAGTTATCCCTTTTGCATCTAAATGTGATAAATGAATTGAGTTCTTCTTTCCATCTGGCTGTCTAAAACAGTGAATCTAGCCTTGCCGTCCCGTTGCTTAGAGACGACCCTAGTTTCCTCACTGTCCCCTGGGGTCTGGCTCTGACCAGCTCCCTGCCTTGCGCCTTGCTCAAGCACTGCCGACCTTCAGGGGGCTCTCCAGGCTAGATCTCCAAGCACCGGGTCACTTCTTGGGTAGTTCCGGCTCTCCAGCATGCCTCTCTGTGCCTTCCTTCGCAGACAAGACTCTTAACGTGGGTAGTGGTTTGCTTCCCCACTTTCCAGGCATACAGCATCCATACAAGACCTTTCTTGTAGCATTTCCATTGTGAGTTACTGTTATCAGCTCATGAAATGGGCCTCTCCACTGGACGACCAGACACCCAAATGCAAAGAATAGATTTAAGGCACCCTTCTTTTCCCAGAGCCCACTCTGGACCACGAGCGCTTTGATTCCAGGAGGAGTTTATGTGGCTGTGGAAGGCTTTTTCAAGTGTATCTATCAGCAAAGGTTTGCCCGGTCAGCTCCAGTATTCCTGTTAAAAGTTCAGAACAAGAAGAAAGTCAACTTTTGATTTGTCAACAGGGCTGGAGGGTGGATCTGAACCCCATGATGTCTGTAAGAAATTTTTTTCTGCAGAAGCTCTTAGGTTTGCCAATCCTAGGAGTCTGAAGAGCTCCCAAGCATGGTGGGCTATCGAGCCGATCTGGGTAGGAAGAACTGAGATGTATAAACTGACCCTGGCTGTGCGTGTTCGAGGCCAGAAGAAGGAGGTCTCGCACGAGAATAAAGCAGAGGCCATGGTAAAACAGACCCGAGTTCTCAGAGATCCTGCCCAAAGTCTCCTTTTCGGAGCAGTTAGTGTTAATTCAGGAACTAACTTCCGACTATTATAAGTAGACCTTGAACTTCAAGGGGATAGGAAGCATGAGCTTGACTGTGCTAAAGAAACATGGAGAAAGGCGGCACCGATGGCCAGAGGTGACAGCGTCGATTTGTGGGACTCGTTGAACGTGCGAAGGCCCAGCTTCTTTCCCCTTTGGTTTGAAGCATTCTCACAGTGCTCCCAGCCTCACGAGGGATCGGGCAGGCGCTGCACACATGTGGAGCACATGTGTGTGTCTTGGCCAAAAACTTCCTGTGACTGCTCCAGGAAGATGCCAGTGTTCCGTGCGCTGTCGTGAGGTCAGAGTCGCATTACTGGGAGCTTTCTCATTCTGTGAAGTAGCTGAGACGGGCACATTCTGATCTAATTTAGAAATAGAAGTGAGAATGGCAGAAGGGATTACAAAAAAAAAAAAAGAGTCTGTTGAAACCTAGCAGCGCATTTATCATGTGGGAAGTGGTATCATGCCAAAACCACAGAAATGAAACTGTGATCGAAGCAGAAGACGCTGAGATTTGTGCAGGAAGGATTAGCAAATTCTTTCAAGATGAACATTATTTTAAAAATATTTTGCAATCATCTAAAAATGCATTTGCAGCTGTTTCGGTGCTTTGAATTGTGTTGCAGGGGCTTAGTAGGTGATCACCTTATCGATCTATTTGCAAAAATCATTGAAGTAATGATAGAGTTCAGAGGGGCAGAGAGGGTCAGGCCGTCAAAACTCACTGAATCTCAGCACCGTCTTCCTTGACTTACAGCAATACCGTGAGGAACTGGATGCCAAGTTCAATACGGATAAGTTCAAATGGGACAAAATGTGCCATAGAGAAGCCGCCGTCATGTTGAAAGCCTTTTTCCGAGAACTGCCAACCTCTCTCTTCCCTGTGGAATATATACCTGCCTTCATCACTCTCATGGAAAGTAAGTGGACAAGTATGATGGGAATGGACCAAAACGTGCGCTCCATAAGGTGCCGGTGTCCAGGAGGGAGCAGAACGGCCTGGGGCAGAACGTAGGCTTTGCTCATTTCCCCACAATGCCTGGTTGAAATGCTACGTTTGAGTGTAAACAGCCACCCATTTATTTACACATGCATGCATTTAAGCCTGAGCATATGATTAGAGAGGTGCATAATAATTTAAGACCAGACGGATCTGCAGAAGGCTGGCTCTTAACATTTGAATTCCTGTGTCGTCATGTGTTACCCATGTGGTTGAACTTTCTGAGCTTAAGCTGCTGCACTTGCGGTCAGGGTTTTCACAGGTAGTAGATAAAAATATCTGGAATAGTATTTTGGTGGAATACTACACCAAAAAATACAAGTATATATGATATGTGATATCTGTATAGAATATATATTATACGTCTATATATGATATCTATATATCATATGTATGTGATATGTCTCTATTAATCTATATATCAGATATATGATGTCTATATATAGAGAGAATATAATATCTCTCATTTCCTTAAATCTGAGGTCCTGGCCCTTAAGATACAACATACAATAAATGCTACACATTTTATTTCTGGAAACCACAATATTGCATAGCATTTCTGAAAGTTACAAAGGCTCGTAGATTAGATCTTAAACTGAAGGGCTGGAGCCAATGCAGAGCGGCTGGAATGAAGACTGTCATTGGCAGTCAGGATAATCTGACATGGTTTGATCATAAGGATGAAGACTGAGAGAAAAAGGTAGAAAAGTGGAATGTGGAGCTGCGGGCTACTAACCTGGAGAAGTCAGAGGTCACAGTCTAAGGCTAGAGAAGTATGCTAAGACAATGGTAATTCCACGTGGCCAGGAAAGGCCCGTGGCCACGCTGAGAGGACACGCCTCGCCTAGGGACCCCGCACACTGCTCAGCAGGGCCCAGAGCCAAGTTCAGGCTCTCATGGGGAAAGTCTTCATTTGAAAATGTCAGCCACAAATTCAGATTCTAAAAGGGTGTGGGAGAGCTCAGGCAGTGGCATGTGTACCTGCCATTTTGCCATCTTCTACAGGCTGGCTAGCGCTATAAGAGCATTAGAGCCCGAATGAAGGAAATCATAACAACTCTAAGCTGCATGACAGGTATTTTCCTTAAAAATTTTTAGTTCTAGCCAGGCATCGTGGCAAACGCTTCCAATCCTAGTCCTTGGGAGGCTGAGACAGGAAGATCACAGGTTCGTGGCCAGCCTCAGCTACTTAGGGAAGCCCTCTGCAACTTACCAAGACCCTGTTTCAAAACAGTAAGCAATATAAAATAGGGCAGGAGGATATAGCTCGGAACTGGAATGCCCCCAGATTCAATCCCTAGTGCCAAAAATGATGTAGTTCTAAATCTTTACACATTTTAACTAAGGCAGATTCAGTTGTGTCTTCAATAAGAGGAGAGACAGTCCTTTCCTGAATTTTAATTCACATGCAGTCTGTGACCAGTATCTTTTTTCTTTGTATGATTTGGTCCTCTTCTTTTCTTTTACTTTCATTTTTTTCTCTTTCTTTCTGTTTTGGAGAGAGAGAAATTTACTAAGAAAGAAAGAAAAGCTTGTTCCTTCCTCTCATTTTATTTTAGAGAATTGTATTATTCTTTCTGTCCCAGTTGGTGCTTTCTCAATATTTCTCATGTACCTGCTGAGACGCCCTGATCCCTTCATCCATTATGAGCATATTTTCCTTTACAGCACTGTGCATAATTTTAAAAGCTGCTGAAAAACCCTATTACTTTCCTTTTTGTGTGTGGTACTGGGGATAGAACCCAAGGCCATTCTAACTCTGAGCTACACCCCCGGCCCTAATTTTTATTCTTTGTTTTGAAACAGGGTCCCACTAAGTTGTGGAGAGCCTCACAAAGTAGCCGAGCCTGGCCGTGAACTGCGATCCTCCTGTCTCGGCCTCCCAAGTACTGGCCACTAGTCTCAATATCTGGGTCATTTTAGAGTTGTTTCCGTCTTCTCCCTTGGGAAGGGACCACACATTCTTGTTATTTTGTATGTCAGGAAGTGTAAATTCTATTATGAACGTTATGAATATTGCATTTGAAGTCTCTAGATTCGATAATATTCCTCTGCAGAGTGTCTTTTGTTTGATTATTGTTGCTGCCCACAGCAGGTGATTTGCTTGGCCAGATTCTAGTGGCCAGTGGTCTTTTCAGTACCAGCTCAGCACGTCTCAGCTCAACTATTTAATCCTGCACACATGCGTGACTCCTAGGTCACCCAGAGGTTTGGGTGGGATTCATTTCAGAAATAAGGCTTTTCATCTCTGGACCTCTCCTTTCTGGGACTGCCCCTAACTTCCCATGGCTATGGTGGCCTTTAACGCTGGCCTCTGGTTGGGGCCAGAAAGCCCAGGATGTTTATGGATTTGTTGCATTTGGCCCAACCTCAGACCAAGGGGTAGGGAAGCGGGACACTGCCTCTATGTCAGTCCTAGTCCCCGGTCCCCTTCCACCCCTGAGCTCACCTGCTTTATCCACGATCCCCTGTCCCAGGTTGTGTTTTATACTTTGTCCAGAGACTCGTTACTCTCAGGATGGTTGACTTGGTAGGGGCTTACTCAGCTGTGCCAGCAGAGTTTCTCATTTTTGAAGAAAATAAAAACAAAACAAAAAAATTCTGGATTTTTTTATGATGTCTGCTGTCCTGAAAAATGGTTGGCAAAATTATTAGTTTCCCCTTCCCCATCCAAATGAGCTGGTGCCCCAGAAGATTTGGGGGTCTGTGTTTGTTGGTTTGTTTTGCTACTGTGAATTATGCAAGGAGGGTTCAGACCTGCAATGCTAGAGCTGTTCAGGAAATTGGACTTAGGAAAGACCTAGGGATAGGTGGGTTTTCCTCTTCCACACCACTGCCTCCCTCTGCAGCCAGTGCCCCGCACTGAAGGGAGATACTCTGATCTTTTTCTATTTATTTATTTATTTATTGGCAGTACTGGGATTCCTGGAAGCCCTTTTACCTCCGGGCTACACTCCCAAACCTATTTTATATTTTTATTTGGAAACAGGGTTTCCTAAGCCAGCGCGCGTGGCTGGCTTCGAACCTGCGCGATCCTCCTATCTCAGCCTCCCAAGTGTGGGGATTACAAGCGTGTGCCACCACACCCAGTTTGAGATACTCTGAAAATATTCTGAAAAGCTCCGCAGAGGAGTCTACGCTTCTTTGTGGGACTTGGAAAGGAAAAAAAAAAAAATAGTATATTGCAGGTGATTGACTTGATACCAGCCAATCCTGCAGGAGGCCCAGAGTTCTGGTCTATGACCAGCAGGAAGCAATGGCCTTTTTGCCCCCGGAAGGAAGCTTTAATTGTAAAGAGACTTTCTGAAGGGGAAGACTGTGAGCATGTGTGTGTTACGTATAAGGTACCCTCTTGATACTCAAATTTGTTTTGCTGTTGTGAATTATTTCAGGAAGCGCAGATCGTTTTCCACTTATATAATTACTTTCTCTTTTCAACCTGGGCCCCCAAATTGCCCATACAATTGAAGGGCTAATAGTCCATGAGTTGAGCCCCAGATGCTTTCTTGAAAAGTGTTAATAACTTTCTGGGGGAAAAAATAATGACCTCGGGAAAAGGGCATTGCTCTACTAAGATAGAGCAAATGAATTAACCACAAAACTATTAACCACAAACCCGTGCAGGGCCAAGTTTCCTAAGTACCACAGAAACGGATCATTTGCCAAACTGAACTTTCAGTTGTCAAGAGAACTTCATAATTTCTTGAAACTCATGGAAATAGAGAGCTGCCAGAGCCATATCTGCCTCTGTTGTCCCCCCGCGCCCCGAGGATTGCATGGAAGGTCAGAGACAGCCCTCAGCCTGCAGTTCATGCATTAAAAAACAATGTCCTACCTGTGTCCAAGTACTCAGGACTGAGACATCTTCTTGATGGGGCCTGTTATTTAGGCAAGCTGGTGTCATGGTGCATTAGCTGCTTTCAATAACATCCTGAGCCTCTGTCATTTTTTTGTTTACAAATTTGACATAAATATCTGAAATCCACGTGTGGGTTTGGCTGAGACTGTGTGATCTGACCCATAAATACGCCTCCCTTTTATTACATGGCTGCAAACACTTGCCATCTACCCCTTACCTCCAGGACACACACCCTCCACTGACCTGGTAGCTTGTCACCAGGGTGTTTCTGCTAGCTCAGTAACTTTATAAGCAGTCGAGTGCCTTTATTGAGTATAAATAAGCGGGTTTTCCTTCAACTGGAGAACTCCCCAGGGATTCCAGGACATAATGCTTTCCTGAGGAACTCCTCACCAAGAGACCACTTTGAGAACACAGAAAGGCAAACCTGACTTCTCTGGTGTGCTCTGAAAATTCAGCATGGCTGCTGCTGGACCTCAGTCTCAACACCAACCCTCTGGCGCCATCTTGTGTCAATAGGAGATAAATACTCAACAGTCTCCAAAGATCAAAGTCTCAGGTTAGAGTAGGTGGCATTGATTGAAGGAGGAGAATACACACACATAGCGTGACTGTGTCTAGACATGGACTTAAACACTGCGCTCACATCACTCTGGCTCCTCTCATTTTACAGTGGGAGCAATTCAGAGTTAATAACCTGCCCACGCCCTCCAAGTGACTCAGCAGTAGACACAGTTGTACCTGGTTCTACAGTGTACGTTCCTGATAACTCTACATTGCTGCCTCTTGAAGTGGAAGCAAGGTTTATTTGTTCTTGACTCGAGCTTCAAATTTGGTAGTGAAAAAGCCAGACCAAGTCTGTGAAAGTAGTTTGAAAAGGGAGACACTATTCAACTCTACAAGTTTGAGGATCCTATTGGCCACCTGCCTCTACAATGGCTTCGATGGCTGTAGAGGGGAGTTGAGAGACAGGCTCCTGCTCCCAGGGAACATAAGCACAAAACCTGAGTCCTGACCAGCAAAAGCTGTCAGGAGCCCTCCTGTGCCAACAGATGTTAGCAAGAAACGCCGTCGGAGTCCTTGAGTGTTGTTTCAAAGGTGTGATCCTTTCTGCTCTCTTCTAGGAGGACCTCACCTCAAAGTGCAGTTTCAAGTCTTACACTTGATGGTCATGGCGCTGCCCGATGCCAACAGGGACACGGCCCAGGTATGTCGTGCCGGCCTCTTGGTCTGTCAGGGGTTCGTGCTGCCCAGAGGAATAGATCCTTTGGGAAAAATTAAAACAAACATGACAATTTACAAAGCCATGTGAGCGCATTCCCTGCGCCTTTGTTCTGAGGAAGACAGGAGGAATGGGAATTCTAGAATCATCTTTGAACGTTTTGAGTTCATTCATTCAAGGAATACTGAGTATCTCACAGTCTGCCAGACACTAAGCTATGTGTTGGAAGTAAGGGAAGAAACAAAGATGAAGGCCCTAGATGAAACAGTTTCAGAAGGGAACAAGACAACTTGGGAACTTGTAAAATATAATAACTATAATTGTAGATTCTCAGCCGCTCACCTTAGTGGCCAGAAAAGACTTTCCTCTTTGGGGAGGAAATTTGAAATCATTGAATTAAGTGAAAATTTTAAATTTTTCATGTATTAAAAATGTCTGAAGATGACAGAATTTAAATAACTCTAGAATTTCAGAGCATTATGCATCGCCTAATAGAATCTGAGCTTCAAGAAGCGAATCTGTCCATTAATACAGAAGACGACACTCTCTAGTTCCTCATCTCAAGAGCCCTCCCTTTATTTAACATTTGCTTCTTTGCTGTGTATTCGTAAAAAGCAAAGCTTCTCTTACTATTTCTACATAATGATGCTGTGTAGTAAAACTAAGTACAACAGGTATTTGGAATTGGAATGCAGTGGAGATAAAGATGAGTGTAAAACATCACTGTCAACTGTGATATGTGTTGATTATAGCATTGGTACAAGGATAAGGATTAGCAAGGCCAGTTTCTAATGTAATTCAGTAATTTTTTAAAAGATAAAAATGGATTATCTTGTTTGGGTGTTTGTCTAACCAATGTTATTTTATCAAACAAATCTATCTGGTATCGAGTACCTGAGTCCAGATGTCATCTACACTTTCGTATAATTGAGGATGCAGTAGTTGTCAAGCAGTTCAATACATTTTTCACAAAAATCCCCCATGAGATCCTGAGACTGTAAAGATGTCACATACATGCTCATACAAGTGTTTGGCATGCATGTGCAAATACATACATTCCTTGGTTTCCATTCTAAATTTTGTGTGGACCTAAGATTGAAGCTGGTGCTCAAGAATTGTTTTTCTTGAGCCAGGTGCGGTGGCCCATGCCTAAAATCTACTACTGGAGAGGCTGAGACAGAAGGGTCTCAGGCTCGAGCCCAACCACAGCAACTTAGTGAGACCTCAGCAACTTAGAACCTGCTAAAAAATAAAAGATAAAAGTAGGTCTGGGGGTGTAGCTCAGAGGTAGAACACTGCTGCATTCAATCCCCAGAATCATTCACACACACACACACACACACACACACACACACACACACACACACAATTAATTTGTTAACTTGATTCAGATCCTGACTCTGCAAGTTAATTAATTTGAAGTTGGGCAAAGCTACTCAGTCCCTCTCCACCTTGGTTTTCTCATCTGTAAAGTAGTAATAATAGTACTGACCTTGTAGGTTTTGGAGAAGGATAATGAGTGAGTAGAGACATAGCACTAGAATGACGCCTGCCCCGTCAGGCGAATGCGAGCTGTTGTCAGAACCAGGCGCCCTGCATCTTCTCATGACACGAGCTACAGCAGAATTCAGACTGGAAACCGAAGATAACTTCCTCTTGGGATTTCACTCTCCTTGGTGAATTTCTAAATATAAATGTCTATACTTTGGTGACTCGGCAAATTTTATGCTTTTTTATATCTTCTCCCATCCTTCCTCCTTCCTACCTGTCTTCCTTGTCCTCCTCCTCCTCTTCTTCCTCCTCCTCCTCTTCCTCTTCCTCCTCCTCCTCTTCTTCCTCTTCCTCCTCCTCCTTCTCCTCTTCCTCCTCAGAAAAGCTATACATAAGCATTCACTTGTGGCCAGCTGAAGATTTCAGAATTGAAAATCAATAGAAAAATATCACCCTAAAAGTAAAAAATTTTTAAAAAGTGTTCATATTTGGGCTGGAGAATGAGGTACTCTGATCACTTAAATGAATGTCATTTTCCAAAGATATAGTACATCATTTTCAGCAGCGATGCTTTAAGTTAAAGATGTTTTACTTAGAATTAGTTTTCTTCCTTCACAAGAAAACCACACTTTATGTTTATTTGAGCTGCGCTGTTTTCTCTCCCTGGTTTGTATTTCATGTTAATATTTATCAAACTTATTTAGAATAAAAGAAAGATGAACAATACAAACTACTCTTCATAGAGACTCCAGTATCATAGACACCATATAAACAAAGTTATTTTATGAAGCAGACACCTGAATAAACTGCTCACCTTTCTTCTTGGCAGTTTTAAGTAACTGAAGGGGAACCATGATACATGTGCCCATTCCACACGGGGGACAGTGATCCAGTGGCACAATGACGGGGTGTAGATATGGTCGCAACCGCTGAAGCCTTGTCGGTTTACCAGAGTGTGACACCATGCTATTTCTTGTTAGGCCCTCATGAAATTCTTCAATAAAGTGATTGCCAATGAATCAAAAAACCGAATGAGTATGTGGAACATTTCCACTGTAATGGCGCCAAACCTTTTCTTCAGCAGAAGCAAACATTCTGAATGCGAAGAATTGCGGTTAGCAAACACCGCGGCGCACATCATCCGCCTAATGCTTACGTACCAGAGCATTTTGTGGAAGGTGAGTAACTCCCGCCAAGGTTCCCCAGTGCCAGGAAGATCAGGGCTCCGTGGGCAAGCGTTCCCTCAGTCTGAAGGGAAGCTCCACGGAGATCCTGCAGGGAGCCTGTGGGTCCTCATACGGTGCGTACTTCACACCCGCAGCACTGCGTCTCCAGGTCCAACCACCCACAGATTAAAAGTCTTCCAAGATATTATTTGTTTGTTCTGAATATGTACAGAACATTTTTCTTGTCGTTACGCCCTAAACAATGAACTATTTGCATAACATTACATTGTATTGGATATTCTAAATAATCTAGAGGTGACTGAAAGTATATGGAAGGAGCTGGACTGGGGGTGATGCATGCCTATAATCCAAGTCTTTGAGAAGTCAAGAAAGGAGACTGAGACACGATCATCACAGGTTTGAGGACAGCCTCAGCAACTTAGTGAGACTTTCTACAATGTTGCAAGATCATGTTTCAAAACAAAAATAAAAAATAAAAAGAACTGAGTGTATAGTTTGGAGGTAGAATGGTTCCTAGGTTCAATCCACAGACAAGGTAGATAGGTATGTAGGTAGGTAGGTAGGTAGGTAGGTAGATAGATAGATAGATAGATAGATAGATAGATAGGCAGGCTGGAAGGATGGATGAATGAATTAATGAATGAATACAGGGAGATGTGCATAGGTTACTAGGCCATTTCTACTAGGGACTGGAGCATCCTCTGGTCTTGGTGTCTGAAGAGGTTCCTGAAACCAATCAATTCTCCTTGGATACCAAGGGACCACTGTACATTCTTTAGGAGCTCCTCATTAGCATGTTTTACTATTAAACAAAAATTTGCATAGGATTTTCTAATTTTTGCAAAGGCAAATGGCCCAATTCTTGGTTCCAAGTCCTGAGTGCCCGGGAGGAATTAACAGAAGTGAAGACAGAGTCCACAGGAAGGTCCTGCTTGGTGTCCCCCCAGTCACACTGTCCTGTTCTCCAGGTGCCGTCTTTCCTGATCACCCAAGTCAGAAGGATGAATGAAGCCTCCATGCTGCTGAAGAAACAGCTTCCCAGTGTGAAAAGGCTTCTCCGGAGGAGGACGATCGAGCGGGAGGTGAGGACGGGCACCTGGGGCTCTCGGTATTTGACTCCCTCAATTTTCACTGCTCAAAGGAAGGCATGGAATAGGTTTTGGGGGCATTTAGAACCCAAATGTTGTTTAGACTTATGACCATAAACATTGCAGAAATTGTGTCCATAAGCAGAGTATCGTGGTCTTCCTATTTTGTTTTTGCTCGTTTTTGTTTTGTTTTGTTTTGTTTTGTTGCAGTACTGGGGGTAGAACCCAGGGGCATTCTACCTGTGAGCTACCCCCAGGCCTATGTTTTATTCTTTATTTTAAAACAGGCTCTCACTGAGTTGCAAAGGGCCTCACTAAGTAGCTGAAGCTGTCCTCAAACCACAGTCCTCTGGTCTCAGCCTCCCAAATGCTGGGATTGCAAGCGTGCGCCACCAAGCCCGGCTCCCTGCTTTCTTGAATTGCATGCTCTTTAGGCTAAAGCTCTTGAAATATCTAGTCTCATGAGAATTCTTTAATATTCTGTTAGGAACTTACTGGAACAGCCAAAATGCCTCTCACAAAAGCTTAAAGTCAACATTTTAGTCCTTATGAACTGGATTTAAAGGCAATCCAATATCCAGCATAGCAAATAAGTAGGGAAAAGATCTCTTTAGTGACTGAATAATAGAATGAAAGACCATTGTCAGACTGTTTGGGGTAAATTCATGGCATTCCCAGCAAATTTCCTTTAGCAGAGTTATGTGTGCCAAGGTATATAATGGAAACAGTTTTAAGAGAATTATCTTCATCACTTCAGTATAACTAGGAAATGACCATAAATATCAGGCACTGATGTTTGCAGCTCCCAAAAAGGATGCAGATACCAGAAATTCACTATGCCTTTGAAGGAACTTACCCCTAATGGGTGAGGCCGATGTCTCTAGGTGCCATGAGCACCCAGCAGAATGCATGCACAACCGGCCAGCGGTTAGACAATGTGCCAGGGCCACAAGCTGTGTTCAGCACGGGCACCGTGGACAGCTTCAGGGGAGAAGTGGCATTCAAGCTGTGACATGAAGGGCGGGTAGCTCTGTGAAGGGGAGGGGAGTAAAGGTTCATCCAGAGGAAGAGGGGAGGTGATGCCCAGGCAGGGTGGCAGGCGAAAGCAGTGCTCCTGGACTTTCCACAGTCGTAGGAATGGCTGCGGTCCTTTATCGATTACGGGCAAAGTGACTTCATATTGAAGAGAACTGATTTTTCAATTTGGAAAAATAATTGTCTTAACTTAGAAAGAAGTTTAGGTAACAACTTTTACTCTACAGTCCAGTGAGTTTGGGGGATTCGTAGTGTTGAACAATCATCACCAGCAGAGTAGTATTCCCCTGGTTCCCTAAAGACTTAAAATGGCTAATTTGGAGATTTTTATAGGAAGTCAAATGTCTACTACACTTCCTTAGAGATGGGAGGTTTCTTCTGAAACTACTAAAATTTTCTTTTCCAACAGTTTCAATGTATATGGGCCTAATAACCTTTAGTTGAAGACAGGGCATTTTGAATATTATAATATTATAACGTGGCAGCTCTAGAAGTCAGATTTTTCCCCCTTTCTGGAGTTTCCTGCCATTGCTTTCTGTGCTGTCTGTTTGCTTGTTTAGACACTTTTCTGATGAACTGAGTCTGGTTTCTATTCCATGGCTACTGAAGTTTTTTTCATTAGCTTAATGGTTATCTAATGACTGGACAGAGGTTTTCTCCAACTCTGGGAGCCAAAGCTATCTCTTGGTCTTTGCAGATGAGCTCTATGTATTGGGGTACCTTCTGCGCTTGGCCACATGGCTCCTAACTCTGCCTGAGACTTCTCCCCTGCTTGCACAGAGCCTTGGAGGTGGCCAGAGGCCAGAGGAGACTTTATACTCTCTTCAGGTCATTTAGTCATATTCTCCAGCCTGCGTGTGCAGCTGAGCCTCTAGATTCCCAGGAGCGTGTCGGAGCTTTACAAAGCCCTTATGCCCAGGGCATCTCAGCCCCCGGCTTTGTCGACCAAGCTTGGATCTTGTTTTTCCTGACTGCGTCAATTCACTGCGTCAGGAAGCCGGGAAAGGACTACATTTGCCTATAAATGTTTCCAACACTGCACCCCTTAGCACGGGTTAGGCAATGCCTTTTGAGAGATCTTCTGTCTTCCAGAGATCACCCCGATGGATCAGAACAAGTCCTTGGGACTCTCTGCAAGGGACGTCTGTCCACGCCCTTAGACACGTGCACCAGGAGTGCCAGATCTTATTTCCAAGGCTTTTGAAGAGTTGGGAAGCAGAAATGGGCAAAGTGCAAGTCATAACATGCCTTGCTCACGGTTCTTCCTGAGACTCAGCTGTTTTTTTTTTTGCAGTACTAGGTATGGAACTCAAGGGGAATTCTACCTCCAAGCTACACCCCCAGCCCTATTTTTTTTATTATTCTTTATTTTGAAATAGGGTCTCACTGAGTTGAAAAGGGCCTCACTAAATAGCTGAGGCTGTCTGCAAACTGAGATCCTCCTGTCTCAGCCTCCCAGATGCTGGGATTACAAGTGTGCGCTACCACGCCCGGCTCTCAGTCTTATAAAGGAGAAGAAAAGCAATGACACCTACTTCACGATTGTCACAAGTATTGACTCCTGTACTGTGTGTGTGAAACTGCTGTGTGAATGTTAGCTAACTTATTGGTTCGATCATATATGCGGATTGGTTATATAGAACCGAGATAGAACTTAACGGTTATACATACTATGCGAGCAAGCACTTTAACACGAAGATTCAGTGCACCTTTAATTCTGTCATAATATACTATCTTTTTAATTCAAGTAAATAGATAGTTCATTAACAATTTACAAATTCATCGTGGTTCACAGCCAGCCTCAGCTACTTAAGTGAGGCCCTTTGCAACTCAGTAAGACCCTGTTTCAAAATAAAGAATAAAAAATTAGGGCTGAGGTTGAAGCTCAGAGATAGAATGTCCCTGAGTTCCAACCCCAGTACCACACACACAAAAAAAGGCATCTTGGACTTCCCCTCCGGGAGAAAAATAACATCCCCAGTGACGGGAGCTGGTGCATCTGCCCACACAGGCTCTGTACCAAGTGAGCAAATGTGGACACAGTCGGCCCTTGGGGTCCATGGCTCCCGTGGACGCCAACAGAGAACATTCAGGAAGATGTCTCCTGTTGGGACTAAACATAGAGACTGTTTTAGTCTCTTAACAATACAGTAGAGCGACTATTTACGTGGGGTTTAAGTTGCATTGTGTCCTGTGAGTAATCTAAAGTGTAATCTAAAGGTGATTTAACATTCACAAGAAAACGTACCTGGGCTCTATGCAAATACTTCGCTTTTTTACACAAAGGATTGGCTCATCCCTGGAGTCCGGTGTCTGGGGCATCCCCTGTTGCATAGGACTGTATATGTTCTTCTTCCTTTTTCACGTCAATGATGGCATACAGGAAATACAGCCCTCATCTCACCCTGCCAGCCTAAGAAATCATGGAGATCGCTCCACTGCAGCCCACAAAATTTGCTTCTTGCTTCTCTTGTGTGATTTTCCACCGGCATACAATAATTTATTTAAGCAACCCAGGTTGTTAGACAATTAGATGTGGCCAATCTTTTGCTATTACAATTTGTGTTTCAGTGAATAAACCAGTATATTTGTTGTTTTCACAAACGAAGTGTATTTATTTATACGATAAGTTTATAGATGTGGAATTGTGAGGTGAAAGTGTTGCATACATTTTATAATTTGCCATACCAAATGACACTTCCACAGTCAACATATACTTGTTTTCTAAATATTAATCCTAAGGACTAAATGTGTTTTCTTTAGGTTATAAGCCCCAAGACGTCAAAGGTACTACAAAAATCACCCTCTACTAGAAGACTGGTAAGAACACAATTTCCTTCCTTCTTTTAACTGCCTATGTAGTATTCTCTGGCCACATCCACAACACTGCTATATAATTTTGGTCACGAGCTTGGCATTTTCAAGATAAAACATACAGCAGAGGTACCGGGACGCAACCACCTGATGATTCCACGTGTGTTGTCAGGCGTCCTGCACACAGGTGTGAGGGCCACGGGAAGTAACAAGGGAAATCGGGTTGTTCTGATCATAGGCTCAGTCATATCACAGAGTGGAATTTATCTTTCAGGGCCTCTGGGGAGAGGGAGGGGAAGGACATGAGATTATCAAAAAGTAACTTAGGAGAGGTCTTGGCTGTGATGAGCCGGGAAATGCACCCCTCCAATCCTAATCCCTCACACTCCCTTGGTTCTAGTTATAATATTAAGAATACACTATAAAGTTGGGCATGGTGGCACACACCTATAATCCCTGTACTTGAGAAACGGGAGGACCCCAGATTTGAGGCCAGCCTCAGGAACTTAGCAAGACCCCATCTCAAAACAAGAGAGAGAGAGAGGGCAAGGGAGAAGAGAGAGACAGAGAGACAGAGAGACAGAGAGAGAGAGAGAGACAGAGAGACAGAGAGGATAGCAGAACAGAACTAGAATAACTGACCTTACTTAAAAATTCTGTTTCAGTTTCCCAGGGCAGCCATAACAAGGTACTGCAAACGGGGTGGCCTATGACAATAAAACTTTATGTTCTTAGTTAAGGTTTTGGAGGCTAAGAGCCCAAATCAAGGTGTCAGCAAGGCGGGCTTCTCCTGAGACCGTGAGGTCTGCCCCAGGCTCCATCAGCTTCTAGTAGCACCAACGTCCTGGCACCTCGTGGCTTGTAGATACCCAGCACCTCTGTCTTCACGTGACACTCTCACTGTGAGTGTCACCGTGTCCCTTCTCCTCTCGTAAGGACACCTCTCGCCGGACTGAGCCCAACCTCATGTTGACCTTGTAACTTTGAATATCAATGACCCGATTTCCAAATAAGCTCGCATCTCAAAGTGTAGGAGTAGGACTTCCAAATATGATTTCAGGGGACATGGTTTAGCTCACAGCATAGTCCTTCCTGGGTCCATGTCGAGTCAGTTCCTACATACTTTCCACATTAATTATTCCATCCTGCCAGGTATGGTGGCACATGCTTGTAATTTCAGTACTTGGAGACTGAGATAAGAGGATCATAGGTTCGAGGCCAGCCTCAGAAATTTAGTGAGACTCTCTCAGCAACCCTCTTTCAAATAAATTATAGAAAAGGCTGGAGGGGTGTGTCTCAAAGGTAGAATGCCCCTCAGTCCCCAGCACCTCATTAAAAGAAGAATCAAATGGCACCATCCTTTGAGAAGGTAGAAGTTTAAAATGATTGCATATAGGATAGCCAGATATTTAAAATGATAGAAATTTGTTTCTCTTCACTTCCTAGAAAACTTGTTTTTAAAAGATTCAAAGTTTTGAAACAGCCAGGCGAGGTAGCGCATGCCTGTAATCCCGGCATTCGGAGGCCGAGACAGGAGTATTGTGGCTTCATAGACAGTCTCAGCTACTTAGTGAGGCTCTTTGCAACTTAGTGAGACTCTGTTTCAAAAATAAAGAATAAAAAATATGTCTGGGGTGTAGCTCAGAAGCAGAATGCCCTTGGTTCCATCCCCAGTACTGCAAAAAAAGTTTTTTTTTAAACAAAAGGAATTTTTGACACTGTCAAGACAGATACTTTTATTAGTCAGATAGCACTGCTCTAAACATCTTGCTTATGCCAAAGCCCAAAGGTTCCCAGGTCAGTCACATCGCCCGAGTGCAGAGGATCGTCCTTCCCCAGCAGTGTTCTACTGTGCTCTGCGCTGGTATCAACATGCTCTGCAAGACAGAGTTGCAGGTGCACGTGAGGACTGTGATGTGGGCCGGCCATTCATGACTGCTAACTGAGGGAAGCAGTATTTTCTCATTGATGCCTAAGACTCTCAAGAAGTTGGTCTTCTTACAATATATTTCAGTCTGGAATTGTGCTTAGAAAGAGTTATTTATTCAATAGACATTAATAGAAACACTGGGTTTTTGTAGGAGGCCTGGGTCACTCCTGTCTAGATTTTAAGGCATCACAGTAAGGCCCGAGTATGCAGGACGTGAAAGTTAGATGCAGGGAAAGTTTGTCTCTTGGGAAGAAAGAAAGAAGTGCTGTGTTCTGGTTGAGTATTGGTCATATTTACCGATGTTATCATCCTGATGGCATGATTTCTAATTCATACCTCTTAAGTGCAGCCATTGAACTGCTGCTTCCTCCTAGTTTGAGGCGTACTGAACCTTTCCTCTTTGGCAGTCTGATGTGCCGGAAGGGGTCATAAGAGTCCACGCCCCGCTGCTGTCCAAGGTGTCCATGGCTATCCAGCTGAACGGCCAGACCACAGCCAGAGACATCCTGGCCAAGTTTCAGTACGAGAACAGGTGAGTGAGTGGGAAAGGTCACTTCCAATAAAAGGTAGACTTTTGTCAGAAGAGTTAACTTTCCAGGCACCCAGAAACGTGGTCTTCTGAAAAATTGGAACTGTTACTTTGGAGCTTTTCGAGTACATTACAGGGGTTAAAAGTAGAGATGAATCAAAAACAGAAATTATTTTCAAAGGAATTTCTATAAATGGGGTTCTATCTCAGTCATGTTTATCTTGGTACTTTTTTTTTTTTGGTACTCAGGATGGAACGCAGAGGCATTCTACTTCCAAGTGACACCCCCAGCACTATTTTTTATTCTTTATTTTGAAACAGGGTCTCACTGAGTTGCAAAGGGCCTCACTAAGTAGCTGATACTGGCCATGAACTGCGATCCTCCTGGGATCAGCCTCCCAAATGCTGGGATTATAAGTGTGCCCACCACGCCCGGCTGGTACCTTCGTTTACTCAACAAGTTTTACTTTTTATTAGAGTGAAAAAATAGAGCAAGTTGGTTTTGTAGAAATCTTGATTTCCAGGAATATCATTGGTCCAGGCTCCCTTGTTGGTGCCGTCGCTGTTGCTTTCTTCAAAACATACTGCTAATAATCCTTAGGCTCAGAATGATTCCCGCACACGTCTGTGCCTGTCTGTCGGAAGTCACCAGAGAAGAGCACAGATGAGCCTAACTTTTGTCTAGGAATGCGTACTCACTCAAGGATGAGCATTTGACTGGATTCAACAGCTTGCTGGGTCTTGGGATTTGCAGAGTAGGGGGGATGCAGAAAGGTCCCACATCATCTATCTTTGTTTGTATAATATTTATGAAATAATGAATTTATAAAAATACACAGTAGGATAGTGGTTGCCGGGTATAAATGATGGGGAACAGAGGAGAACAGGGAGATGGAGGTGACTTTGGCCACGAAGGGGGAGAAGGAGAGGCCTGATGATGGAAGCGTTCTGTTAGACTGATTCAGTGCTAACAGTGAAATCACACTTAAGTTTTTTGCAAGGCATCACTTTCGGGAGAAACTGGGTAAAGGGTGCACAGGATCTGTCTCTGTGATTTCTCATAGCTACATGCAAATTTACTACTATCTCAAATAAAAAGTGAATTTGATGATAAGACAAAGAAGCCTTTTTCTTCTTTTTCTTGCTCAAGCAGAGAGGCAAAGACCATCTGAAGTGACCAAGCAGAAAGTGGTCCCTGGTGTGGGTGGAGATTTTCAGATTCTCCCGTCTCAGCATTCTAGCCTGGAGTAAAAGAAAACTAATAGGATTAGGCCATAATTTTTTATCTCAATTTTATTATAGGCCAGGGACTTACAAAAAAAGTCAACATTAGCTTGCAAAGGGCAGAGAATGCCATTCAATGTTTGGCAAACACAGAAATGAAGCTTGATTTTTTTTTTTTTTGTACTGGGGCATGGAACCCAGGGGCATCCTACCTCTGAGCTGCACCCCCAGCACTATTTTTTATTCTTTATTTTGAAACAGGGTCTCACTGAGTTGCAAAGGACCTCACTAAGTAGCTGAGGCTGCCAAGAACTGCGAGCCTCCTGACTCAGCCTCCCGAATGCTGGAATGACAAGCGTGTGCCACCACTGCCAGCTGACTTTTTCTTTAAATTATGGCCAGTGTGAAGGCTGCTGGCTGTTGGCTGTGCCCTGGCCCGCCTCCAGGTGTCAGCATCGGCCAGCTTCCTCCCTAAGAAGTCCTAATAGGATGCTGGCAGCGCGGCTAGACGGGGGTCTCTGCTTCTGTAGGACACTGAGCATTCTCTCCGTGTGCCAGCATCCCAAGCTCTCTGGACTTCAGCTTCTTATCTGTGCCAAACAGAAAAAATGCCCTTTTCATAAATGTATTCGCAATAAGGTTTTATGGGACAGAATGAATTGTCTGCCGCCATACTGTCTAGCATGCACGTTTGCCTTTGATCAAGATGGATGGTTATAATTATTCTGCCTTCTGTTGTTTCAGTCATGGCTCATCAGAACGTATTAAGATTCAGAACCAAAGGTTATATGAAATTGGAGGAAATATAGGTGAGCATTCCTTAATAATTTCACTTCTAAGTCCTCTGGTTGTCCTAAAGAAATTGGTCACTATTATTTTGAAGACATATTTTACAGGTTTCTCAGATAAAAAGACAAAATCATTAAGTTTCTGGGGTGTTTTTAGTCTTACATAAAATATCCATAATAGTCTCATTTGTGTGTGTGTGTGTGTGTGTGTGTGTGTGTGTGTGTGTGTGTGTGCTACTGGGGATGGACCCCAGAGCCATTCTACCTCCAAACTATGCCCACAGCCCTATTTTTTATTCTTTATTTTGAAACGGGGCCTCACTAAGTTGTGCAGGGCCTCACTGAGTAGCTGAAGGTGACAGCTAGCCAAGATCCTCCCAGCCCAGCCTCCCAAGTACTGGGATTTCAAGCGTGTGCCACCACGCCCAGCTTAATATTCTCACATTCTAAGTAAGAACATTTTACTGTGGGTATGGAGTAGATGTTGGTGACTCTTAAGTTGGGAAGTCTCTTGCAAAATTTAAGAAGAAAGATATCTTTTATCCTTCTCTCTTTTCCTCCCTCTGTCCCTCCTTTCCTCCCTTCCTTCCTTTTTTAATTTATTTTTATTGGTGCATTGTAATCATACATCACATTGGAATATAAGACGAGAGGATATACAAGCACACATCATCCATTTATACTGGGGACAGATCCAGGGGCGTTCTACCACTGAGCTACACCCCAGCCCTTTTTATGTTTTACTCTGGAGCAGGGCCTCACTAAGTTGCCGAGGAGCTTGTTGAATCGCTCAGGCTGGCTGCAATCTTCCTGTCTCAGCCTCCCAAGTACTTGGAGGTCAGGCATGCGCCACCACACCCAGCTACACTTTTTCCTTAACTTCCACATTTTAGCTCAGAGCCAAAGGCCCTCCCCCTGTTCCCCTGGTGGGGGCTGATCACAAGAAAATTCCTTCTGCTGTGCTTCTCCACACCCTCCGAGCTCCACGTACTGCCTGGGCGCCCACCATGGCCAGTGCCTCTCCCTGGCCTCCCTCAGAGGTGGCCTCTCCTGCCCAGCAGGGCCTCCAGCCTCTCCGTCATAGACACCTGCATCATCTCCATCTCCGTGAACATGATGGGAATTTCCCTCATTTCCCCAAAACTCTCTCTTGACCCCGCCCCCTTCAGGTCCGCTCCTGTGTCTCGTTTTGGTCTTGGCCAAAGTCCTCCAGTCAAATATCTGCACTCCCGATCCTTCCTCTCATGCTCTTAAAACCACCCCAGTGAAGCCCTCCCCACAATCAGCGCCACCCACGATGCGCTCTCAGGGGCCCCCAGAGAATCCTCTGCGGTGAGATGGGTCACGGGCTCTCTCTGCGACTGCCCGGGGTGATGCCCCCTCTGTGACAAACTCTGCACCTGCTTTCGAGGACGACCTGAGCCCCGACTTCCCCGTCACTTAACTTCGCTGGCTCGTGCCTGGGTGTTGGGGAGCTAGCCGGTCCGCCCCGGGAACCTTCAGTATTCGGCACTGGCACCAGTGCGTGTATATGTCAGGTATATCATGCAAATTCTCTGCCTCCAGTAAGCCCCAAGCAAGCCTGGGAAGGGCCTCCATGATGGCTGCTATCAGGTATTAGTGTCTACAGGGTCCCTCCATCTTTGGGCTCTGTACTTGGAGCCCTTCGGTATTTAAACATAGCTTCCTCAGCTCTCTCTGTCTCGTTGCCTCGATCACGCAGCAGGCAGACTTCTTGCACACGCACACCCAGCCTGGGCTTTGCACTTCTCCACTCATCCATCCCAGCATGCCTTGCAGATAGCCTCGCTTCCCTCTGGCCTCTTGCAAGTCTGGGCTGATAGACCTCCTGCTTACTGAGGTCTCCCTGGCTCCTGCGCCTTCCATGTATCTTCCCTGCTCTGTCTCTAATATTCCTGTCACCACTGGACTTGCTTTCTCTTCTACTTATTTGCTGTAGTTATCAGCACCCCGGGGACAAGTGTTTGAGACTGTCGGATACATTGCTCCCCCACCTCCAATGCCTGGCACTTCATAATACTCTCCTGCCTCCGGGCATTACTTCCACAGTAAAGCAACACAGTGACCATTTCTAAAATAAACTTGATTTGGATTTTCTTTGGTTCCCCCAAGTTATCTCGGTAGAACCATTAGAGGAGCTGGGCATGGGGTGCCTGCCCATAATCCCAGGATTTGGGAGGCTGAGACAGGAGGAGCTCAGGTTTGAGGCCAGCCTTGGTAACTTAGACTCTCGGCAAACTTTACAAAACTTGGTTTCAAACTAAAAAAATAAAACAGGGCTGGGGTGTATCTCAGAGTTAGAATACCCCTGGGTTCAATCCCCAGTACCAAAACCAAAACAAACCACAAAAACACACACACACACAAAACAAACCACTAAAAATACACGACAAAACCCTAAGAGGGCTGTGTTTGCATATAAATGACCAGTCCATACCTGAAAGGAGTTCTTGTCCTATTTTTCTGATTGATGTGATAAAACTAAGGAACAATTTGCCTGTACTGGTATGTCTGCATTCCCACAGTTTCAACCTGAGTTTTATTTAAATTACTTCTCAGCTTTAGAGAAAGAAACAGAAGGAGGGGAGGCTTCACTAAGAAACTAAAAATGAGTATACTTACTCTTGACTGAAAGAAGTATCGGCCTTTTATTTATTTATTTATTTATTTATTTATTTATTGGTAGGTCTGGGGATGGCACCCAGGGGCATTTGACCTCCGAGCTACACCCCCTGCCCTATTTTTTATTCTTTATTTTGAAACCGGGTCTCAGTAAGTTGCGGAGGGCCTCACTAAGTAGCCGAGGCTGTCCATGAACCGTGATCTTCAGGTCTCAGCCTCCCGAGTGCTGGGATAACAAGCGTGCGCCACCACGCCCGGCTCAGTATTGGCCTTATTTGAACTTGCCAACACACAAGCTTACTTACGTTCCTGTGCACACACGAGAGGATGAGTTCTTAAAAACGCTCTTTGATTTCTCTTTCCTTTAGGACAGCACTGTTTGGATCCAGATGCACATATATTGGATGTGTACCGCGTAAATCCTCACGCAGAATGGGTGATTAAGCCCCAAGGAAGTCTTTGAGTACCCCAAAATGGTTGCTGTCATGTATTATATGCCAAAAAGTTCCTGCATTTTGTAGGGGAGAAAAGACTGTGTGGCCTGTTTGTCCCCACAACCCGGGCTGCGTCTCGCCCCCACGGGGTAGGGCCTCCATCTCCAGTCTGATCAACTGTGGAAAAGGAGCTGGTTTGCCATTTGAGCTGAACTTCCGCATCTCGTTTCCTCCATAAAAGAACATGTGATCTTCTGGAGGAAAGGCCAGTGCAGGCTAGGGAACCTGAATGGTGTCCAGTATCTGCCTCCGCAGCAGAAACCAACTTGGCCCTCTAGCTGCAGAGAAGTGGCACTTCTTTCTGGCACCAAAGAGAGAGGGAGGTCCTTTTTATACTTATATGATATACATATATTGACTTTTTTTTTAGCAAGAATGCCAGAAACCGCCTTAATTTCTGCTTCATCGAAGAATCCAGATCTGCTTTCCAAAGGGAATGGGTTTCCAAAGTGAATCACAATATTGAAGCTCCGACTCGCTTCTGAACTGGGGCAGGAGGAACTTTGGCCTAAAGAAAACCGTGTTGTGATGTATGTTATACTACGTGGTGACTGTCGGCATTCTGGTGCAAGTGAGCACTTCCCTGTGGTTAAGTACTGAACCTGGATCTTTAGTAGCTTGTTGTCTAGAGCACAGGGCCCTTTGCCAGACTTGATTTGTCAAAGGGCATCTTGTGCTTTTGTGGCCTTCTTCCTAGTCACAGTCCAGAGCCGGTTTCCTTATCCTGGTGCTCAATGATCATCTTTCCATGTGCTGGGCACAGGTTTCCGTGAGTGTGTGTGTGTGCGTGTGTGTGTGTGTTGTTGTTGTTGTTGTTGGGGATGGAACCCAGGGCCTCGAGTATGTAAGATAAATTGCCTTTTTTGATCAAAATTACCATTTTTTACATTTCCTTCTTACAGTCATTTTTGCAGGAAAATTCAGAGCTGCTTGTACTCAAGAGTGCTGCAAAATAGCACTGGATGTGGGTTTCCTAAACCTTACAAGCAGATTTTGCTTCTTTCTTTGCTGCGGCACGGTGGATTCGCACTGGGCCGTGGAACATGAGGCCCGGTTGGTCAGCTGAACACTGGCTTGCTGTGGAGATCGTGCAGGCCCATTCTCTAGGCTGCTGTTGGCCAGAGCACACAGCCCTCCTGTTTCTCATTTAGAGTGATCCTAGGATGTTCTGAAGGGTTGGACAGCTGTGCCTTTCATCTCGAGATTGCTGCCATAGCCCTTCTAGGGCTAGCTGGAAATGGGGGCCGAATTCTCATTTACTCCATGCATGTATTTTTGCTGGGAACTCAAAGATGGTGATTTTGATGGACTTTTATCAATTTCAGTTAGAGTTAAGGCCCAAATGACTATCACTTGAGATTCAAACGGAGCTCAATCATAAATGCAGAAAACATTTTTTGACCTGTTTACCAAGTCTCAACATATAATATGATAACATTTTAAGTGCCTATATGGAAGAAATCTTTTACATGTTACCTTATTCTTTGATGTCTACACAAAACATTCGCATTGCCCAACGTGTAGATAAGGCATTTTTGACCTTTAGGATTTTGTTGTATTTTTATGGGAAACACTATGACTCATTTATTCAACTTGTCTGAGAGTTTTTATTCGCCCTCAAAGTCATTAGAAACTAAACATGTATTCAGTAGGTTTCCATTTGTTTCTTGTATTTCATCAACTCTCAGTGTATAGCTGCTTGGTGGCGTGAGAGTTTACATAATGAATTTCAGAGTCTGAAAAGAAGCTTTTATCAGTTTTGCAATTCAAACAACAGAAATAAACATTTCACTTTAGGTAGCTGCCAGATCTCACGATATAACATAGCAGTCACTTATGCTCATGTGTGGAAGAAATTCTTCTGATGCCTTCTTTAACCTCTGTCACTATCTGAAAACTGACCGAGGTTTCTTACGGTGTTTCCTCCCATGAGACGAGTTAATCTCTGTTGTGTTTATACAGGAAATTCAAGGACCTATTCATTTAATTTTTGATCTTGGAGTTTTTATTACATTTCAGTTTCTACACTACAACCTCTACAAAAGTTTTGAAGGTTTTCAGATTTATTACAACTCATCGCCAGTCTGAAATTCAAGAACCCTATCGCCTAAGTATTGAAAGAGCCCTTGCCTCATCAAGAGCTTGTTTTTCAAAATTAGGTAGCCAGTGTATAAAAGTGAATAGTAATAGTATATTTGCAAACAAAAGGTCAGATGCTCAGCCTGTGAATGCTCTTCTTAATGGCTGCACACCTCACCCCATCCCACGTGCTCTTGGTACACATTAAGGGAAACGGTATCCTCCAAGAAAGAGTGAGAGGGAACTCGCTTTGAAGAGCACTTGTTCAGGAAAAGACTCAGAGCTGGCTCGTCTCTTCCTCCAACTGCAGAAGAGGACCCCTGTGTTAAGAGCTCCCTTGGGGACACGATTCTTGGAGCCAGTGGTTCTTGAACAAACTGGAATCTCCATTCTTGACAACATACAGACAGTATAAACTACCTCACTTGCCTTTTTTTTTTGGGGGGGGGAGACTAGTGGACTTTAACATAATTTTGTTACAAACTGTCTTTTATTATTTAAGTCACTTCAGTTAGGTTTTATTGTGCATTTATTAATACACATTTAGTGATGTAAAATATTTTTAGCAAAAGCTTTAAAACCAAAAATACTCTGTGACCTGTAGCGTCCCCTGAGAGCACCCCTGTCTCTTAGCAATTGTCTTGTGTGTCTGACCATGTGGAGGCAGGTTTTCAGGAGCAGGAATTCATGTCCATCCTTCCAGGCGTTTTCAACTTCTGTCCACGTGTTTCATTTAACTGAAAAGCGATGAGATTCAAATAGCCTTCAACTTCTTCACATATTACTATTGCCTGAAAAGACTGTATATTATGGGAGTAAATAGTTGTGACATTTTTCAACTGTTTTCCATAAACATGTCACTTAATAATAAATAATATGACATGGGATTAGAAAGTCTCTTTCAAACATGTATACTCTCTCTCTCTCTCTCTCTCTCTCTCTCTCTCTCTCTCTAGTTTTAAAATAACATCTTTTCTTTCAGGCACCTTCCAACTCTCTTCCAAGGTTGTATAAACCAAAGTCTCACATGTTGCTTGACAATGCCAATGTCGTGTGTTTTCTCCCTTCTTGAAGGTTAATATTGACCCCTTTGTGCCTCTATCTTTCATTGTTAGGTAGAATGTGTATGTTGCATTTTATCCATTAAAATAAAGAGAAAAGCTAAAAACATTACCGCAAGAATCCTCATATATGGTGAGTCTGAGGACATGGTGGTGGGCAGGTGGAGTCTTGAGGTGGGAAGGCTGGTGTCTGAGCCCATCTCTGCCCAATGAGAGCTTTGTGCAAAAGCCACTTGAAGCCATGGTAATGGTGGGTAGTTGAGAATGAAGGATTAAACTGAATAAGCAGCAATGAGTTCCTAAATGTGTTTGAGTTAGCGTTCTGTCTAGGCAGGTTTTTAGAACACTTTATGTACATGCACATATTTACATACGCTCATCCATACATGTATGATCCTTCCAATAAAAAAGTCACTTGACAAAGTTCAGTGCCATTCTGGGCGATTGCGCTGACATCTTGTTGAATTTCTAGGGTAGTGGAGCTGTAGACCTGTCCTGGAGCATAATTCTACCATCACTGTTCTTATTCCATCACCCGGAGCTCCAATCCAACCGTCTAATAACCATTTGCAAGCACAAGTCCCAAGATCAGTAAGATGATACCAATACTGACAGTGTAAATATAAACATCTGTTGCTAAGCAGGGTTGTGGATGATTTTCCCTAGTTTCATTTATCTTTCATTGCTCTGTTTACACGAGAGTGACTTACCAGTTCTATAAAAGATATCTTAGAATAGTTGTAATTTCATCCAGTTCTAACAAGTAATGCAGTTATTTATTCTACCTCTGAGTTACAACTCCAGCCCCCTTTCATTTTTTTTTTTCTGAAACAGGGTCTTGCTAAGTTGCCGAATGCCTTGCTAAGTTTGTGAGACTGGCCTCAAACCTGTGATCATCTTGTCTCAGCCTCCCAAGTACTGGGATTACAGGCATATGCCACCACGCTTGGTTCACCCCACAACTCTTGACTCCACAATGAAATAGTTTAAGAAGTATGATTCTATATGTAGACAATAGTCACAAAACATACCGAACACAAAAACTTGGGACTTAGCAAGTTAACACTACCACATGCCCATTCTGTCAGTAGTTGAAGGCGTAAACACTCACAAGTGATAGAGTCCTAGGATGCCGTGTTGGCCACCGCGCCCTTGAAGGAGTAGGGAAATGTATACATTTCGAGAGTTTCCCTGGTCACACCAGACAGTAACTTATTTCTGTTTTAGATGCCATGTGAAGTGTTTAGGCCAAGATTTCAAAGCGCCCGTCAAGGAGCAAGACAGGGTCAGTTACAGTGGATGTGCGCCTTGACAATCCACAGAGCAAGGACGCCGAGGAACGGAGCTCCGTGGCCTCGCTCTGCCCACTACACCCCAAACCGCACACCTGCACCTCCCAGCACCCACAGCGAGGCAATGATCGTATCTTTCAAGGCAGAAAGGCAACAGAGATCAGTTTTATAGCACACGTATGCAGCATCAGATCTACGTTCAGTTACTTAAATCAATGCTCTCTAGCTAAACAAGAAGAAAAGGGAGTTAGACGGTTAACTAAGGTCAGTCTCATAGGTCAGAGGAAAGGTTATGTTAACCCTTCATTTACCATCCTCCTGATATGTGACTTATGTTCAACCCACAGCAAACAAGGTGTCTGTGAAGAGATGCACATATGCACAGCAGGACTCGGCTTTGTCACGGGGACAGCAGTCTCCCTGGCGTCTCTGCACCAACCCAGCTATCATATGTCAAATTAATTGCGTATTTTTATCCTGGGGCTAATGGACGTAATCACAAGACAGTATTTAACAGTCGTATCATAGCACAGCACAATTTTTACTTAGTTTAGCAGAAACGTTCCCTTTTAAACATTCAAGTTTCAAACTGCATTTTAAAATCTTTACACCAAAATCTATCCCACCCACATCAAGAAATGACTTAGTGTTTAGCAACTTTATTTTAGTTCCTTAAGTAAGAAATCTCATGGTCCTCTTAAAAACTTTGCCTGTCATGTCTCACACTGGCCCATTAGTAAGTCTGAATAATCAGGTTTTTTGTTGTTTGTTTGGGTATGAGGGGTTGAGCACATCTGCTCAGCTATTCTATCTCCAAGCTATTCCCCAGCCCTATTTTATTTTTTATTTTGAAACAGGGTCATGCTAAATTGCTGATGCTGGCCTCGATCCTACAATCCTCCTGTCTCAGCCTCCATGCGTGGGGATTACGGGTTGTACCACCATAGCCCACTAATAAGTTTAAAAGAGCGGTTGCAATCCGCCATGAAGAACGCAGGCTTGCCCAAGTCTTCCAGCTCACACTTCTCTCAGGTTTATTTTCCTCTTGTTTGGCACACGTTTACAAGGCACACCATGACACATCAGTACATACGTGCATCTCGCGAAGATCAAATTAGAGCAGTTAGCATACCCATCACTTTAACATGTATCAGTCATTTGAGAGCACTCAAAGTCCACTCATCTAGCTATTTTCAAGTATATATTTTACTCCTGTGCAGTAAACAAACACCAGAACTCAGTCCTCCTAGTCGACTCTGACTTAGCACCTAGAGACCAGACTCCCTCCAACCCCCTCCCCAGCCGCTGGTGGCTGCCATCCTGCTGGCAAATTCTATGAGATCAGCTCTTTATGATTTTACAGCCAGGCGTGGTGGCACACATGTGTAATCCTTGCGCTTGGGAGGCGGAGACAGGAGGATCGCGCTGGTTTGAAGCCAGCCGTGCTGGCTTAAGAGACCCTTTCCAAATAAAATATAAAATAGGTCTGGGAGTGAAGCCCAGAGGTAGAAGGGTTCCATCCCCATTACCACCAAAAAAAAAAAAAAAAAATTTACATCCAGGCATGGTAGCGCATGCTTATAATCCCCGCGCTTGGGAGGCAGAGACAAGAGAATCACGCAGGTTCAAAACCAGCTGCACTGGCTTAAGAGACCCTGTTTCCAAATTTAAAAAATATAAAATAGGTCTGGAAGTGTAGCCTGGAGGTAGATTTACAGGATCCCCAGTACCACCAAAAAAAAAAAAAAAAAATTATAGATGAGTGTGATCTAGCACTTTTCAACATCTCAATTAGCTTTTCTTTTCTTTTCTTTCTTTTTTTTGGTGATACTGGGGATGGAACCCAGGGGCCTTCTACCTCCAGGCAATGTTTTCAGACCTGTTTTATATTTTATTTGGAAACAGGGTCTCTTAAGCCAGCTGAGGCTGGCTTCAAACCTGTGCGATCCTCCAATCTCAGCCTCCCAAGCGCAGGGATTACAAGCGTGCACCACCACGCCGCACATTCGACTAGCATTTTTATGATCATGGATAATTTTACTCAACTTTCCTGGCGTTTGTCACTAGACGGAGCAGAGAATTTCAATTAAATTTCTAAGTGTGGTTAAGGCACTAAACTTCAGGGGACAGTTCAAATAATGCTATGTCCGCGTATGAAGATATCACTACTGACGGACGTCACTAACATGGATGGGGAGGGAGGGAGATAGGGAGACGTGAAGGGAAATGCACCAGTGTGCGTGTTTGTTTGGTTTTTGTTTGCGTCATACTAGGGACTGAACCAGGGGGCATTCTAGCTCCAAGGTATACCCAGAGCACTTTTAAAAATTTTTTGTTTGGAAACAGGGTCTCACTAGGTTGCTGAACTTTTAACAGCTCACGTGGCCTCCTGGCCCTCATCAGCTCTGCTTCACTTGAGGGATGACCGCCTCTTTTTGAGTCTGTCTGTCTGTCTGTCTGTCCTCCCCCTGCCATCCACCCAGGTACAAATGTGGCTTTATTGTACGATGATGCAGCTTCTGGCTCTTGGCTCAGAGAATAGAAACTGAGCAACAAGAAGGCAGCTGCTTTCCCATCCTTCTTTCATGGCAGACCCAAACAAGTTTGGGAGGTCATAGAAACTGTCCTCCCATGGTATAGGTTTCTGCCCTGTACCAATACGGGATTTTTCCTGCTCCATGGCTAATGAGGTTGTTGTACCCACGCACCCAGCTAACTGGTGACTTTGGGGACATGCTTAGGTTGCTGTTCCCCAGAGCTTGAGAAAGCAGTGCCCGCCCTCCCCTTCTAGCAGGCCTGGAAAGCTCTGGCCAAGCTGAAACCCAATGACAGCAGGCCATTCTTTCATTTCCAGCCATCTGTGCGGAGCATGGTTTGACAGCAAAGTGCACAGAGAGAACAGCAAGGGCCCAGATTTCCAGGAGCTGCCTGCACCCCAAGGTAGCCTTGCCTTTTTCCTCCCAGCAATAAATTACACCTTCCCTGCACTCAGGCATGCTAGTCATCTAATGAGTGTTCCTCTGAAAGCTCACCGTCATGCTTGGCTTTCTGCAAAGCCTCTTTGTAGCCTCCTCCTTCCTCCTTCTACCTTCTCCTCCTCCTCCATCTCCATCTCCACCTCCCTCTTCCTCCTCCTCCCTATTCCTCCTCCTCCCTATTCCTTCTTTTCCTCCTCCATCTCCTCCTCCTCCTTCATCTCCTCCCCATTCTTCTCCTCCATCTCCTCCTTTACCTTCTCCTCCATCCCCTCCTCTTCCTCTTCCTCCTCTTTCTCTTTCTCCTTTGTGTTTTATTGTGGTACTGGAGGATGAATCTGAGCTACATCTACCTCTGAGCTACATCCCCAGCCTTATTTAGTTAGTTAGTTAAAGTATAGGGGCATTCTATCTCCAAGCTATATGCTCAGCCCTATTTTTTATTCTTTATTTTGAAACAGGGTCTAAGTTGCAGAGGGACCAAGTAGCTGAGGCTGGCCAGGAACCTGGATCCTATTGTCTCAACCTTCCAAATGCTGGGAATAAGTATGCACCACCACACCAGCTTATTTATTTTAAAACAGGATCTCGCTAAGATGCTGAGGGCCTTGCTAAGTTGCTGAGGCTGGCTTGAACCTGTGATGGACTCATCTCAGCCTCCCAAGTCGTGGGATTACAGACATGCACACCACGCCTGGCTACATCTGTCTTCTCAAAAGTCTTCCCATACCATTCTATCCTGTGCCACAGTTTACCCCTTCCTTTTTAGTGTTTTCCGATAAAGACACATATGCTTCTTGACCTAGATCGATAGTCTATTTTCACTGCAATATTCTCCAATGCAGGCACTGAGTTGGCGCTTAGTTGATAAGTACTGAGTTATCAATTAGTTGTTGGACTCGTGTTTGTCCAACATTTAGTCATGCACCATTCCTAAGAACTTTGAATCTTTATTGAGATAGCTGTATGCATGGGCCATTTGGAACATGAATACCTTCTTCTATGAGACCCTATTTGTTGGGCCCTAACGTCCAGGTTGAGAACATTCTTAGTTTTCAGACACGTTGCCACAAAATGAGATACAGCTGGCCACACCTGGGCTGTTTCTCCAAAGGAATTTAAGGAGTTGACA
The DNA here is from genome assembly GCF_963383645.1 of Muscardinus avellanarius. Classification (NCBI taxonomy): domain Eukaryota; kingdom Metazoa; phylum Chordata; class Mammalia; order Rodentia; family Gliridae; genus Muscardinus; species Muscardinus avellanarius. Next base: position 60,545,443 of record NC_137803.1, read on the forward strand.
CTCCGTGGACGTGGATGGGCCTAGGAAAGTGTGACTCCAGAGTGCACTCACTTGAAAATGTGGGCGAGTGCCACCCCCCGCATCCTCTCTTCACCCGGGACACACTTCCCCTCCCGCAGCTTATGAGAAAGTGGTCAGTCAGATGGTGCTGTAAAGTATCAGCCAGAGTTGGAAATTGGAAGAAAAACTGGAATGATGAAAAATACATAGACTGGAGAATAAAAAGGGGAGTTTTGGGGGCATGACTGTAATTGCTCGTATGATGTTTGCATAACTGAATTCAATGAATCAGTACTTTATTGAGGATTTTTTCATCAAGGTCAAGAGTGAAATTGATTTAAAAGTTGTCTTAATTTTCTTACCTTGTATGGGGGCCAAGATCATACCAGCCTTTTTTCTTTTTTTTCTTTTTTGTGGTACTAAGAATGGAACCCAGGGGCCTTCTACCTGCCGGTTATACCCCCAGACCTATTTTATATTTTATTTGGAAACAGGGTCTAAGTAGCTGAAGCTGGCATTGAACCTAAGCGATCCTTCTGTCTCAGCCTCCCAAGTACTAGGATTACAAGCGTGCGCCACCACACCCGGCTCACCAGCTTCTTAACGGGGTAAGAGAATTCCATGACTGTCTTTTGGGAACTAGCGTGTTGAGTGCTTAAGGGGTGAGACAAAAAGAATGGAAATACTGTGAGGGAACTTTTTTATTTTGAGGTGTCTGAGGATGGAACTCAGGGGCATCTGACCTCTGATCTGCCCTATTTCTTTTATTCTTTATTTTGAAATAGGGTCTCACTAAGTTGCAGAGGGCCTCACTTAGTAGCTGAGGCTATCTGCGAACCACAATCCTCCAGTCTCAGCCTCCCTAATGCTGGGATTACAAGCTTGAGCCACCATATCCAGCTGTGAGGAAACTTTTAAAGGTGACAGCGACACTCATTATTGTCAAGAATATGGTAATAGTTGGAGGGGTAAATCCATATGCTCAAACACATCGAACTGTAAATTTAAATAGGCACAGTTTATTGAGTTCCAATTCTACCCCCAATAAACAGTGTTTTAGAAGCCCACAACTGAAGTCTGAGCTTGGTACTTAGGCTCTGACATGCTGTGGCAAAGCCAGTGTCCCCATATCCAAAGAGGACAACTGCGCTCCACCATAGCCACGGCCTGAGAAGACCAGGAAGGAAGAAGACCTTGGGGACGCAAGCAGACCTGCACACTTTTCCAAAGACAAGCAGGACCATCCCCTGGGCACAATGACAATTTCCAGTGGAAAAATGACGGGAAAGACTGGCTCTTTCTGCGCTCCCTCACAGGACTTCAGCCAACCCACCATTTCTCTATGTAAAGACTTCCCAATTGTTTGAAAGGGAAGCCTGGTACACCCCAGCGCTGCTCCAGCACAGGGCAGCATGGGGCTCACAGGTGTCCTGATAGTTAGCTCTAGAGGAGGGGACAACGGAAATGCCTTAGGGGGCTTTACACCCCTCAGATGTGGACACACAATCTGTAAGGACATTTGGGGGATAAGAGGGCATTCCTTTGGCCTCCCCTGGTGTTCCAGACAAACCTGTCTTCCGGGCCAGTGCTCCTCTTAGGAATTCACTAAGCATATCCTCAACATTCTTTAAGGAGGAATTGTAGAAGCCAACCTTAAATCATTTAAGGTGGGAATGCAACTTGAAGCAATAGGAAGAACCCTTATCTGATCTGTCCTGCAAATAGCAGGCGGTTTGAAAGGACACAAAGTTCATGTTACATTTGAGGACTGGAAGGAGCTTTCGACCCCCGCTACAAGCACAATTCTCGAGACATTTTCCCAGCTGGGGGATGTCACTGGATAGACATCTTACAGTCATCAGGAAATAATGTTCCCATTGCAAAGAACAGAACAAAAGCAAGTCTGGTCTCTCCCGGGTGTCGCGGCTTGGCATTCAGTGTGACTTCGTGGAAAATGGCAGGTCAGGAAACCAGGCTGGTCAAAAGCACTCACAGGCTTCACTGCCCAAGAAGGGTGAGTTCCTTGAAAAGGCTTCCCTGAAAGAAAAAACAGGCAGCATTTATACTTCAGAGGCTCGGAGTCAGGAAGAGTCAATTAGCCGTGTATTCTCTTTCATCTCTGCTTGGGTCCAGTTGCTGGAACGAGACCCTGGCCTCCCATTTGGCGAAGTCGGATATGGCCGAGACTGCTGCAGGGGCACTGGTCATCTCTGCAAACAAGCAGGGGCGCAGTGCTCACCTGAGTCAGAAGAGCCCAGCAGCTGCCCCAGCTCTCCAGCAAGGGCCTGCGGCCGTGGCGCTCGGGCAGGCCCACCACGTGCGTCCCCTCTGACCGTTCTTGGATTCCTCCATAGAGGAGACGTGGTAGCTGCCTCCTCTGATGGGGATAATATTCTGCCCAACACTGCAAGATAGAAATGATAGAAGTCAGTCAGCAAAGGCAGTCCTGGCGGGGAACAAAAGTGCCGAGCCCTGTTTCCAAAGCCCCCACTGTAGGTCCTTCCTTGTCACACCAAAGCAACAGAGTATATGCGCCAGAAGCAGAACCCCTACCTTGAGGAAATTATGTGTCCGAGATACAAAGCTTTCTGAAAAGCCTAGTAATTCAGAAAACTGAGCCATGCCTGGAGAAAACCACAGATTCCTGTACCACCTCTGAAGGAATCTTTTCAGCCCATGTCAGTGGAACTCACTGGGCGTTCTGAATAAACCGCCATCGATTTCTACCAAGGACCATTACTGGGAGTCAGGAGCACCCATGTGCAGAGGAAGCCAGCGGGCCTACTTGAACAAGTGGCCCTGACCTTCCGTGCTCTGAAAACACAGTTCTACCAAGCACCTCCACATGGGTCTGTGGAGGGTTGTACAGTTGTGAAGGAGGCGGAACCTGAGACTGTGGAATTATGTCTGAAGCCTCCGGAAGACACGAGACTGATGGAAGGCTCTGCTGTGCCGCAGGGGTTCAGGCTGAGGCCAACAGGGAAGGTAGGTCACCACGCCAGGGGACTGGACAAGCCACAAGAACGCACTGTTGCGTCCCTTCTCGGCTGCTTGGATGCTGCCCTCTTTTTCTTGTTTTGGGAAAGTACTAGGAATGGAACTGCAGGGACATTCTACCTCTAAGCTACGTCCCTAGCACTTTATACATTTTTTTTTATCTTGAAACAGAGTCTTGCTAAGTTGCTGAGGCTGGCCTGAACCTGCATTCTTCTGTCTCATCCTCCCAAGTACTGGGATCACAGCTATGTGCCACCAGGTCTGGCCACTACTGTCTTAATATTTTTGTTTCTCTAAGAAGTCTTCCTTAAACACAAAGTTCCTGAAAATTGCAGGACTAACATTACAATCTGTTTCTCAAAACACCAGGTTGTGAGGTCATCATGCCCAACTTGGCACTTTTATATATCTTATTTTTGAATTGTACAGTTTATAAATATACTTTATACAGAAAACTGGAAAATTTGTATTGATTTTAGTAAACACTTATACATAGAACACATAAATTCCCAAGGGTAAAATATCAGGGGTTGACAATTTATATAAATAAATCCACATAAGTTTTGCCTGAGATGTAATGGTTTGGTTTAGAATGTACCCCTATCCCTCACAGAAACCAGGTTGTAATGTTACAAATGGGGCTTGGTTGCTAAGGAGGTGTCCCTAGAGATGCGGCCTGGGGACTGTACAGGTCTCCCTCCCCTCTTACTCTGCCTCAGGCCTCCGTGATGGGAGACCAGAGCTCCTCAGACCTAGCCTGACATGGACTGAACCTTGAAATCTCCCAAAACTATGAGCAAATAAATCCACCTTCCTCTACATGGTGGTCAGTTGTTTTGGATTATGGCAGTGAGAGTGTTGGTCTGGACAGGAGAGAATTTAATAGCTGCAACCAAATCATGGCTTCAACTTGACACTGCTGCCATTCAGGGCCGGATTATTCTCACTGGGGCTGAGCATGGTCGGATATTTAGCAGCATCCCGGGTATATAAACACACACCAGTTGTGCAATAAAAATGATCCTAGCCTGGTGGCACACGTCTATCATTCTAGTACTTTGGAGGCTGAAACAGTGGATCATCAGTTCAAGGCCAGACAGCAATTCAGCTTAGACTCCATTTCAAAATTAAAGCAGAAAAGGTCTGAAGGGGTAACGCAGAGGTAGAATATACCTGGGTTCAACCCCATAGTTTCAACAAAACACTGTGTCTAGACCAACAGGTTTAGAATCCCTGAACTAGATATGCCATCTCCTAGGTGAAGGTTCTGTTTCTACCATATGCTACTCATGCTGTTTTCCAAAAGGAATTTGCCATATACATACATACGTGCCATATACATAATTTCCTTTCTGTTATTTTGTACACATTTTAAAGAGTTCATAAGCTTTGGAGATAAATAAAAAACTTGGGTCTGTCTAAAGTCAGATATTTACCAGCCTTTAGGCTGATTTTGTTTAGTGGGGCCGTGGGTGGAACCTAGGATCCCTACAAGTTCGGCTCTGCCACTGAGCTACACCCTTTGACTTAGGATAGCAAATTTTAAGGTAGGTCATTTTACTCAAAAGACTAACGGTGAAAAGAATGGATTTTCATTTGCAAACGCGCCTTTTGTAAGGTCCATAAACTTTGTGAGAAGCTATAAGCAATGAACACCCCAGGAGCCAGATGACGAAGTCTTACAGATCAATCCTGTGAACTCAAAGGAGACATGCAGTTTCTGATTTAGGGCGGGAGGGGATAATTCCAACCTCTGGAGACCGCCTAAATTTAACGCCTGTCTCGCTGGCCATCATCCAGGTGCGGACCTGGCGGCCCTTGCTCACAGCACCCCCAGCCCCAGCTCCGCCCCACAAACAGGGCTGCTCCACTGCGCTTCCAGCTGCCAGAGAGCCACGGGTTGAGGCCGGCTCCAACCTCCGCCTCCCTCGGGCCTCTCTGGGCTGCAACCTGGGGCCATCTGTCCGCTCACCTCAACCAGGGGTGGCCACAGCTTGGGGTCTACATCTGTGGACAACACAACCTGGGTAAGAAGAAGTCTGAGACCAGCCCGCCCAACCGCCAAGCCAACTGTCACCAACCGCGGGAGGGGCCACGCCCATCCCCACAAGGTCCACGCCCACCGCCACGCCCATCTCCGCAAAGGCCACGCCCATTGCCAGCCCGGCCCCGCCCCACCAGGCTCTCTCCCTGCTGACACCGCCCCTGTTCTTAGGGTAGACTCCGCCCATCTCCCCTAATGCCACGCCCACCACCTGCCAAGCCACGCCCCATTGGTTCCTCTCCCAGTTCTGACCCCGCTCCTGCTCTAAAGATGTATGTCACTCATCTTCCCTGCCGCCATGCTCACCACCAGCCCGACCCAGTCCCATGGGTCCAGCCCTCCTCTGAAAGGGGAATCCACACATCTCCCCTACTGCCATGCCCACCACCAGCCCAGCCACGCCCCACTCATCCCTCTCCCAGCTATGACTCCGCCCCTGCTCTGAAGATGGACTCCGCGCATCTCCCCTACCACCACGCCCACTGTCAGCCCTGTCCCACCCCATTAGTCCTTCTCCCAGCTCTGACCCTACCCCTGCTCTGAAGGTGGACTCCGCCCATCTTCCCTATAACCATGCCCACCACCTGCCTGGCTGCGCCCCACCATGCCCTCTCCTAGCTTTGACCCCACCCTCCCTTTGACGGTAGACTCCGCCCACCGCCTGTCAAGCCCTGCCCCACTGGTTCTTCTCCCAGTTCTGACCCCGCCCATGCTTTGAAGATTGACTCCGCCCACCTCCCCTGCCACCACGCCCACCGCCATCCCAGCCACACCCCACTCATTCCTCTCCCCGTTCTGATCCCCCCCCTCTCTGAAGGTAGACTCCGCCCTTCTCTCCTGTTGCCACACCCACTGCCAGCCCAACCACGCCTTACTCATTTCTCTCCCAGCTCTGACTCCGCCCCTGCTCTGAAGATGAACTCCGCCCATCTCTCCTATCACCACGCCCACTGCCAGCCCTGTCCCACCCCATTGAGCCTTCTCCCAGCACTGACCCCACCCCTGCTCTGACGGTGGACTCCGCCCATCTCCCCTATTGCCACGCCCACTGCCAGGCCTCTTACAGTTCCCAGACCTGGTCTTCAAAACCAACTGGACACTGCCTATCCACCAGAACAACCCTCCCACTTCTAGGCGGCACTGGCCCATGGAGTCCTCTCGAGTTCGTAAAAGGTCGCCTCTCCTGCAGATTGACTCCTCCCACTTCAACCTTAACCACGCCCACAGCAAGCCGGCCCGCCCCTGCCTGGCATTCTTCTAGACCACGCCCTCCCGCGGCAGGTCTCTGTCCACACACCCACAACCCCTCCCGCGGCAGGTCTCTGTCCACTGCACCCGCTGCCAGGCCCCCTGCCCCGCTGTCTTGGTGGGGCCTTTGGTGTCTGCTCCAGGTGTGCTCAGCCCTCCAGGCGCAGGGGACTCCGCGCCCAGTTGGAGTTTCTAGAGCCTGGACAGGGGAGTATGTGGTTAATCGCCACAGAGGCCTGAGATGCCAGCCTCCCCTCGCTCATCCCAGACCAGGAGGCCGTGATGAGCCGTGCAGGTGTTTTCTTGCGGGGCCTATTTAGGAGCAGGACCCAGGTGAGGCTGGGAGAAGCATGGGGATGCAAGATGCTGAGGGCCCGGATATTCCTCGCAGGTGCCAAGAAAGCGGAGCAGCCAAGGCCTGTGTGCCAGGGGCAGCCCGTGGACCCGCGTTCCCGCGCTGGCGTGGGTGGCCGCAAGCACTAGGCGGCTCCTGGGTAAGTAGATGGATGTCAGGATGGGCCTGGCGGGGTCGAGGAGAACCCTGCGGAGCCAGCCGGGAGGGGAGTCCCCGCAGCAGCTGCCACTCTGGGACATACCGCTCCAGAAGTTTGGTGTTTCGCCGCCATTTGTACCAGGCCTTTGAGAGTCAACAGACCACGGTTTTCAGGCAGGACTCTGGCGTCCTTGGCGGAATCCAGCGCTCTTCAGCGGCCCAGGCTGGTTGGGAGGAAGCCCAGGTAGGCCACAGTCTGCATCAAGGAGCCAGAGGGCCCTGCAGAGGCGCCGACGCATGGGTTCAGGGTGGTGGGTGGTCGCAGAAAGTGACCATTAAGTCCCTTTCATCCAGAATGGCATTAATTCACCTTTATTCAAACAGCTATATTTACACTTTCCCTGGATAGCATTTTGAGTTGGTAAGTTCTATTCTCTCAGTCTTTCTAAGATGTGGTTTTGCTGTCTTGGGTATTGAATCATCCGTCCTCTATAGAATATATGATGTATGTGGTTTCTAGAGTTTTTAATCCGTCCTCTATATAATATAAGATGTACGTGTTTTCTAGAGTTGCGTTCATGAATGTTTATCTTTGGATTGAGAAGTCTGATTATTCTATCCAGGCTTTTTTTTTTTTTTTTTAGTTTATCCTGTTTGGAGTTTCCTAAATCTCTAATCTATTTTTATTCTATTTTGATTAGCATTTGATTAATTGTATATTTAGTAATGGGTCAGCATGATATTTTAAAACATGCTCACGGTGTGCACTGATGAAATTCAACCTCCCTGTGTCTACACTCTGGACGACTGTTAATCGTTCACTATTCTACATTCAGGTCAACGTTTCCCCAAGTTCCACATCGGAGACAAAACGTGCAGTGCTTGTCCTTGTGTCTGGCCTAAGTCATTAGACGTGGTGTCCTTCAGCTCCGTTCATTTCTCTGCACAGGCAGGAGCTCACGTTTATGACTAAATTATATTCCATTCTGTGTGTAGGTCATATCCTTATCCATCCATCCACAGATGGGCACCTGTGCTGATACCTTATCTGAGCTGTGAGTAGTGCCAGGACCAACATGGTTGTGCAGGTACAGGTGTCTCTTTGGTATACTGATTCATTTCCTTCTAATTTAGACCCAGAAGTGATTTGACTGGATCATGTGGTAGTTGTATTTTTTAGGTTTTTGAGGAACCTCTGTACTGTTCTCTACAATGTCTCTACAAATGTGAATTCTCATCAACAATGTATGAGAGTTTTTTTTTTTTCTACCTCCTTCCCAGAACTTATTGTCTGTTTGTTTTTTGGTAATAGTTATTCTAACTAGGGCATTGTAGTTTTGATTTACATTTCCCTGACAGCTATTGCTCTTAAGACATTTTCGTGTATTTATTGTCCATTTGTATTTCTTCTTTTGAAAACTGCCTGTTCAAATCACTTGTCCAGCCGGGCGTGGTGGCACACACTTGTCATCCCCGTGCTTGGGAGGCTGAGACAGGAGGATCACACAGGTTCAAAGCCAGCCTCAGCTACTTAGTGAGGCTCTCAGTTACTTAGTAAGACCCTGTTTCCAAATAAAATATAAAATGGATCTGGGAGTATATCCCGGAGGTAGAAAGCCTCTGGGTTCCACCCCCAGTACCACCAAAAAACAACCAAAAAAAACAAATCACTTGTCCATTATTGAGCTGGGTTAGTTAGTGTTCTTTGTTTAAGTTTGAGGTACTTCTATATTCTGGATATTAACCCTTGGTCAGATGAATAGTTTGCACATATTTTGTTCTACTGTGTAGACATCTCTTCACTCCATTTTGCCTTTGCCGTGCAGAAGGTTTTGAATTTTATGGAATCTCATCTGCCTCTTTTTACCTTTCTTCCTTGCGCTTCTGGTCACATCCAAAAAAACCCTTGCCAATGTCAGTGTCCCCAAGTATTTCCCCTCCCTTTTCCTCTGGTCCTTTTGTACCTTCAAGTTTTACAGTTAGGCCTTTGATCCACTTGGACCTGATTTTATTTTATTTTATTTTATTTTTCAGTGTTACCAAATAATTTATTTGGAATCAGAATTAAAAGATCATTTGACAGTTGTAAAATGTATGTTTATTCTGCTACTTCTAAAGTAGCAATACAACTAATCCACAACAAATTACCAGATTAATTTTACATTATTTCTTCAAGATTGAGGTTTTTCGATGGCTTCAAATCTCGGATCTTCAAATTTGAAGTTAGGAAATGTATTCATGTCTTCTTTACCAGACATTTGTTTAAGCTTAAAAAGCTCTCTGTCTAGGTCTTGCTGATATTCTGGGCCAGCATCAACAGGTGCTCCAGATGCCTGTCGCTTTGATTTGTATTCTCTAATCTTGTCCACGAAGAGTTTCTGTAATGGATCAAGTTTTAAATGCTACCGCTGTAACACCAATGTTCCTCCGCAAATGGACAGAGACGGCTGACCCAATGTCAGAGGAGAACTTGAAGATCCTCTGAAGAATCATGATGATTCTATGGTACTTGCACTCAGTCCCGAGCTGCCAGAGCCTCCGCCGCCACCTGGCTACTTCCGGCCCTGGCTCCGCCCCCCGGAGCTGATTTTAATACAGGATGAGAGGCAGGGGTCAAGTTTCCATCCTTCACATGTGGATATTTAGGTATCCCAGTACCATTTATGGGGGAGGCTGTTCTTTCTCTAAACTATGTTTTTGGTGTCTTCAGGTAGAATCTGTTGGTTGTGATTGTGATGGGAGGGTTTATTTCTGGGTCCTAGGTTCTGTTCCCTTGGTCTGTGCCTGTTTTTATGCCAGCACCATGCTACACAGCTTACTGTGGCTTCACAGTAGGCCTTGAAGTCAGGTCCCGCGATGCCTCCAGCTTTATTCTTTTTGTTCAGGATGACTTTGTCTATTCAGAGTGTTTCATGATTCTATATGACTTTTAGGATTGTATTTTCTAGTTACATGAAGACTGTCATTTGTATTGTGACGAGGATTGCACTGAATCTGTAAATCACTGGATACCACAGACATTTTTACAATATTCTTTCAATCTATGAACATGGGCAGCCTTTCCATTTTTGTGTGTGTGTGTGAGTTTCTCCAATTTCTTTCAATTTGCAATTTTCGTTGGAGAGGTCTTTTACTTCCTCGGCTAAATTGATCCTTAGCTATTTATTGTAGCTGTTGTGAGTGAGAATAGCTTCTGTGATTGCTTTCTCAGAGATCTTGTTGACGTATAAAAATGCTACTGATTTTTATATGATGATTTTGTATACTGTACCATTACTGAATTTGTTGACCAGTTCTCAACATTCTTTTGGTGGAGTCTTAGATTCTTTTCTTATAGGATCATATGATCTGCCAACAGGGATGCTTTATATACCTACTGATGTGCCTTTTTTATCTTTCTAATAAATAATTGTTCCAGCTAAAACTTACAGTCCTATACTGAATAAGGTCAGTGACAGTGGACACCCTTATCTTACTCCAATCTTAAAGGAAGTGCTTTCAGCCTTTCGCCATTCAGTATGGTATTGGTTGTGGTTTTGTCATCTAGAGCCTATTCCTGGAAGGATGATCCTTCTGATCCTTCATCTTTCTGTTTGTGGATGGATCACTGTCTGTTCTGTTTTCAAGTGTATCTGTCTTTTATCTCCATCCCGCTGCTATGAAGTCCCTCTGGTGATTTGTTTTTCACTCTAGGTGTTATATTTTTCGGTTCAATAGCGTCCACCCTTCAGCACGCCCACTAACTTCGGCTCCATCCCTAGCTCCCGCTGCCCTTCCCAGTCTGGAGACACAAAGGGAGCGTCTGGCTCTGTGTGGCTTCTGTCCACCCCCTTCACTTTGCTCCTCCACCGGCGGGTGGGCTCCCCAAGCCCTCTCTCCCGGCCACCTAGCGGGGATACACATAGCAGCCTTCAATTTTTAGCAAAGCTTTGACTGTATCTTACTCATAATAGACGATCACATTCAGACTTTGAACACAGGCTAAAAATTAAAATGTTGATGAAGTGTTAACTGCACAAAATGGTTCCGAATAAAATGAATTGCCATAACCTAGGAAGCTCCTCCAGCTGCAAACACAACCCTGTGTTATTTGATCTGCACACTGGAATTCAAGTTTTAAGACTTTATAATCAGGCGTTATGCACTACATATACTTAGAAACTAATGTTACTTTTAAATTGTGTTATTTAGAGAGAAAAAATAGATTTTCATTATGTTCTCATCCAAGCCCTTGCCATCGGCAGCTGCTCTAGGAACTAACGCTGGACTCTGGAGGGGTTGAAGGGCCCCTGAGCGGCGCCTTTGCTGCACCATGAAGGAATCCTGATCATTTTGACATTTCAGAGTATATTAAAATGAAAATTGTACTGCCTGTCATGAAAACTGTTAAGCTTATGGAACTTCTTTTGGGACTATCTTGCAAAAGAGGCCGATTTGGCATTTGTTTTATACTTATTGGATGACTCAGAGGAATGACATTTTTAAGGAATTGTTAAAGTTTATTGGAATAACTACACTGCTGAAGTACTTTTAGAATAAATGATAAGTTAATAACATTCAGTTCAACAATTGTTTACCAATAACCTCCCCTGGGTCCTCATTATATTAGCTCTGAGAGAGAGGGCAAGTAAATAGCCAACATAGTGTAGACTCTCCAGGAGATTTGATACAACTACAGGGTCTTTGGGGAATACTTCCAGTCTAAGGGGGAAATTTAAAACAGCTAAGCACCATTAAGGACCACAGCAGAGCCCTCACCAGAGTAATCATGGTGTCAGAAGGTTACTAGGAAGACTTAGTAAACACGTTAAGAGATGTGACTGTTCACAGCAAAATGGAGGTGTTGAGTAGACACATGTGGCATTATATAGTATTTCTGAAATTTTGGAAATTGTATGTTGTGGTTTGAGTATGGTTTGTCTCTCCTACAACTCACACAGGAATCTAATCGCCATCGTGACGGTGTTAGGAGGTGGGCCTTTAAGAAGTGAGAGTGAAGAGGTCTTAAAGAGAGATTGGTGTTTGTCTCGAGGGACAGGGTTCTCAAAGGACAGTAAGCGTCCTCCTGAGAGCAGGTGGTTATTAAAGCGAATCCAGCTCCCTCAGCCTTCTCGCCCTCGCCCTCCTCCCTGGGGTCCTCTGCTGTCTGAGCAGAAGCCAGCATCCTATCCTTAGACTTCCCAGCTTCCAAACTCTAGCCAAACAAAATCCTTTCCTTTACTAATTACCCAGTCTTAATACTATTATACAACAGACAGTGGACAAGGCCAGTAAAGAATATTTATCAGAAATATATGCTAAGATTTCAAGATCTGCCTCTGATACAACTTCAAGAAGCCAAGAGGAGAGTCAGTCAAGAGGCAGGAGACGCGTCCACGTCCACATTAGTGGCAGTGCCGAGGTGGGAAGACAGCCTGTGGCCTCCTGCTCAAACTCTTGACTCCTTACAGACATTCAGGACTGTGCTGGGGAATTACTGCTCCACTGGGAAGAAGGGATTATAGACTGGTATATAAATCACAAAGTTCCTAACTGTGGGAAGGGTCCTGAGCAGGGTGCAGGGAGGGATATGACTGAGGTAAGTCCTGGAGACTTGTCTCAGTCAAAGGTCCAAGCAGGCAACAGTGTGGGAAGGAATGTGAGTATGTGGGGGGAAAGAAAACAGGTGGCTGCCATGCTGAATTAAGATGCCAGTCAGCCATGGAAGAGGTTCCCTATTAGTGAAGAAAGGAGTGTCCCAAGCTCTAGGTGATACTGTCATTAAAGGTGATCTAATTAGACTTCCTTATCTCAGTATCACTAATTTCCTAGTCTGTCTGTCTGTCTTTCTGTCTTTCTCTGTCTTTCTTTTTCTGTAAATTGAACCCGGTGGCATTCTAACTCTGAGTACATTCCAGCCCCATTTGACTTTTTTATTTTTTATCAGCCTCTCAGTAAATTGCAGAGGGTTTTGCTAGGATTCTGAGGCTTGGCTTGAACCCATGATTCTCTTGTCTCACCCTCCCAAGTACTGGGATTACAGGCAAGCACCACCATGCCCAGCTCCCTGGTATTTATTTATTTATTTATTTATTTATTTATTTTATTTATTTATTTTATTTTAGAAAATAAAATATAGTGATCCAGGCATGGTAGTGCATGCCTGTAATCCTCGTACTTAGGAGGCTAAAACAAGAGGATCGTGGTTCTTGGACAGCCTCAGCTATTTAAGTGTGAGGTAGAATGCCCGTGGTGGGTTCAATCCCCAGTGCTGGAAAAAAATAAAGAAACTAGTAACTGATACCATTTTCAGAAAGTGAAAAAAAATAAAATGTGGAGCGCAAGTCAAGAGTGGTGGCGCATGCCTGTAATTCAGTACCTGGGAAGCTGAGGCAGGAGAATCATAGGTTCATGGCTAGTCTCAGCAACTTACTGAGGCACTTTTCAACATAAAAAAAACAAAAACTAAGCCGGGCGTGGTGGCGCACGCTTGTAATCCCCGCATTTGGGAGGCAGAGACAGGAGGATGGCGCAGGTTCGAAGCCAGCCGCACGTGCTGGCTTAGGAGACCCTGTTTCCAAATGAAAAAATGTAAAAATAGGTCTGGGAGTGTAGCCCAGAGGTAGAAGGGCTTCCAGGAACCCCAGTACCACCAAAAAATAAATAAATAAATAAATTTAAAAAAATAGAGCTCAGGGTTTAGAGGTAGAATGCTCCTGGGTTCAGTCCCCTGTCTGTCTGTCTGTCTGTCTCTTTCTCTTTCACACATACACGCACGCACATGCACATGCATGCACACACACAGTTTCAGCCACTGATCCACCATTTTGGGGAAAAGCCACCATCCAAACCTAACAGTGCTTAGAAAATGCCCACACACAACACCGCCCAGTGAGCATTTCTTTCAGGGTTGGCTCAGTTGTACTTCTAAGGTCTGTTTGGAAGTTTGCTCACCCAGGGCTCATGGCGATCTTGCCCAGCTGTCAACACAGCAGTACCCAAGTCCTCAGCCCAGCCAGCGCCGTGGCTCATGAATCACTAGCTGGTGCCTTAGAGGCTCCTAACCAGGAGTTCACGGAAACATGTGAGTGCCAGAAAATTGGTGAATTCTCTGAAACTACACACAGATTTAGGGGATTCATACATTTTTTCTGGGGGAGAGAATTTAGAGTTTTGGTTAGAACCTTACATTTTAAAGCGTGTGCAGAGCAGCCTGTTGGAGCCAGGTCTGCAGCCCCACAGCTGTGCAGTCCCCAGATCAGGTCTCCACAGGTCCCCTCCATCTTTTTTCCCTCTTTGCTGAGGTATAATTGATAAATACAATTATAAATAAAATTGTGTATAGCCAAGGTAAATACATGATGTCTTGGTATCTGCATATATTATGAAATAAATTAATGAAAATTCCATCAGTACTTGGGAGGCTGAGACAGCAGAATTGCAGGGTTGAGACCAGCCACAGCAACTTAGTGAAGATCTTAGTGAGACTCTGTTTTCAAAATAAAAAAATTAAATAGGGATGATGGTATGGCTCAGATGTATAAGAACCCTGCCTCCCCCCAAATAAAGGTATTATCACATACTTCACAGCAAAGGAAACACGCAGCAGATTAAGAAGACAAGATATGCGATGGAGGCATATTTGCAACTATACCTGCCATACTGCACTGGAATCCCAATGCTGTAAGGAACACCTACAGCTCAATAGATGGAAACAACTAGAAAGCGGGCAAAGGACTTAGACATTTCTGAGACGCAGACATGCAAATGGCCAGCAACAATATAAAGAGATGCCCAGTATGGCTAATGATGACGGATCCTCAAAAATTAAAAATTTAGAAAAAGCAATCCCACATTGGGCTTTGTAACCCAAAGAATTGAAATTGGGAGCTTGAAGAAGTACCCACATTCCCATTTTTTAAATTTTTTTGTTATTTATTTTCTCATTTATTTTTGTACTAGGTATTAAACCCACGAGCATTCTACCTCTGAGCTACAACATCAGCCCGCCCCCTTAGGTGGTGCTGGAGATTGGACCCAGGGGCATTCTATCTTCAAGCTACACCCTCATCCCTTTTTTATTTATTTATTTATTTATTTATTTATTTATTTATTTATTTATTTATTTGTGGTACTGGGGTTTCTGGAAGCCCTTCTACCACCAGGCTACACACCCAGACCTATTTTATACTTCTTTTTTATTTGCAAACAGGGTCTCTTAAACCAGCCCGGCTGGCTTCGAACCTGTGCCATCCTCCTGTCTCCGCCTCCCAGGCGCGGGGATGACAAGCGCGCGCCACCACGCCCGGCCTCCTTTTTTATTTTTGTTTGGAAACAGGCTCTTGCTGACATTCTCCTTGAGCCTGTGATCCTCCTGCTTCAGCCTCCCAAGTATTGGGATTACAGTTGTGCACCATTATGTGGGCTTACCAGCCCTTTGTATCGTTTATTTTGAGACAGGATCTCACTAAATTGCCTAGAGTCTTGCCAAGATTTGGAGGCTGGCCTCCAACCTACAACGCTCCTATCTCAGCCCCCCATGTACTGAGATTACAAGTGTGCGCCATCATACCTAGCCAAAATATCTATTAACAAGTGAATAGATAAAATGTGTCAATGGAATATCTTGAGAAGGTAGAGAATCCTGCCATGTGTGACGGTGTAGAATAAGCCAGTCAAAAAAGGATAAACAGTGCGTAATTCCACAGATATATGGTGGAATTATATAATTAATTATATATATGGTTTGTGCGTATGTGGGTTCACAGGGACAGAACAAAAGGAGGGTTGCCACGGGGAGTGGGGTGAAGTGGAAAGCTGTTTTCAACAGGTATACAGTCTCAATTTTGCAAGATGAAGAAATTCTGGAGATCATAGTACTCGGGAGGCTGAGCCAAGAGAATTTCAGGGTTGAGACCAGCCACAGAAATTTAGTAAGTATCTCTGCAACTTAGTGAGACTCTGTTTTCAAAATAAAAAATGAAATAGGGATGAGGGTATGTCTCAGAGGTATTAAGACCCTGCCTCCCCCCAAATAAAGGTATCATCCTGTGCTTCACCGCAAAGGAAACAACCACAGAGTGCCTCAGTGAAGCAGTTTTGTGTACTTAAAACTTTTATTAAGAATATCAGTGGCATGTGCCTTTAGCTACTCAGAGGATAAAGCAGAAGAATCGCTCGGGGCCAGGAGTTCCAGACCAGCCTGAAGAAATAGCACAGACCCTGTCTCTAAAGACAAACCAAGTCAACCAACCGAACAAAACTGGTTGAGAATACAGACCTCGTGTCAAATGTTTCATTATAAAAAAGTGACCACTTTCAAGAAGAGGAAGAAAAACGAATGGCTTACAAATGTAGTTATTGTTTTCCTCTAAGAGCTGAGTTGAATTTATTAGTTCTTTATAAAAGGTATTTTATATCTAGCTCCATAATGGGAGTTAGTACTGATTGATACCTGTTTTGTATCAAGGTTATACAAGCTGTCTTAAATGAGTTGATTAATTTCCTTATTTGGTCTTATTTCTGGTGTTTGGTAAAGCTTGCAGGTAAATCTATCTGGCTTTTGGACTTGATTACAGACACTCGCGACTGAAGATTAACGTGTACTAAGTCAGCCTGGCATGGCGGAGCATGCTTGTAATCCAGTACTTGGGAGGCTGAGACAGGAGGATCTTATATATGTGTATATATGGGCCGGGTGTGCAGCTCAGAGGTAGAATACCCCTGGGTTCAATCCCTAGGACCAGAAAGAAAGGAAAATGTGTGTGTGCGTGATTTTTGAATTTTTCTTTCACTTGTGAAAAAGTTGCCAATTTCACAAGGGGTGAAAGTAAAATTAATAATATAGGAAGAGGCAAGGTGTGGTAGTGTGTGTGTGTGTGTGTGTGTGTGTGTGTGAAAGCTGAGCTGCCAGGCTGGATCCTCCCGGAGCAAGGACGGATTGAAAGCGCTTCCTTCCCTCCCCTGGATCCTCCGTCTCCTGTGGCCGGGGCCTCTCCAACGTCTCCTGGGTGCTCTTTGTGACAACTGCCCAGTGTCACTGCTTGTTCATTACAGAAATTGAAACTTAAGATTTTCATAAAGAAATGAAAGTGCCGGGCATGGTGGCGCACACCTGTGATCCCCGCGCTTAGGAGGCTGAGACAGGAGGATCGCACAGATTCCAAGCCAGCCTCAGCTACCAAGTGAGGCTCTCAGCAACTTAGTGAGACCCTGTTTCCAAATAAAGCATAAAATAGGTCTGGGAGTATAGCCCAGAGGTAGAAAGCCTCTGGGTTCCACCCCCAGTACCACAAAAAAAAAAAAAAAGAAAAGAAAAAAAAAAGAAAGAAATGAAATGAAAGTGTTCTTACCCTCATCTAATTCATGGAAATTTGTAGAGATCTTTTTTTTTTGGTGGTGGTACTGGGGTTCCTGGAAGCCCTTCTACCTCCGGGCTACACTCCCAGACCTATTTTATATTTTTATTTAGAAACAGGGTCTCCTAAGCCAGCACGTGCGGCTGGCTTCGAACCTGCGCCATCCTCCTGTCTCCGCCTCCCAAGCGCGGGGATTACAAGCGTGCGCCACCACGCCCGGCCGAGATCCTTTTTTTAAAAGCCCAGAACACAAAATCTAAAATACTGTTAAAAATAATCAATAGAATATTTAGTGTTCGCAAAGATTCATTAGAAATAACTAAAAAGAGTGAGCCAGTGAATTGGACTTGCTTTTTAGACTTATTTAATCAAAGTATTTGTTGTACATGTGGTTTCACTTTAACATAAATAAGTTTCTCTCTGGAAATACTTAACATGGACTGGGAAATGAAATCTGAACTGAAGAAATTTTAATTCACGAGAATAATTCTCAAAATATCAGGAATGATTCCAATTGAGGGGATGGCTGGATTTAATCCATCAGAGGTCTGTAAACTGATTTGGTTTACAGACCAAATTTTGATTAAAAAAAAAATCAGCAGGACCACCCTTAGGTGCTTCCGTTATGCCCTTATTTTTATTCAGTGTCCCCCAATGTGCCGGGGGCTGCATGGTCCACGTTGGGAATCGAGGCAGGAAGTTCAGGGCTCAGTCCTAGGGCAGGAATGAGGGATGACTCCGTGCAGGTCGAAAGCCGAGCTGAAGTCGCAGGATTGCACGTGCGCGCCCTTTACCAGCGTGAGCCTCCTCAGGCACCCCCGGAACGGGGTCCGGCCGCTCAGACAGTTCTGCTTCACGTCATCTGTTCAGGGAAGGGCAGGAGACACAACAGGAACAAAAAGAATCTCAGACAGGTTCTCTACCCAAACAGCAGGGTATTTTTCCACACACTTGGCAAACAGCAGAAAACTTTTTTAATCTACAACACTTTCAAGGTATTACTGCGATGTAAAAAGTCACACAACAACAGAGGTCTGTTGTGCGTAATAGTTTCTTAGAACAGCTTGGAAGTGCATGATTTGTCCAACATCACTGCTGTGCCCCTAAAATGACTCCCGTTTGGGTTGTCATCTAAAGCGATGACCTCAATAGAACCGCCATCTTGACTCATATCAGACCCAGTGTGCTCCGGCTAACCTAATGATGTGTGTGTGTGTGTGTGGGGGGTATTTTAATTTAACTTTTCTAAAATCGTGAAGGATGTGTCATGACACCAAAAAGCTTTTTCAGTCTCCATTATCCCCCGGGCGTCAGCTTTCCCCGGTGCCCGCGCCCTCCATGTGGTGGTCAGGGTGGCTTCTCGCACTCACCGGGATAGCCCCCGACGTAGATGGGGTTGTGGGTGTCCACCGAGGTGGAGTGGGGGTGCGGGTTTTCGGCTACAACCGTGTTCCCATCCACAGTGAGAGCGATGCGGTGCTTGCTTTTGCTAGCTTGGACTGTGTGCCACCTCCCGTCACAGAGCGTCCTGGTGGCGCCCGGCTCGTACACCGCCATCATCCTCCCGGCGCCGTTGTTCACTTGGAACAAGAGCTGGGCAAGGCAAAGGTTGGGGTGAGTGTCTCACAGTCGAGGGGCGCAGTCCATCTGTGCCGTGCTCGTGAGTGGCTCAGAGCACGGCCTTCGGTCAGAAAGCAGGGCTGACTTGGAGAAACAAGGGGTTTGTAACTTAGCTCCTAGATGGTATAACTACTAGGGCCTGTGGTCACCTCCTCGGCAGGGAGCACAGCCACGTCTGGGCTTTGTTCAAGCCATAGCTGGAAGCTCTGCAGGGGACACTCACGACTCCCCGCGGCCCTGCAGTGGCTCCAGACAGGGAGCGGCAAACGGCAGAGGCACAGACCCGAGCTGGGCAGGAGCTGCGCAGGTCTTTTTTATGGGCTGCGTGATGGCTCTTTATACTTTATCTGCTAAAGTCCCGACCCATAGGGCCTCTCAGAATGTGACTGTATTTGGATACAAGGACTTTAAAGAGGTGATTTTAAATGAGATCAAGTAGGCCCTAAGCCAGTTTAATCAGTCTTCAGAAGACTGGGTTAGGCAGAACATGATGATATAGTCCTGTGATCCCAGTACTTGGGAGAATGAGACAAGAGGATCACAGGTTTGAGGCCAGCCTCAGCAACTTAGCAAGGCCCTCAGCAACTTAGTGAGATCCTATTTTAAAACAACAATAATAATAATAACCAGGTGTGGTGGCACACACTTATAATCACAGCATTCATGAGGCTGAGACCAGAGGATCACGGTTCACGGACAACCTCAGAGAGACTCTGTTCCAAAATAAAGAATAAAAATAAGGAGATTCAAGAGAAGGAGACAGGGAACAAAACCACAGGCCCCGAGGCAGAAGAGACGAAAGTACTGGAAAGTGTTGAGCTCCATCTGTTCCAGCCAGTGGAGGGACAGAAGCTGAGGGGCCAGTGCAGAAGAATAATGGAAAATAGAACACATTCTGCATTGAGAAGTTAGAGTATGGCACATCTCATGAAGTGATACTCTGCATTAAAAAATGAACCGCTGCCGGGAATGGGGGCGCACGCTTGTCATCCCAGCATTCAGGAGGCTGAGACGGGAGGATCGTGACTCTTGGCCAGCCTCAGCTACTTAGTGAGGCCCTCTGCAACTCAGTGAGACCCTGTTTCAAAAAAAACAAAGAATAAGCAGTAATACTGGGGTGTAGCTTGGAGGTAGAATGCCCCTGGACTCCATCCCTAGTACCACAAACACAAAAAAAAGAAATGAAAAGAAAGGAATCATTGATACACAAACCTGGATGAACTTTGAGAAATCAGGCCGCATGTAAAAAGGCTTGGGATACTTAACTGCATGAACTTGCAACACTCGTGAAATAACGGAGCGATTGGGTGAGAGGCTGCCGGGGTTAGGGACGCAGGGTGGTGGTTGTAGCTACAGAACCGTAGCTTGAGGTGGGGAAGCCTTGTCGTAATGACGCAATTAAGTATTCTGATTGCGGTGATGGTTCCACATGCGTATCACAAGGCAAACACACGCTCACGCACACACACACGCACACTTGCACAACTGGTGTACCTGCACAAGCTCTGGGGCTTTCTCCGGTGCCCCTGGCACGCGTGTAATGAGGCCCTGAAGTCAGGCACGGAGCTGCCACTAGGGAGCTGAGTAAAGGGCGCACAGGGACCTCACTGGACTTTTTTTTTTTTTTTTTTTTTTCAGCTTGCCATGAATCTGTAATTATTTGCAAATGAAAAGTTTAAAAAAATGATCTGAAGAGACCGGGCACCGGGTTGGCAGCAAGGTTCAGGGGGAAAGTTCTGTGTATTGTAGTTGCAATAAGCTTAATTTCAAATATATAAAGTGCTATCTTAAAAGAGCTTTTTAGGATCATAGCTTTTTAAAAAACATCCGTGGGTCAGGCTGTGGGAGAGGTACAGAAAGCACCAGTCATTTTTCAGTGATGAGCAAAGATCTGCTGGATGCAGGGTGCACACCTATAATCCCAGTACTTGGGAGGCTGAGACAGGAGCATCATAGGTTTGAGGGCAGCCTGGGCAACTTAGCAAGACCCTACTTCAAAATTTAAAATAAAAGAGAAAATAAAAATAAAAAGGGATGGGGGTGTAGCTAGGAGGTAGAAAAAAAGAAAGAAAGAAAAGAAAATAATGGAGTTATCAGACAGAAGTTGGGATCTAGATATTTTACTGTTTTTCAGCCGCTGTCTCTGACCCTGGGGTGAAGCGCCCACCTTGCCATTTACAATCTCCAGGCCGATGGCATCCACTTTGGCACTGCTGATCCCCAGGAGAACACCGTTCTCCGAGGAGGTGCGGAACTCCAGAGAGATGTTTAAATCTGACCGGACTCTGTAACCTTCTTTGACTGAAATATACAAAGACAGCGGCGAGTCAGAAGTAAGCCCTGCTGGCCCTGCTGGGTGCCGGCTGGGCTGGCCACACAGTAGAGACCTAAAATCAACAAGAGCCGGGCATGGTGGCGCACACGTGTGATCCCAGCATTTGGGAGGCCGAGACTGGAGGATCGCGGTTCGTGGTTTTGCAACTCAGTGAGACCCTGTTTCAAAATAAAGAATAAAGAATAGGGCTGGGGGTGTAGCTCGAAGGTAGAATGCCCCTGGGTTTCATCCCCAACACCGCAAAAACAACAACAATAACCGAAAGTGCTGGGGATCTAGTACTTGGTTCTACTCGGCACCACCAAAAAAGAAACAGTCACTTGTGATCAGCAGGGACATCCTGACAGAAATTCCCAAAGCCAGTGATACTGCCCCCAGGGGAGACACTGGGCCAATGCAGGGGCAGTTGTAGCTTGGGTACAAATTGGAGGGCACTAAGATTTATTCAAGGGGAGATCAGGATGGTGGAGGCACCCAGAAGGCACTGAAGGTATTTTTTCTGAAAAGGGAACGGTGGGCATAGTTTGGGAATCTATGTTCTACAGCTCTGGCATTTGGTGCCCAGGTCCTGCAGACATGCCCGTCTCTGGCCATCTTCCCATGGGCCCACATCCCTCTTCATCAGCTAGGAACAGTGGACTATTTTCCCAGTATCTAGAACCTGCTATTATACTTTCCTTGTGTCTCACACTCCACACTAGGTTTTATAGAAAGGCAGAACCAAGTCCAGAGTGGTGACACACGCCTGTCATCCCAGTACTTGGAAGACTGAGATAGGAGGTCAGCCTCAGCAACTTAATAAAGCACTATATCAAAATAAAAAAATTAAAAGAGCTATAGGTGCACCTATAGGAAGGTTCAATCACCTATACAAAAAATTAAAAATGTGCAGACTGAATGGAATGATTTTTATTGCAGAGTTTTTTTTAAAAAAAGCTGAGATACTGAAATGAAATTAGCCATCACTGGCAGTGTTACTGCGATTAAGGCTGAAGGGAAAATGGGCGGAGATGGTGTTACCAGGGTCGAGCAGCCAGGGATCTCTGGGGAGCTGAGGCCACAGAGTGGCTGGGGCCTTAGTCTGGGAGTTGACTGGAAGTACTGAATAAAGTCGTCTTTTGACTTGCTGCTCACCCAGCCTCCTGCCAGAGCCCCTGGTGCTGGTGGGTGTCAATATTTTGTGTGGCTGATTTCTAATCCAAAGGCCTTTATTAACGTGGAGAATTAATGTGTCTTACATAAACTTGGGGGAAGTACAGGCAGAGCCAGCACCCCATTTTTGCCTGCATTTGAAGGTCACCAGTCCTGGCAGGAGAAAACCTCCAGTCAGGCCTCCTGAAGCACCCAGACTGAGAAGGCTTTTACACGAGAGGCAAGAAATTGGGAGTGTGCGGGGATGCTCAGCTACATGGGCCTTGTCCAGCTGGGCCCTGGCTGGTCATGCATCTCTTGGATCCATGTGATGGGAGAGCACCGCTAATTTCAAAGACTTGGTCTACATACCAAGAGCTGCGTATCCACTTCCTTCAAAGAAAGAGCCTTCCTGGGCCACTGCAAAGCACCTTTCCACTGCAAAGGAGGACACCGAGCGCTCCTTGTCCATCTGTCTGTTGTTGACCGTCACCTCCCTGATGCAGGCCGGGATGCTGTGGGTGATCTACACCAAAGATGGTGGCGATTATACCGAGGTTAAGACCAGTGTTTCCTCTACCTCATCAGCTTTGTCTCATCAAAACCCATTACGATATTATCTTTTGAGACTGAAAAATGTAATTGCTTTAATACTTCTACCATTTGAGTGCCTTGGCTAATCATGTGAAAGTGCTTTCTATTATTTTAGTGAACTGTTGCAAATCAAGAATGCTGAGCCGGGCGTGGTGGCGCACGCTTGTAATCCCCGCGCTTGGGAGGCGGAGACAGGAAGATCGCCAGCCTCAGTGACTAAGAGACCCTGTTTCCAAATAAAGTATAAAATAGGTCTGGGAGTGTAGCCCAGAGATAGAAGGGTTTCCAGGAACCCCAGTACCATCAAACAACAACAACAACAAAAGAATGCTAAAGTGGGCATGGTGGTGCAGGCTTGTAATCCCAGCATTCCAGAGGCCGAGGCAAGAGGATTGTGGTTTGTGGACAGCCTCAGCTGCTTAGTGAGGCCCTTTGCAACTGAGTGAGACCCTGTTTCAAAATAAAGAATAAAGCTGGGCATGGTGGCGCACACTTGTAATTCCAGCACTTGAGAGGCTGAGACAGGAGGATCGCACAGGTTCAAAGCCAGCCTCAGTTACTGCGTGAGGCTCTCGGCAACTTAGTGAGACCCTGATGCCAAATAAAATATAAAATAGGTCTTGGAGTAAAGGTAGAAAAGCCCTTGAGTTCCACCTCCTGTACCACAAAAAAATAATAAAAATTAAAATTAAGAATGCTGTGTCCAATAATGTGCAAATACAAATTTTCTAGATTTCCCCAAAATGTTTTGGGCTCAGTGGCTAAGGAAGGATATGTTCGTGAACTGACAGCCAGGAAAAGCTTGTTGGACACCAAGGGAAGCTACAACACGGTCTATGAACAGGCCTCGGAGGTCTGCGTCTCCCAGGTGAGTCCAGGCACAAAGAAGGCAATGTAAACAGAAACATGCAAAGAATAAGTTCCTCCACCAAGAAAATACAAGCACAACAAAGGCCAATGGCCCTTCCAGAAAATGATGCTTACGCTGCCCAGTTTCCTGGCCCGGTAGTGGGCAGGAAGGCCTCCCAGGTACAGCTTTCCTTCCACATCCAGGCTGGTCGCGTCTCCTACTATGGTCACCGCCGAGGATTCCTGGTCATCAACCGTGATGAAGGCTTTTCTTTTAACAAACTCTGTCTTGACCTACAGCAAGATGAGAACCTCCATGATTTCTAAGCATCTGAGAAAATGTTAATAGATACATGCTTGCAATGAATGTTCTTATAGCTCTAACAGCCCAGAAGAAACCCAAAAGAATGACTTTGGTTTCTGCACGGTTCTTGCAAACAGGCTGAGCCTGGTGGAAGAGGGGAAGCAGACTGTGGACCACAGTCCACAGAGCACTGCAGAGTCCTGGTTACTAGGAAGCAAAGCCCTATGGGCAGCTGTATCCTTCTGAGACATGAGGGAGCTTTGCCAACTTCTTGTCCAATTGGAAATATATGTGGTATCTTCCATCCATTCTGGCAACATTTGCGAGGATCTATTAGGTGCTGGGCATTTTCTAAGGCCTGGGGATGTTTCCCACCGACCTTGCATTATCCAGGCAGCTACCAGAACAAGGCAAGCTAGAATGCAGCAGGCATAATTCCCTTCCCAGAAATGGAGCACGCACCGGAGGTCAACGGGATACAATGGAACGGGTGATCACAAGCCTCCAAGGACGTACCGTGTGCCATCTGCCATTGCTGAGATGTGTGGGGTGAGAGACCTTGGTTTGGCCTTTACCCAGGTCAAACATGAAGTGCAGGCGGCCCCCGTGGAGCTGCAGTGCGGCGTAGTCCAGCTGGTTCTGATGGGCCATGTAGTAAATCAGGCCACTGGAGGCGAATGTCCGGATGTTTAGCTGGACCAGGAGCCTGGAGGAGGGGGAGGAGGAGGAGGAGAAGGAGGAGGAGGAGGAGGAGGAGGAGGAGGAGGAGGAGGAGGAGGAGGAAGGAAAAAGAGGAGGAAGAGGAGGAGGAGTCAGCCCCAGAAAAGAACATGCTGGGCTCTGAAGTTTTGCTTGGTTTTGTTTTGGGTTTTGTAGTACTGGGGATTGAGCCCAGGGGCATTCTACCTCTGAGCTACATGCCCATCCCTATTTTATTTTTTACTTCTAAATAGGTCTACTCTAAGTGGCTGAGGCTGGCCTCCAGCCTGTGATCCTCCTGCTGAAGCCTCCCAAGTACTGGGATTGTAGATGTTCACCACCCTGCCCAGCACTTTAAAGTTTTAAATCACCTCCAAGAGAGAAAGCAGATGTTGTTTTGGCATTTATATTTAACTTCTCGAGAGAGGTAAGGGTTCTTCCTGCCACCCACTCACGCATCTGTTCACTTAAGGGATGGCTGCTGCACCCTTGTCTGCCAGTGAAAAGCAGCGAACACAGAGGATGATCCTCTGTCACGAAACTGCTGCCAGAAACAGGGCAGCATGCTCAGCAGGGTGGAGATGCTGCCTTGGGGTGGTGCTGGGCGTCAGGCGGCCACACTGCAAAGACAGTCCTTCCGCTAAGCTGTGTATGACAGTGAGGGGCCAGACCCCACACAGCTGAGCACGAAACACTTTCTCTGTTTTAGAACAATACTGAGTTCTTTAAATAAGGGGCTCTTTTAATGAGCTGGGTGCGGTGGCGCATGCCTGTAATGCCAGCTGCTTGGGAGGCTGAGACCAGAGATTGCAGGTTTGATGGCAGCCTGGGCAACTCAGTAACACCCTGACTCAAAATTAAAAAGGACTGGGGATGTAGCTTAGTGAATCCCCAATCCTGGGGCACAAGGGGAGTCTTGATGATGGTTGGCAGCCAGGACCCTCGCCTGTGGCCCTGTGGGGGCTCGAGCCACCCCAGGGGCGGCAGAAGGCTGCATCCCTGTGAGCCTCCATCAGAGACCCGCCAAGCAGCGAGACACCTACCTCTTTCTCACCGCGGACTGATTAAGAGGCAACACCAAGTGGCTGCTTTGCGACAGCCCAAACTGGTGAGCGCCGGGCAAGTACTCTGGCGCCGCGTCCTCCGCACACTGCTTCTGCAAGAGACACAACCGACACTCAGCCCTCGCCGCCAGGACTCCACACACAGACACACTCTTGCGGGAAGAAAACTGAGAAGCCATTGCACCCAAACAGCAGCGGACGCCCGCATGCCCTCGCTGTCATCTAGATGCCTGGCTTAAGGGAAGCACTCGCCAGTGCCCTTTCTCTCTGAGGATGCCGTCAGAGCCTGTCTCCACCTTCCTCCCACTCAAGTGCCCTTACAGTCACAGGGACCCTGGAGGCCCTCCCAGGACTGCCCATCAGGCCTGGGGACATAGGCTTGGCTGGCCTTCTCGACGCTCGGGCATGGCCCCGAGAGGGAGGTGCCCACGGGTGACCGGGTGACGGAACCCCAAGCCAATTGAGGCCTAGAATCCCAGCTTTCCAGCAGAGTGGAAGATGTGGTCAACAAAACCGTCCCGAGCCCAGTGTGGGTCCTGCTTCGAAGGCGCTGCCTTTGGACGACTGGGCCACCTTCAAAGTGACGACGGTGCACCCTGGTCACCGAAGAAACGGGGAGCCCAGGACGGGGAGCAACTGACGCAGAACCAGGGTTAGCTTTTCCTAAATGATCTGAAGCTTTTGTTTTCCTTAAGCAGCAATGATGTAGACGATAACTTCATTAAATACTTATTTTATGCATCCCCAGCTAACCCTAAGCTGATAATGAGGCATTGTCAAAACCCTACTGCACGTAACTGGAAACGCTGCCAGCCACCTCCGGGCTGGCGCAGAGAACCATCCTCCCCCTGCCTCCGTTCTGTTTCCTCTCACAGCACGATGGTCCCTGGGAGTCACTGTCCCAGGCTCCTCTGGCAAATGTCTGCTGGACATTCTGCTCCTGGAGGAGCTGGGGGGTCGGCCAGAGGCAGGTAGAGAAGGAATGGGACATCTCTACCTCCCTTCCGCTTCAGACGGCCTCCCTGGGGCTCAGATGGCACAGGGCCCCTCTGCCTCTTGTCCCCTGGCTGCTGGCCTGGCGACACCACCTGCCTCCTCTGCTTCTCACCCCGGGTCCCGCTGTCCCAACCCCTTTACGACTGGGCCCTGCCCTCATCTCCCCAGCATGCACTCTCTTTCTGACTACAGCTGGCCGATACCATCCTAGGAAGCCTCTCTTACGGGATGCGGGAGAGCCTGGGGCCCTGGCGGGGGCTCGAGGTCCTCTCCACGAAGGGACAGCTTGGGACTCTCCAAAACCAAGCAGGTGTCCATGTCCACTTGCTCATAGCCAACCGCATTGGTGAAATGCAAAAGTCTAAGTGCACACAAAAAAGTGTTATCAAAATTAAGACATTACGAACTAACAGAAACCCGTGCCGTTTCGTTATTCATTACTGCCAATTACAATCCACTAAAATCCATGAGTAGCTGAGTGTGGTGGCACACGCCTTGTAACCCAGGACTTGGGAGGCTGAGACGGCAGCCTGCCAACTTAGCAAGACCCTGATTCAAAACAAAATCCAAACAGAGCTTAGAGTGTAGCTTAGAAGGTAAAATGCCCCTGGCTTCAATCCCTAGTACCACCAAATCAAACCAAACCAAAAACATGAGATATTTCTTATTATGTTACCCAATGTCCTTCACGATAACTAAGAGTCATATCTGGTTACCGTCTTCTTGAAATAACAACCCACCCTAGATGACCTCACACTAGGACCTAGTCCTTCTTTTGCAACCCAGAGGCACGGTTGATTCTGTCCCCTCTGCAGCCATGGCTGGGCCGTGCCAGGGCGGTCTGTCTCCAACTCCCACAGCACTGCACGGAGCCTCCATTAAACACCGACCTCTTGCCTGTAGGTTGCCCTGCCAGGAGGTCTCGATGGACTTGTTATTTGCCCTCTCCCTAGTGTGCCCGGTGACTGCAGGGATCCCGCGAGGACTTCCCCAGGACCCTGCTCTGAACCACACAGCAAGGGTTCTGCCCTATCAAGTCTTGGGCCTCATGGCTGAGGTCGATCAAACTACATCCTCAGTTGCTTTTGTCTAAAACAGTCTTGCTAAGTTGCTCAGGGTCTCGATTCATTGTGAAGCTGGCCTTGATCTGTGATCCTCTCGTCTCAGCCTCCCAAGTACTGGGATTACAGGTATGTACCATCACACCCAGCTTGGTAGTGGGGATTCAGCCAGGGCATTCTACCCCTGAGCTATACCCCAGCCCATTTTTTTTATTATTATTTTGAAACAGGCTCTTGCTAAGTTGCTCAGCCTGGCTTCAAACAGGTGATTCCTATCTTAGTCTCCCAAGCAGAGATTATAGGTGCGAGTCACTGTGTGTGTGTGTGTGTGTGTGTGTGTGTGTGTGTGTGTGTGTGTGAGAGAGAGAGAGAGAGAGAAAGAGAGAGAGAGAGAGAGAGAGAGAGAGAGAGAGAGAGAGAGAGAGAGAGAGACAGACAGACAGACAGACAGAGACAGAGACTGGGGACTGAAGGACTGATTGACCCAGTGGCATTCTACTCCTGAGCTACTTCCCCAGCCTGATTTTTATTTTGAAACAGAGTCTAAGTTGCCAAGGCTGGCCTTGAACCTATGATCTTCTTTCTCAGCCTCCCAAGCCTTGTATTACAGGTATGTGCCACTGTGCTCTGCTCTATGCTTTTAAACTTAGACAAATTTATATTTTAAAACTCAGCCATTTAAAAATTATTTATTTATTTATTTATTTATTTATTTATTTATTTATTTATTTTGGCACTGGGGATTGAACCCCAGGGCATTCCACCTCCAAGCTACACCCCAGCCCTTTTGATTTTTTCTTTTGAAACGGGGTCTGGCTAGGTTGCTGAGATCTTACTACCTGCTGAAGCTACTCTGGAACCTGCAACCCTCCTGTCTCAGCCTCCCAAGCTCAGCCATTTATTGACAAACCCACGGGGCTATAATGATTTTTTAAAAGTAAAATAGGATGACCAGTTCTGTGCATCATTCTAACCCAATAAAACCCAGTAGGAGGGACTTTGGTGCTAGAACAATGGGGTTCGTTTGTTAGTTGAGAACACGCACAATTTTACGCAATCTTGGAGCCAGGGGCGGTGGCGCACGCTGTAATCCCAGCATTTGGGAGGCTGAGACAGGAGGATCTCAGTTTATGGCCAGCCTCAGCTACTTAGCGAGGCCATTTGCAACTCAGTGAGACCGTATTTCAAAAAATAAAAAATAGAGCTGGAGGTGTCGCTCAGAGGTAGAATGCCCCTGGGTACCATCCCTAGTACTGAAAAAAAATTTTTTTTTGGCAATCTCAAACAGCAAACTTCGGTGGCAGATGAGTACTAGCAGTCCCCAGGAAGACCAGAACATGACAGGCAGGCTGACAGCCAGGCACACATACTCCATGTCCAAGACCAGGTTCTTGATGCAGCCCTGGAATGAGGCCCTCCTCTTGAGCACCGAGGTCCCCACGCCCTCGGGGACGCCGCCTATGTACAGGCGGGAGACATTTATTGCCTTGTTTCCCACCAGGGGGCCCAGCTTCATTTCTACAGGGTTGGTCTCATCCAGTTGCACAGTGATAATTCTGAAGGATCAAAAGAGGAAATACAGTCTTTTAAATACAATGAAACAATAGCTCGATTTTTATGCACGATCCCCACACATTCTTACTGAATAAGAGTTCCATGAAGGGAAATTTTAACTTGACATCAAATCTAAATTAAAGGGTGAATCAATCTTGAAAATTAAACCTTTCAATTAAACATTCTCCAGCAATAAGCATCCTTGAATCCAACTGTTAAAAAACAACTATATGTAATAATTGTATATAATACAGTATATGTATTAGGCCTTTAGTATATATACTTTCACCTATCCCAAAACTTCCCAGTGTGCTGTTAAGACATGCCTTCTGTAGTTTTGTCTTCTCAGTCTTGCTCTACAAATATGTTGAAATGATCCTAATAATGCTCTCATTCTATTTGCCTCAGAATTAATCTAATGTAAAAATGTACAGTAACATTTGTAAGGTTAACGTATGGAACCTTACTAGGCAAGGTTAACACAATGTTCTTAAACATATCGAAGTCAACCACTAAGCCAAGCAAGGGAGGGAGGGATGGGGAGGGAATGGGTGGGAAGTGGGCAGGGGATAAGTCAGTGATGTGTACATGTGTGTCCACACAGGTTTTTTACCCCAATATGATGTATGAATATAATGCTCCGATAAAAAATTTTTAAAAAAGATGAAATTGGTTGCCAAAGAAGTCTTCTGGCAAGTCTCTAGAGTAATTCTTTTGAAAGGACAAGAACTGACGGCCAGTGCTGTTGTGCTGATGATCCCGTCGTTCAACTGCGCAGGTTAACAAAGTTCCCCGAGCCCTTTGAGGCCGCCCTCCCCGCGACTCCAGGGCCCGCTGGGCCGTACCTCTGGGTCCTAGCCACGGAGACGGAATGCTCCTGGCCGTCACTGGAGGCGCCGCGGGGAGCGTGCAGGAGAGCCTTCCGCAGGCCGGTCCCGTCCCCAGCGTCCACGTGCACTTCAACATGGCCGTCAACGAGCAGGATGGAGAAGAAGGGCTGAGGAAGGGGCAGAGGGGGAGATTCCCACCCAAAGCACATTACAAGTGGTTTGTAAACATTTCATCGTATGTTTATAATGTGGAAATAGTTACAGCAAGTAAGCGGTTTCTCAAGAATCTCACCGTCTGTCACACCCATTTTAGCTGTTGCGTATAATTTTTTAATAGCTATTTATATAATTTGCATTGCTCGTGATGCCATTACCGCGAAGCAGAGCTCTGATTCCAATTTATACATCCTCATGCTTAGGACTTACGGTACATGATGTACCAACAAGTTGATATATTGTAATTTGCCTTTTTGTGAATGAAATTTTAGGTAGTTTTTAGTTTCTTGTTATCACACATGTGAACACTAAATCCGACTTTCTTTAGGCTGTGAAATTGGTAAGTGGCATTAAAAGGAGGTTGAGGAGTTTTAAAAAATATTTTAAATGAAAATATGTTTGTTTTTATGTTATCAATAAGCACATCTTTGCTGGTATAAGAAACAGGCCAATTAAATGCTACATTTTGACAAAGCTTGTTGAATTTTCAAATTGAAAGATCTGTTAAAAACTGTTTATTGTAACTCTTCACTGTTGAAAATGTGCGAAGCTCTTAAAACTTTGCCATATTGAAAAGAGGCAGAGCAATCTATAGAGCCACCAGCAAAAGTGGAATATGAGTATTTCACAACATTCTTACCAACATCGGGTGATACATTCATTTTTGCTGGCTAAGTAAGAAAACTTTAAGAATAAACCTAGTAGGACTGGTGAAGGTAAATATTTTAGCAGTGGTTCAGAGTAAAACACCATAAGAATTACCATAAACCCAGAAACTCTGGGTTTGGACCCAAAACAATCAAAAACAGGAACTCAGATAAATATTTGTACACATAGGGTCTTAGCAGCATCAAAAACAAAACAAAACAAAATGGCCGGGCGTGGTGGCACATGCTTGTAATTCCTGTGCTTGCGAGGTGGAGACAGGTGGATTGCACTGGTTCGAAGCCAGCCTCGCTGGCTTAAGAGACCCTATTTCCAAATAAAAATATTTTTTAAAAATAGGTCTGGGAGTGTAGCCCAGAGGTAAACGGTCTTCCAGGAACCCCAGTACCACAAAAAAAAAAAAAAAAAAAAACCAAAAGGCACAAATAACCCAATATACATCAATAGACTGATAAACCATGAAACCATGGTGCGTATGCTCAGGGAAATTTTATTCAGCCCTAAACAGGGATGGATTATAAATATATAATGTGGGTAAACTTTGAAAACATGCTAAGTAAAAGCCAAAGAAGATCACAATTTGTTGGATTTGATTTACATGAAATATCCAGAACAGGCAAATCCATCTACACGGAGAGCAGACTGGTGGCTGTCAAGGTTTGGCGGGTGGATGGGGAGTGATTCCTCCTGGGCAGAGGCTGTTAATTTGGGTAATAAGAACATCTTGAACTAGAGAGGGTGGCTCCCTGACACCGAATGCATGCAATGCTATTAAACTGTCCACTTTAAAGCAGTTGATTTTATGTTGTATAAATTTCATCTCAACTGAAATCCAAAACTGATCTGTGAACTAATCTCTGTCCTTATCAGCCCTTCAGGAAGTGACTCTGTTGGGATCTGCAGATGGGTGTTCCCAGCTATGTGACCTTGAGCAGGTTAACCGGGCTTGCTGAGCGCAAAAAAACCCATAAACAAAACAGAAAACAGAGGAAGCAGCCTGCACCTTGCAGGGCTGCGACTATTATATATCCATGTTTGCAAAGTATCTTTGCCCAGCAGAGCTTACTAGTCTACAAACCACAGGTGCACAGGGCTCTTCTTTGTTAGAATAACACAGGCGGATTCCTTAATGTGTCTTGCATTTGGGTGACCTACCCAAGTCTGAGCAGAGGACAGAGTAAATTTCTTGAATGCTCTTGAAATGGAATAAAAATACAGAGAACTGTCCTCCTTTCTCCCCTCTCCTACTGCTGGTCCCCTGTGCTTATCACAGCCACCTTCTCTCTCTGCCCCTTTGAAGCTTATAATAGACGAAGAAAATCCGGGTCCAAACAAAATCTAAGGACTTTCTGTTTCCGCCTTAAAATGAAGACTAAGGATCAGAACACAGGGAAGAAAGCTCAGATGTGGGGATGTTGGCAGCTCTAATTAGAGGCAGAACAGACAAGTTTTCTCAGCCACTAGAAACGCAATTAAAGAATCACTGGTTCCTACGCCAAAGACTTCCAGCAGCTCTCACTTACTCTAAGGCATACCAGGACCAACCGAGAACACAGCCACAACCAATGATTAGGGTCAGGAGCTTCCCATTCCGTGTTCTCCGAAGCATCTCCTCTCTGGGCAGGGTGGTACTCACCATGTGCACCTGCTGGTGACCCTGCTTGTCCGCATCCTGGCCGAGGGCAGCCAGGATGATGCCACTGCTGTTCAGGGTGGCAAATGTGACCAGCAGTTCTGATTCCGGTGACAAAGATGCGGGCGGCAGTTCAACGTAGCCGCCTGCCAGGAAGCTGACGCTGCGGATGGGCTGTTTGGGGAGGGGAGAGAGTGCGCTGAGTTCCCGCCTGTAGGCAGAGGCGCTGCCCACTGCCCGCTGCCCACTGCCCGCTCGCCTCTCTCCTGTCCACATAACTGGCTGAAAACTTGCTACCTCAGTATGTCCATAAAGCAATGAGCATTCATAGAAACATCCCCATAAGCAAGGAAAGCTTGTCCCACCTCTAGAATACAGCCTTTTCTCACTCCGTAGGCATTTCTGAGCAAATCGAAGGTCGACCTGGATATCTCCAGGTTCTTGATACAGCCCATATAACTTTTACTGCCAATGCCTTTCCTGTTGGGACAGATGTAAGAACAGCTAAGATGAAATTTGGGATTTATAATTCCAGTTTTGAAAGACAGAATAAAAATGGACCTATGCAGCCGGGCATGGTGGTACACACCTGTAATCCCAGTACTGAGACAGAAAGACTGTAGGCTTAAAGTCAGCCTCGGCAACTTAGCAAAAATAGACCAGGTATGGTGGCGCATGCCCATAATCCTCGTATTTTCCTAGTGCTTGGGAGGCCGACAAGAGGATTCACAGGTTCAGAGCCAGATTCAACATCTAAGTGAAACTTGTCAACAACTTAGCAAAACCCTGTTTCCGAATAAAAAACAAAATAGAGCTGGGGATAGAGCATGAAAGTAGAATGGCCCTGGATTCAGTCCCCAGCACTATATTAAATAAATAAATACATACATAAGGTTGAGGGTATAACTCAAAGTAGGATGCCCCTGGGTTCAGCCTCTAGTACCAAAAGGAAAAAGGGCCAGGGGAGGGGCTTCCCACATAGAAAACTGGTTGCAATGCATCATTCTGAAGACCTGTCCTTCACCTACAAGAAGGCAAGAACTTCAGGTCAAACCAAAAAAATCTAAGGATTTTTTGGGTACTGGGGATTAAACCCAGGGGTGTTCTACCTTTGTGCTACACTCCTAGGCCCTTTTTATTTTCTATTTGAGAAGAGGGTCTGGCCAGGTTTCTGAGACTGGCTTCAAGCCTGAGATCCTCTTGTCTCAGCCTCCCAAACTCCTGACCACATCATTCACCCTTTAAATAAAGGTGACTATCTCAGGCATTTCGTTACAGAAATTGAAAGCTGACTAACGCAACAGGCAATGGCTGAAACGGACATTTGCAAAGCACTGGGTGGAGGAAGGCAGCTTGCACACCCGATGGAGCTTGCACACCTGATGGCCCCTCTCCCCACTCCCCGAGTACCGTCCTGCCTCGGCTGCTGGCTCTTCCCTAGGGCGTTTTCTTAATAGTGTGAAAGAAACTTAGAGCTGAATTTGTCCACTTTGCAATTCCAAACTGAAGCCAATGAGCCACAAAGAGGTTTGTGTCAATCACTGAAAGCCCAAAGCTAAATGCAGACCGGTGCTACAGAAGGGCCCCGGGGTCGGCCTCTTCCTCTCTACTCTTCCTCTCTTGCAGCTGTCACACCCCTTACGCACTGTCACCTTATAAGGGGGTATTCAGGTAAGTCTGCAGAAACCATGTTTCATTCTGTTATGAGTCGTGGCTTTTAAAGAGATCCTCCTCCTCTAAACTGGGCCTGGTGGCCCATGCTTGTAATCTCAGTACTTGGGAGGCGGACACAGGAGGATCACAGGTTCAAGACTAGCCTCGGGAATTTAGTGAAACCCTCGGCAACTTAATGAGACTCTATTTCAAATTTAAAATAATAAAATAGGGCTAGAGATGTAGCTCAGAACTAGAATGCCTCTGGGTTCAAACCAGAGAGAGAGAGAGAGAGAGAGATTCCATTTCTCTAAAATGGTCTAGGGAGAAGGATAAATGTGACAGGAAGGGAGAGTCTGTACATATTACACAATGCTAATTTTTAGGTGTCCTAAAGGTGATGATTATAAAATCATATGTTTTCTGCCAAAGGCTTGCTCTACTCCCCAACTAATCTGGCATATAGTGTGTTGAATGAGAGCAGGTGTTATGGGTTGAGTCATGTCTCCCAAAAGATGCTGCAGCCGGGGCTCCAGCACCTGGGAATGTGACCTCATCTGGAAACAGGGCCTCTGCAGAGTTGACCAAGTTCAGATGAGGTCATTGGGCTAGGTCCCCATTCAACACGAATGGCCTTCATAGCCATTATAAGAAGGGGTCTTTGGACACAGAATGATAAAAGCTGGAGGGAAGACGAGGTGGAGTCACAGGTGTAATACCATCTATAAGCTAAGGAGCGCCTGAAACTCCCCAGAGCCAGGAGCTGGGACAGAGCCACTCTCACGACTCTGGTGAGCACACAACCCTGACCACACCTGGAGTTCACACTCAGAACCTCTAGAGCTCAGAGAGAAAACAAGTCGTGTGGTCAGAGCCACCGAGTTCATGGTACTTTGTTCCAGTCCTAGAAAACGAACATGGCTGATGATTAGGGATCTGAAAAGCCTGCGGTTCAGCATCCTACCTCACGGCTCTCGAGGGAGGCACTCCGCCCACATAGATCGGGTCCTTATCCAGTCGGTTGAGATCCGAAGATGGTCCCGGCGCTTCCCCCTGCTTGGTCTCTTTGTTGCTGGTATCGTAGGCATCAGCAACAGCTAGCAGGCCTACAAAGACAGCAAAAGGGAGAGAGGTAAGCAGCGCTGTCTCTGTGAAGGCACGATGCAAGCCTGTGCTGACAGAGTCCATCTACAAAGACATACTCTTTTGAACTCTGCAAATTTGACCCACTGATACCCTGGGCTTTAAAAAATCCTCTCTGCTAAAGCAAATAAACCCAGATTCCATGGTGTAAAATGACGGCCCTAGGCGTGCAGGCGAGAATCAGAGTTGATTGGTGATTCCAGGCTGGCACTGAGTGTGAAATCATGAAAGAGCAGACAAACACAAGTCTACTGGTCCCCGCAAAATGCAAATCCTCAGCTTTGCACCCCAAAGAGTGAATTCCAATTAAAATATCATTCAAGAATGCGGTAGTGCCAAGTGCGGTTACGGTGAAGAGCCAGAATGTTAATCAAGAATGCCCTGGAAACGAAAGGCTGCTGATTTTGGAAAGACGTGTATTTTATTGTGGGGAGGAGGGGATTTAACCCAGGGGCATTCTATCTCTGAGCTACACTCCTAGCCCCTTTTATTTCTGATTTTGAAACAGGGTCTTGCTAAGCCTCTGAGAGTCTAAGTTGCTGAGGCTGGCCTTGAACCCGTAACCCTCTTGTCTCAGCCTCCCAAGTACTGGGATTACAGGTGTGTGCCACCATGCCTGGATAGCTTTATATTCTCATGAGGACCACCAAAGTCAGAGGAGTTTTTCTGTGCACCTACCTTGCTTTCGATTCCGCTGGAAGGAGATTTTATACCAGGTTCCATTGTTGTACCGCCTGTCCGTGAAAAGAACGAGAGGCCCTGACCCCAGGTCCATCACTACTTTGACTCTTCCATGGACCAGCTCCATGGATAAAAAGTCTTTCTGTAAAGAAGAGCACAGAGTTTCTCAGGGCTATGTCTTTATCCCAAGACTTCCTTTCTCTTCAAGGGTGGGGGGGAGTCAAAGCAAGAACACTGGTCCCACCCCATGGCTAAAAGTCTATTCTACAAAACTAAAAGTGACCGCCATGGCTTTCTAGAACATTCTCCCAGTAGCACTGGAAGGCTCAGCGCCCCATTCATTATTCCCAAGTTCCATTTAGATTGGCAGATGGTCCAGTCTTAGCAATAAAACTCGAGGATGGAGAGACAGAAATGACCAGCCCTAAGATGCAAAAGGGAAGCTGGAGCTCCTATGCATGGACTTTAACAAAAGCCATTGTGATCGCTGCACACAGGACAAGACGTTACTATTATTAATAGTACTGGGGGTTGAACTCAGGGGCATTCTATCTCTGAGCTATACCCTTATCCATTTGTGCTGAGGCTAGCCTTGAACTTATGAGCCTTTTATTTCAGCCTCCCAAGTACTGAAAATACAGGCATACCCCACCACACCCAGCTAAGATATTCTATTTGAAATGAAATTCAATAACAAGTGTTGACCTATTTACAATGATTGGCAGGCGTGTGTCTCATTGAGGCCTCTCTGTGTTTTCCAGAGGTTTTTCATGGCTTTGTGTTAATACACTAATGTTTTTAAATGGGAAAATACTACAGCACACATGAATATATGTGTTGGTTTGTGCTCATAAAGACTGCACAGCAAAGATAGGTATACATCATACTAACAAATCCCCATTTAACATAAATGGCCTCATAACAATTTAAATGTAAGTAAAGAATCCTTAGTGCCCCATATAGACTTACGGTGCCATTTGAAGCGAGGTATAGAAGGAGACCAGTGGGTGAGAAGGTACTAAAGAACATTGTTATCTGAGTTACGGTGGCCCGGAGCGTCTTCTCCACCAGTGAATACCCATTCCCATCAAAATGGAAGGAAGAGCCTTCTTTCAGGGGGCTGCAAAGCAGAGATTGTGAATTACCATGCCTTCTCCTTCCTCCAGACCACGACGAAACTTTATGTCCGATATTTAATAGCAAGTGCAAATCATAATACATGTTGAGCAACGCCAGGCCAAACTCTGACCCTGCCTGGCGTGGTGGCGCACACTTGTTAAGTCCCAGCATCTGGGAGGCTGAGACAGGAGGATCGCGGTTGGCAGATAGCCTCAGCTACTTAGCGAGGCCCTTTGCAACTCAGTGAGACCCTGTTTCCAAATAAAAAATAAAAATAGGGCTACGGGTGTTGCTCAGAGTTAGGATGACCCTGGGTTTAATCGCCAATACCGGGAAAAAAAAATTAAAAACTCTGAACCTTTTTCGCACTGATACACCACAAGCGGAAATGCCATACCACGAAGCTGATTCACACCCCAAACTGTTCAAAACCTGTAGAAAGTTACCTTCAGGCCTCGTGTATAAGGGGTGTATTGAAGCAAATGAATTTCATGTTTTTACTTGGGCCCTACGCCATATTTGCAAATATTCTAAATCTGAAAAAAAATCGCAAATTTCAAGTAAGGATACTCAAACTGTATTGAGCAATTTATTTGCCATAAGATTACATGAAAGCTCAGCTGCTTCCCAAGGAAAAGCAAGTAATATAGGTACAGATTACTGTGGTAAAAGAAATTTCTAAATAGGCAGATAACTGCTGTAAATATTGCTACTTAAGTAGATGAGTTTGCTTGTTCTCATTTCCTTTCATATGACTATTCTTTCTTTTTTCCAGTTCTTTCAGGATGATTCTTATACTGGCATGTATCCCTCTGCGTGTGTGTGTGTGTGTGTGTGTGTGTGTGTGTGTGTGTGTGTGTGTGTCAGTGTGAGTGTGTGTGTGTGTGTGTGAGTGAGTGTGTGAGTGTGTGTGCGTGCGTGTGGGGGGTGGGAGGGTTGATCTCCGGGGAGGGGTTTCTATATCTCTGATCTATACCCTCTGCCCTTTTTAATTTTTTTTGTTGTTTTCGAAACGGGGTCTCCCTACATTGCTGAAAGTCTTGATAAATTGCTGAGGCCAACCTTGAACCTATGATCCTCCTGTCTCAGCCTCCCAAGTCCCGAGATTACAGGTGGGAGTCACCATGCCCCACAGTTCTTGACTCTTTAATTCTTAAACCTGTGGCTTTGCAGAAGCACTCTCTATTACTCTGCTTATTAGACAACCAGCTTCATGGGGGAAAAGATACAGACTCTAGAACTAATACCCAGTCCACTTCCCAGCTCCCCGGCTTACTCCATGGCCTTCATCTCTAGAAAACGGGATAATAAGACCTCCCTGAGAGGCCGACATATCACACACAGTGAGCAGCCCATGGCAAGTGTGCCCCATGCCGATGACCCTCACTGCTCCAGGATGTTTAAATATTTAAAAAATAATAAATAAATAAAAATACAAAGGGCCAGAATGTAGTTCAGAAGCAGAATGCCCCTGGCTTCAATCTCCAGTACAATAAACAAATGAAAGCTAAGAATTACAAGGAAGGACACACCCTGAGAAAATGGCGATGCCAGGTTTTATTTTTTATTTATTTAGTTTTTATGGTACTGGAAATGGAACCCAGGATCCTTCTACCTCTGGGCTATACTCCTAGACCTATTTTATATTTCACTTGGGTCTCACTAAGTTGCTGAGAGCCTCACTAAGTAGCTGAGGCTGGCTTTGAACCTGCAGGATCCTCCTGTCTCAGCCTCCCATGTATTGGGATTACAAGTGTGCACCACCACACCTGGCAGCTGGGTTTTAAGTAAGAAGTGTGTCTTGCCCTCCAACTGCCCTGCCTCCAAGCCCACAAGCTCTCTCTCTCTTATGAGGGTGGGCTCGTTGCTCAGGGACTTCCCTCAGTGGACCTGCTTGGGCCAGGCGGTCTGGAGGAGGGATGAATTCACGAGAGGTGACTAGAAGTGGTTCCTTGGAAAGACCCAGACCCCAAGGCCAAGAGCAGGTTTCTGGGCTTGTCCCCACATTGGGGACAAGTTCCCTGAGCTCCTCCGGAACCCTGCAGGCTTCAGTTCTAAGACCCGCAGGCTCACGTGCCCAAGGGTGTGCTCCCCAAGTGGGCGCAGGGAGACGCCCACGGCTTGACCAGGTAAGAGGCCCAGGCCCAAGGACACCTGGTTCAGCACAGTGGCTGCTTGAGGCCCTCAGCACTCCACTAGCACCCGTGCAGGCCACGTCACGCAGGCCCAGCGTGAGGCCATCCTGCCCAGTGGGCTTCCAGCCCCATGAGCCTGTTGGGTTCCCTGGGCCTCCGGATCCTCCCTCCCTTTCTCATTGGTCAGCTATGAGGTCATGAGATGCATGCGGCCTGGGCCAGGCCTGAGACCTGCTCCTTCTGCTGCCCTCCCCCCTTGGCGCTCTCTGCAACTCTACGGGTATTTAACACTAAGTATGATTACGACCTCCCTGTTCTGGAAGAGGAAACCACACCCCAGTGAGATGGAGACAGCGCTGCTCGCTGCTCGAAGTCACCAAGAGAAACTGCTGGAAGACCTGGGCCGGGACCTGAGAAACCTACACCCCAACCAGAGATTCTTCCTAGTCCTAAAGCTGTGGGACCCAAGACGCTGGCTCTAACTTTGTAAGCAAGCTGAGGGGAGTGGCGTGTAAAAGGCTTAAACCAGCCAGGCGTGGTGGTGCACGCTTGTAATCCCCGCGCTTGGGAGGCAGAGACAGGAGGATTGCGCAGGTTCGAAGCCAGCCACGCTGGCGTAAGAGACCCTGTTTCAAAAATATAAAAAAATAGGTCTGGGAGTGTAGCCCGGAGGTAGAAGGGCTTCCAGAAACCCCAGTACCACCAAAGGAAAAAAAAAAAAAAAAAAAAAACGGCTTAAACCACAGAATCCCACGCCTGGAGCCACGTGAGGACATAGAGGGGCGACAAAAAACGCAGGCCCCGGGCCCTCTGGATGCAGCGCGAGCCCCTCAAACTCACTGTGATGCCGTCACTGCTAACTGTAGACATCGATCTGGACAGGGCAGCCATCGCATGGAAGAAGTTAATATATGTTACGTCCCTCGATGGCAAAAAGCAATCTACTGTCTTAATTACTAAAGTGCTAAAACATCAGGTTGTAGATACTTTATAAGCAAAGTGATTTTATTACAGTGAGGGGTGCTAAGCCCAGTGAGATTATATTATTAAATGCCTCTATCATATCAACATATGCAAATGCATTTTATTCCTAGAATTAGAGAACTTGGTGAGGTATAGGAAAGCCCTTCCTATAAAAATCGACTGCATACACACATATGCTCATCCTTGGAGGTGTTTTTTAGAATAAAAATGTAGAATGATTTGTGCTCTTTAAAACAGAAAGTGGTTTGAGAAGATGTCTGAAGCTTCTAGACCTTATAATCTATGACCAAAACACAAGACCCAGCAAAGAGAGCACTTCTTAAGAGTTAAACATAACCCCATGCCGCTATTTGTAAATAATCTGTATACATCCTTTGCAATAAGATGACCGAGGTCATAAATGCTCTCATCCTTGATGTGTGTGGAAACTTTCTCAGCGTGCTCAGAAGGAGCCGTGTGAACAGGATAATGCACACAACCACGGGGATGGGTTACCTTCCGAAGCAGCCCTGGCATCCGCCTTCTCTTTCAATGTAGTTCCACAGGCCGATGGACTTGCCGTTCAGAATGGCCTCTTCCATGCAGCCTTCAAAATGAGTCACCTTCACAGCAGGGGCTTTCTAATGAAACAAACAGAACCCACATGGCGTTACGGCAGAAGAGCAGTAAATTCTCCGGGTGCGCGACACTTCCCCCTGGGGCTCCCGTCTGGTGGCTTCCAAGTTTGAGAGGCCAACAGTCAGACGATGGCCAGCTTGTAGTCCCCGGCTTCCCTTCCAGCTGGGGTAGGGCATCCTGGAATGAGTGACGGCTGGACAGGATGGTAGGGGTCAATGCAGTTGCTGCGGTCATTGGACAGAGCTCCTTTATAGGTGAGGACACAAACCCAGAGGCCGTGGCGAGCAGTGGGGGCCCGCCTGGAGCCGAGCGCCTCCCCGCTCCGCAGAGCGCTGAGTCAAGACCAGGAAGCTCAGCTGTATTTGGTGAGAGCGCCACGGCTAGACAACAAATACACACTCTGCCACGAACCCCCGATTAGAGTTAGAATAAAGATACAGGAACTTTAAAGGAACTGATATAGCCGGGCATGGTGGTGCACGCTTGTAATCCCCGCGCTTGGGAGGCGGAGACAGGAGGATCACGCAGGTTCGAAGCCAGCTGCGCGCGCTGGCTTAGAGACCCTGTTTCCAAAAATGAAAATGTAAAAATAGGTCTGGGAGTGTAGCCCGGAGGTAGAAGGGCTTCCAGGAACCCCAGTACCACCAAAAATAAATAAATAAATAAATAAATAAAAAAATAAATAAAAAAATAAAGGAACTGATATAAAATAGTGAACTTCCTATTTCAAAAGAAGTCAAATAGCAAAAGGAACCACTGCTTTCTTCAACATTTATATTAGTGATGAACTGGTCCTTTGCCTGCAAAACTGGCCCAACTCTGCAGGGGAGCTGTCTCAAAGCACAGAAAGCAGCTAAGGATGGATTTAACCATTGTAAGTATATTATTATTATTATTATTATTATTATTATTATTATATTTCTTTACTTTTACTATTGTTATTCTGTTTCTTTACTATTATTATTATTATTATTAATTATTATTATTATATTTCTTTACTTTTACTATTGTTATTCTGTTTCTTTAATATTATTATTATTATTATCACGTTTCGTTTACTCTTTGTATTGGTGCATGGAATTATACATAACACTGGGATTTGTTGCCGCACATTCACACACGCGCATCCTGTCATTGGCCAGTTTCGTTCCCTGGGCCAACCCCTTTACACACGTGAAACTAGCAGAGATGAACTTCCAGGATGTTACCTTGACT
Source organism: Muscardinus avellanarius (assembly GCF_963383645.1). Lineage (NCBI taxonomy): Eukaryota > Metazoa > Chordata > Mammalia > Rodentia > Gliridae > Muscardinus > Muscardinus avellanarius. The sequence goes on from NC_137803.1 coordinate 60,587,662, forward strand.
TGTCCTCCAAGTCCCCCAACAAACACTAGTGTCGAGTTGTTGATATCCAGAACATTGGCCGTGCCAGGGGATTTACTGGTTACTGTGGAAGGCTTTGAGGCTGAGCTCACTCCCTTTATGCTCAATGAACCAATGTTTCCAAACCTGAGGGGCGCAGAGGATTGCAAAGGAAACTTTCAGAGTCATCCCACATGTGCCCACAACTCTCGTGCACAGCCCCATCTGCTTCCCCCACGTCTCCTGAGATGCCCCCCAACCGGTGTTTCCGTTTCCAGTCTTGCCGTCCCACCTTAGTTAATGCCCCAAATCCTGTGGAGTAATCCTCCAAAAGCATACATGTCATTGTGCTTCTTCCCTGCTTAAGGCAGTTAGGGATGATGAGTTATACTATGTTCATAGACAGTCCATCAACCGCTTTCAGTGTTACACCATTTATGTGATAATGAAGAAAAAGATTCCCAGCAACCACACCACCAACCACAAACACTAAAGAGAAAGAAATGCCTCGAGGTGCTCAGAAGTAGTTAGCTCTGGGGACGGGCTTCGAAAGGAAGACTTTTCTTGTGCAATTTTAAGAAAATGCAATCCCTGTATCATCTTCGCACTCTGATCTTGCAGGCCTGCAAGTCACACCTGTGCCATGAAATTTTCCTAGCAGGCTACATTTACTCTTTTTTACTGCGGGGGAGTAAACTTGGACCAGGTTGTCTGCCTCAGAGTCAGACTTTCTACAAGTTGCATTTAAACAACATTCTAAGCTTCTAAGGATTTTTTTCTGATCTTTGTTTTAGAAACAGAGTTGACTTCTTCTGCAATAAGACAATTTTCCCTTATTTCTGTGGTTAATGGAAATCATCATTCTTTGCTTATAATTCAACTTCCTAGAAGTGTCATAGCCTCTTTATGAAATGTCACAAGCATGTGAGCACTTCTGAGGTGCAGTGGAAACGCAGATGCTCTAAGGCACCTTCTCCGCTACCTGGTTGCACGGATGGTGTACCATTCGTTGTCATTGATGGGGAAGTCTGGGAATTCCAACCGTGTGGACCCAGATCCCAAATCCCAGAGGAAGGACACATGGCCGCGTAGCATCTCCACTGCCAGGAAGTCAGGCTGGGGGACAGGATGTGAAAGGACACCAGGTTACACATGCTGTTTGCACGACCACCAAAACACGTTCAAGAATGGGACCTTATGGTATTTTCTCGTGTGTGTGAGTGTGTGTGTGTGTGTGTGTGTGTGTGTGTGTGTGTGTGTTTTACTGGGGCTCAAACCCAGGGCCTTGCACATGCCAGGCAAGTGTTTCATCATGAAGCTATAGCCCTATGTCTTCTCTAGTTTTTAAAAACACAAATAACAGCCCCGTATGGACGACAGGAGCCACAGAATCCCATAGCGTGCCTCCTGAACGCTTTGTCTCTTGACTCCTCAGAAGGCATTTCAGATAACACGTGGGCTTATTAACACTTCTAGCGTTCCCAAGGGCTCTGACCCTTCCCACGGCTCCAGCCCTAGGATCTTGTGTCGGGAGTTCGACCCCTGGACCGTGGGAATCTCCCTGGCAGGAAAGACCTGGGGACACTCGTCTACTCTGACCCTGGGTCACCTCGAGGGTCACGGAGGGCATCACCAGAGTTCTATTCCCAGAGCTTGTGGTTGGGCCACGGGAGGAGGGGCGGACTCTGCAGAAATGTGACTTTTCTTTTCCCAAGCATTTACTTTTGCAGTTTTTCTTTTCTTTTTTTTCCTTTTCTGTGGTGCTGGGGAGTGAAGCCAGAGCCTTATATAAGTAAGCACTCCACCCCTGAGCTACATCCCAGCCCGTCTTAATTTCATTCGGAGGCAGGACTTAGTTTCCCAGGCTGGCCCTGATCACGCAATCCGCCTGCCTCAGCCTCCTGAAGAGCTGGAGTTACGGATACATACCAGTGTGCCTGGCTGCTGTCTATTATTTTAATCCATTTATTATTATTTTAATTCATTGTTATTATTTCAAAACCATTTATTATTTTTAACCCATTTATTATTGTTTTAATCCATTTTAGCCAAGTTTATTACCGATAGGAAAATGAGTGATTTCACAAAGGCCCTTTTTTCATCAAGAAACATGGATTAGGGAGGTCCATACATTTATAAAAACATTACCATGACGCTCACTTACGCTGGTACTGCTGCCGAGGTAGAAGAGAAGGTTATCAGGTGCCTGTGTCTTGACGGTCAGCGTCAAGGAGTTGTAGTTAGTAGAGGAAAGCGGAGGCTGGTAGGCCCGGACACAGTCTCTGTCTGCAGCCACGGCCACTTTAATCTGTAGAAGAAACAGAAAAGTGTTCCCGTCACTTACTGACACACAGGGCAGCTCTCACCCTGCCCAAGGAGCTATTCAAATTTTCACCATGAATCAAGTTTCCTGTTTTGATGATAGGTAATGTTCTGGGTTTTACAAATTGAAGCTTCAGACTGCAATGGAGATGATTTTTGTTTGGAAAAGTGTTTAAATCAGGAAAATCATTTAGTTCTTTTTCTGTGGTAGAACCCAGGGGCTTTCTACCTCCGGGCTACAAACCCAGCCCTATTTTATAATTTATTTGGAAACAAGTTCTCACTATGTTGCTGAGAGCCTCACTAAGTAGCTGAGGCTGGCTTTGAACCTGTGAGACCCTCCTGCCTCAGCCTCCCAAGTGCTGGGATTGTAAGCCTGTGCCACCACGCCCGGCTAAAATAGTTTTTAATCAGACATTTTATATTAGAAATTCTCTCACCTGTATGGAATTTAATTCCTTCAAGACAAGAACTTTATTACCTTGAGATCTTTGATGATTAGTCAAATAAATGGAGGGAGAATCTATGTACTTAGTATATATTATTTGTAGAGCAACTGACGCACTTACCATACATTTCTTTTGTAGTAATTATCTGTGTGTGCGTGCGTGCGTGTGTGTGTGTGTGTGTGTGTGTGTGTGTGTGTGACTAGGTTTTGAACCTGGGATGTTCTACCTCTGAGCTACACCCACAATCTATTTTACTTTTTATTTGGAATAGGCTTCCACTAATTACTGGGGACCTCATTAACCTGCGATCCTCCTGCCTCAGCCTCCTGAGTGGTGGGATTACAGGAGAGCACCACCATGCTGTGTTATTTGCGTATATATCTTAACCTTAAAAATCTGTTTGTATTAACCACGGCATTCAGAACCAGCCCCGGGCTTGCGTTTATTTCGTGACTATGACTAAGTGAGTAGAAGCCAGGGTTCATGCAGACCTTCGTCCCTTTACCAACAGTAAACACGTGGGAGGAAACAGAGGGCTCGGAGCTCCTTTGTCTTGCTTTGAAAGCTTCAGGAGGGCAAATGCTTTTGCTCATTTGTTTTTGTAGCGCTGGGGATTGAGCCCAGTAGGAGAAGTTCTCTACCACTGTGCTGCATCCCCAGCCCTCGGAGAATGAACGCAAGAGCCGAGGGCATGTCCATCCTCGGTCCCAGGTCACATCCATCCTCAGCCCCAGGCGTACAGCAGCAGCACATTCTCTGGGAAGCCGTAGTTTTTCTCTCTATAGAGCGCAGCCAACGCCACAAGCCATGGGTGGCCATCACACTCTCTCAGCCTGGAGCTTCTCCAGGCACCAATCTTTTATATATTTAGTGACGCAGATTTGAACAGCAACTGTGCGTATATAAACTGTTTTCTCAGATTCCTGCAGGATGAAGCCCATACAAATATTCTGAAGATTCTTGGATTATTAAAATCAAATTGGAAGCCGGACGTGGTGGCGCACACTTGTAATCCCAGTACTTGGGAGGCTGAGATAGGAGGATTGCACAGGTTCGAAGCCAGCCTCAGCTACTTAGTGAGGCTCTCAGCAACTTAGTGAGATCCTGTTTCAAAATAAAAATAGAAGAATAGGTCAGGGGTGTAGCCCGGAGGTAGAAAGCCCCTGGGTTCTATCCTCAGTACCAAACACACACACACACACACAGAAATAAAATTGGTAAAATGAAAAAACAGCTCTATGTGCAGCCAGTGAAGTTCAGAGCTATGTCAACACCTCATACTCAAAGCCTCTCTGCCATTGGGGTTAAGTGTTATAGGCTAGGCTGAAATTATAAATTTCCATAAAGGTATGGCTAACATATTTTGGGGCATGTTGAATCAAAACAGTGGTCCAAGGAAAAGGCTGCATATTGGTTTTCCATATACTGGGACAAAGCCGGGAGGGAGCTGGATTACCGAGGCCCGGGCTCTGGGGGAGTGGGCATCCCCTGAGCCAGCTCACGGGCGTCCGGGACCCCGAGTCACCACGGGCCGGCTGCGCTGCGCGGGCGCCACTCACCGAGGCGGCTTGTTTCCGGGCCTGGCTGATGAGCAGTTTAATTTCTGATAAGTTTCTGCTCAGGCTCTCTTTCAATGTCGCGAAAGGCTTCCACCGATCAAATAAAAGGTTGGCTTGCGTTACTGCGTCTTTAACCTTTCTTCCAGCCAACAGGGCTAATAAAACCAAGGCGGAGAGAGGTGGCAAGGGAGGAGTGGAGGAGAAAAGAAGACAAATGCTCGGTCTGTTACTAATGCACTGGATAAAACAAAACAGTCCAGGCCAGGCATGGTGGCGCACGCTTGAAATCCCAGCATTCAGGAGGCAGAGTCAGGAGGATCCGGGTTCGCGGACAGGCTCAGCTACTTAGTGAGGCCCTTTGCAACTCAGTGAGACCCTGTTTCAAAAATAAAAGTGTAGCTCGGAGGTAGAATGCCCCTGGGTAACAAACAAACAAAAACCAAAACACTAACCTGGGCATTATGGCACATGCTTGTAATCCCAGTATTTGGGAGTCTGAGACTGGAGGATCGTGGTTCTTGGACAGCCTTGGCTAATACTTAGTGAGGCCCTTTGCAACTCAGTGAGACCCTGTTTCAAAATAAAGAATAAAAAAAATATAGGAATGGGTGTTTAGATCAAAGGTAGAATGACCCTGGGATCCATCCCCAGTACCGAAAACAAAACAAACAAACAAACAAAAAACAGTGAGACCCTGTCTCAAAATTAAAAATTAAAAAAAAATAATAAATTGGGCTGGGAGTGTAGCTCGGGAGTAGAATACCCTTGAGTTCCATCCCCAGTACTGAAAAAATAAAAATTAAAAAAAGCGCCAGTAGCGTGCATTGCCCAGGGTCCATCCCTTTCTCTGCAAATGTTAATCCAGATGTCAGAATGGTTTTATTTATTCATTTACTTTAGAAATATTGCTTGGGAACAAGACGCCACTGCGCACGGTGCTAGCTCCCTATCTGCGTGACGCGCTTTCGTAGGCAGAGCCCTGGCTTACTGGTCACTGTGGTGTCCTGCAGAAGCTTAACCACTCCTTGCACGGTGCTGTTCACTGTGGACAGGCCGTGTGGCCTGTTGAACAGCTTCTGGCTCATTTCCACGACTTCCTTCAGTGTTGCCCGCGCGCTCTGGTTAGCAGACATGGCCAGCTCCTTGGCATCGGTCGGTCTTTGTGTCACACCTGAAATAAACACACATACGAGCTTGTACTCAGATGCCCACAGACTGAAAAAAGGTTAAATCTGTGACCAGTGCAACTTTACACAGAAACACGTGACAGTAATTCTATCCATTGCTGAACACAAAATGGGGCTTTGGGATTTTGTGGCAATGATTAAGGCTGCCTGTCACATGCTTGGCTACCCTCAGGTTGGGACAATTTTGAGTAGCAATTCTCTGGAATATGACTTTAACCCACCACGCAGTCACAAAGGCAATGGCTAATGGCCCTGTGCTCAGCATCTTATATTAACAAAACTTTTTATTTGGGCCCTTTGCTACTTCCCCTTCTTAATTTAATTAAACACTTTCTGCATTTACCATTCTTCTCCAACCTTCATCTAGATGAGAAGGTCTGCAGCCTAAGTCTGTGGCCCAGAAGGGAGTGCCTGAGGCTGCCAGAGACAGTGATCGCTGCCCACAACATGCATTGGCCGCTAGAAGTCAAACACCAAATAGCAAATAGATGGCCCCTGAAGTCGTTTCCCAGTTATTTGAGAAAATATGCATGAAGATTTTAAAAAAGATATCCTTCTCTTCCTCCTCCTTTTCTAGTGCTAAGGATTGAAGCCAGGGGCATTAACTCCAAGCTACTCCAGCTATTTATTTATTTAGGAACAGAGTCTAAGTTGCAGAGAATCTCACCACGTTGCTGAGGATGTTATCTAATCTGCAGTTCCCTGTCTCTGCCTCCCAAGTACTGCGGTTACAGGCATGTAACACCAGCACCGGCACGGTTATTGATTTTTTTTTATTTTTATTTATTTATTTATTTATTTTGGTGGTACTGGGATTCTTGGAAGCCCTTCTACCTCTGGGCTACACTCCCAGACCTATTTTATATTTTTATTTGAAAACAGGGTCTCTTAAGCCAGCGACGCTGGTTCCGAACCAGCACGATCCTCCTGTCTCAGCCTCCCAAGCGCGGGGATTACAAGCGTGCGCCACCACGCCCGGCACGGTTATTGATTTTTAAATGTGTAATAACACGTGGGGCAAAACATTAATTCTAGAAGAAGCTGCCCAAAGATATATCCGGTTTCTTCTTACTCTTCTTGCAACTTTTCTGCGAGTTTGAAGTTACTTCCAAATGAAAAGTGTGTCAGCAAAATATATTATCCTTGGGGAGAAAAAAAAGAAAAATGAAAAGAAACTTCTAGATCATAAAATGCTCTACGGGTCCAAGAGTAAGCCCAACTCGGCTTACTTGGTACAAAGTGCCAACGTCAGACACAAAGCAAGCTTGGCTTCCCTTGGGAACACCCATGCTTACAACGAGAGCCGTGTCAGCAGAAGGGCTTTACAGCTGGTTGGGCAGCTGGAAAGACTTAAAGAATATGTAAGAAGAACTAAAGGGAAGCTTGAAATAATACAAGTAGCACAACCCATTTGCATTATGCTTAAAAAAATCGTCCTGCTTAAAAATTTAATGAACCTGCACTTCCAAACCATCAATATTAAAGTGGTCAGCGGGCACATGTTAGAATACTTTATCACCTCAGGAAGGAAGATTGTCAAGCAGAACTCTTTAACTTCTCACGCTTATAAGGTGTCTGACACTTTTCTTGAGGGCACGTAAAAGTTGTCTCTTTACTGGTTGAGCTCTTTGACCCTTCTTTCAGCTAAGTGTATGTCAAGCCCATTCTGAAAGTAAGCGAGTAGACCAGTGCGGTGGCCCGTGCTTGTGATGTGAGTATTTGGGAGGCTTGAGATAGGAGTTTGGCAGGTATGAGGACAGCCTCATCAACTGAGTGAGGCTCTCATCAACCTAATGAGACCCTGTTTTCGAAGAACAAATAAAATCATTTTAGGCGTGTAGTTCAGAGGTAGAATGCCTCTGGGTTCAATTCCCAGTAACACACACACACACACACACACACACACACACACACAGAGCAGTTAAGCTGGTTGGCAAAAAGTCTCTAAGGCTGTGTGTTAGGGGTTACTGCAGATTAAACCCAGGGATGCCCTTCCACTGAGCTAGCTACATCCCAGCCCTATTTTATTTTGAAACAGGTTCTTGCTTAGTTACGGCTAGCCTTGAACCAGTGGTCCTCTGGTCGCAGCCCGTCAAGCACTGAGATTACAGGCGTGTGTCATCAGGTCTCCTGTTTTGTTTTTTTTGTTGTTGTTTTATCTTTTGTTTTGGTAGTACTGGGGTTCCTGGAAACCCTTCTACCTCTGGGTTACACTCCCAGACCTAGTTTTATACTTTTTTTTATTTGGAAACAGGGTCTCTTAAGCCAGCGTGGCTGGCTTCGAACCTGCGCGATCCTCCCGTTTCCGCCTCCCAAGCGTGGGGATTACAAGCGTGCGCCACCACGCCTGGCAGGTGTCCTGGTTTCTAAATCTCGTTTTTTTCCGAGCAGAATTCTAGTATTTCAGTGTAAGTATCCTGAGCTTATTTTATTAGCATTAGATATCTTTACTTCCAAATAAAGTTCTTCTGCAAGTAACACCACCATCCATCTCAGGCAAATTCCCAAGCTCCTCCTAATGAGGCTGGAGGCAGGACCTCCTCCTGCTCCTCTGCAGCAGACTCCCACTGGCGAGCCATTAATTAAACCAAGCACTCCCTTCTACTCACCTTCAGGGATTGCTCTGAGTCGCGAGAGTGATTCATTGGTCTGCTTAGCAATTTTATCCACTTTCTCTTGACATCCACTTGCTGTAGTTTTCAGTTTACTCAGCTCCAATGCAACGCCTATTTAAAGGGGGGAAAGTGGTCCAGTTTAGATTAGCTTGTTAGACAGGTGCTAAGTGACAGCTTCCTTTATCATCCCAATCCATCTGCCAAGAATGTTCTACAGACACCGCCATATTGAAAGCTTCTCCAGCATGACTTAACGCTGTCTACTGTAGAAAGCAAGAGTGTGTTTGCCTTGCTTGGTCACTTTTTCTACTTTCCCAGCTGTCTTTCTCAATGTTATTTCTTCTTTAATATCCTGTCCAAGTTTATTAGAAATGGTGGTTGAAGAAGTGTTCACAGCACTCTTTTTATTTGCGGGCTGTCCTGGGGATTGAACCAAGGTGCATTCCACCTCTGAGCGACACTTCTAGCCCTGTTTCTTTTTTTCTTTTCTTTTGAAACAGGATCTTACTAAATCGCCGAAGGCCTCACTAAGTTGCTGAGGCTGATCTCAAACTCATAATCCTTCTGTCTCAGCCTCCCAAGTACTGGGATTACAAACGTGTGCCACCACGCCCGGCTCACTTAGTTAGCCTGCCTGCCTCCCTCCCTCCCTCCCTCCCTCCCTCCTTCCTTCCTTCCTCCCTTCCTTCCTTCTTTCCTTTTTTGTGGTGCTGGGGATTGAATCCGGGGCATTCTATCTCTGAGCTACACCCCAGCCCTATTTTTTTTTCTTTATTTTGAAACTGGGTCTTGCTAAGTTGCAGAGGGCTCACTAAGTAGCTGAGGCGGTCTGTGAACCTGGATCCTCCTGTCTCGCCTCCCAGGTACTGGGATTACAAGCGTGCGCCACCACACCCGGCTCACTCAGTCTTTCTAAAATAAAAAAAAATTGTTCCATCATCTGTCTGCATAATTCTGATTCACTGTAATACACTTGTGCATGTAAATAGCATAATTCCATCAATTTCCTCGCCTGTATCTCATCTTCCTCACATAGCTCAGCCCCATCAGACCCTAACTCCCTGGGCACACCTGGATGCTGGCCACCTTCCTCATCTACACTGCCCCGCAAGACTCCTCCCTGGGGGCCGACCTTACAGCCCCTGCTTCCTCTGCTTCCTTCTCTCTGACCACCCAACAGAGACTCAACCCAACCTCCTGCAAGTTTAATCCGTGCTGCTTGATCAAGGCTTTTACTATTTCATAATATACAATCAATGTTAGCAGGGCCTACAATTTTTTGAAAAATTGATAAACCAATTACTACCTTTTTTTTTTTTTTGCAGTACTGGGGATGGAACCCAGGGGCATTCTACTACACCCCCAGCCCTATATTTTATTCTTTATTTTCAAACAGGATCTCGCTGAGTTGCAAAGGGCCTCACTAAGTAGCTGAGACTGTCCGAGGATGGCAATCCTCCTGTGTCCGCCTCCCAAATGCTGGGATAACAAACGTGCACCACCACACCCAGCATCAATTACTACTTAATCTAGTAATTGATTATCTAATGAGAAGCTACCCTGATGCCCACACATGAAGTTCCTTTGTCTGTGTAAACAAAAACCACAGCTCATCAACGCTGATGTTAGAGTTTGTGACTGCACGCTGTGCGTTATCTCTACTGTGAGATAACAATGTATATTCTAAGTTGTGCTATTCACAGAAAAACATAAAAATGTGTACTTATCTAAGTCTCAGTTCAGATAACTATGGGAGAATCCAGTATTAGGCTTGAAAATCATCTGCAAAGGCTATGGGCTTTGTGCCTGACCTCTCTCCAGGAAGGCACGATGTTCTCGATACATGAGAATATGTAAGATGAAAAGCATACTCTAAGTTAGGAAAACCTGTGTGCTGAGGTGGCTTCTCTTACGACAGATTCTTTTTGCCATTTTGTGTTACGTTTACAGGATGGCTAGCTCTTACACGCGCCCAGTGATTGCTTCTGAAAATTCTTCATTAAAAACTCAACTGCATAGGTTTTCTTTGTGGTACTGGGAGTGAACCCAGGGGCATTCTATCTCCGAGCTACACCCCCAGCCCTATTTTTTTATTCCTTATTTTGAAACAGAGTCTCACTGAGTTGCAGAGGGCCTCACTAAGTAGCAGCTCAGGCTGTCTGCACACCACAATCCTCCTGTCTCAACCTCCAAATGCTGGGATTACAAGTGTGGGCCACCATGCCTGGCTCATAGATTTTCTTTTTTTTTTTTTTGAAAATCAATAAATCACTATTATTTAATGTAATTATTATTTAATGAGAGGCTGTAGTATTCTTTTTATTGGTAATCGTACATCTTAATGGAGTACAGGATGGTAGAGGCATACATGCACACATCACTCATTTCAAAATCTAACATGGTTCTATTGTGTGAGAAAAGGCAAAGAAGCATCAGCCATAACACAGCTTTTCAAGGTGCTGGGAAAATAATAATCAGAAAAATAAACAGAGGAGCATGAGCAACCCCAAGAAGACAGCCAGCGAAGGGCTTGGTCATGAAGAAGCCTCCACAAGAGAGGCCTGCCCTGGAGCCAGTGACATCGCCAGAGGAAAACTGGAATATGAATGTGCCAACGAACTGCGACACTTGGAGTCTTTTCTGGAAAGGAGGACATTCGTGGAGGATGCTCAAAGACAGCCGTGCCCGCTCTTTTGCGCTGCTTAGCAACAAGCCCAGCAAAGGTACTGACCTTGGTGCTTCCCGCTGAGGTCTCTGCTCTCCTGCAGAGTTCTGGTACTGCGCTGCAGCGCCTCTCTCCTCTGAGGAGCAAGGGACCTCAAGACCTGAAAGACAGAGGGACTTAACATGGGGCCTGCGAGGTGGCCGGGAATCCTGCGGGGGGCAGAGAGAGGGACTCTGTCTGAAGACCTTCCAATCAGGTTTCCAACAGGAAAGTCAGCAGAGTATGGGAGGCGTCACTCAGTATGTCCAGTAGTAAGAACACAACGTGCAGAATGAAGAAAACCAGGCATTAGACAAAGGCTTCACAGTCGGGCGTGGTGGCACACACTCCCCGTACTTGGGAGGCTGAGACAGGAGGATCGGGGTTCGCAGCCAGCCTCAGCTACTTAGTGAGGCCCTTTGAAACTCAGTGAGAACCTGTTTCAAAATAAAGAATAAGATAGAGGGCTGGGAGAGTAGCTCGGGACTAAAACGCCCTTGAGTTTCATCCCCAGTACTGAAAAAAGAAAAAAAAAAAGAAAAAGAATAAAAAATCAGGCTGGGGGTGTAGCTCAGAGGTAGAATTCCCTGGGTTCAAACCCCAGTATCTCTCTCACACACACATATACACGCACGAAAGAAATAAAAAGGGTTTCACTAGGAAGTAAGAGAAATGTCTCACGTAGCTATCAGGTAGCCTTGCCATTTTATTTTAAAGAATGATGAAGTGTTCCTCAGATCTCTTCAGTCCTTCTTTAGTCTTTATAAAGAAGTGTTTATGACTTAAAAGAATTACAGTGAACTGGGTGCCGTGGTGTGCATCTGTAGCCCCGGCTGCTCAGGAGCCCAGACAAGAGAATCTGATGAGTCTAGGAGTCTGAGGCCATTCTGGGCAACGTAGCAAGATTAATATTAAGATTGAAATGCATATTATATTATGGTAACTGAGGCCATAAACAGATTCCACCAGAAAAGAACGTAAATGAGTGTGTGTGTGTGTGTGTGTGTGTGTGTGTGTGTGTGTGTATTTGTGTGCACATGTATATAATCTGAGGAGGCTACTGGGGCTTGAACCCAGACATGTTCTACCTCTCGGCTCTACTCCCAGCCCAGTTGAATGTTTTACTTTGAAACAGGGTCTGGCTAAGTTACTGTGCAACTGGCCTCGAACCTGCAATCCTCCAGCCTCAGGCTCCCAAGTGCTGGGATGACAGGTCTGGGCCACTGTATCCGGCTGTATAGGCATATGGCCCAAGCTGCTGGGTCTTTGGCATCTTCTGGAACAATCCCCCACCATGCTCAGAAAAGGATGGAGGCACCGAAGCGCCCAGGCCTTTCTCACCAGGCTCGTCTTCCTCGCAGTCCCATAAGCGTGGCTGGCCAGTTTCTCTGATTCCTCTACCAGATCCCGAAGTTTGGAGTGGACATGGGCCGCGCTGGTGGCATTCAGACTCACATGTTGGACGTTTTTAAGGCTGCTGTTGATCAGAATATTAAGAGATGTTATGAGAGTCAAATTTGTGGGTCGGCTCATGAAAATAGTAAGTGCCCATTTGTCGTTTATTTTCAGAAGGCGCCTACTTTCTTTCTCCTTAGGAAAGTATTTTCGGCCAGAAATAACAATCTCTAGGTCCCTTGAAGCCCCACAGCTCTCTGTGAGGAGCAGCGGCTTCAGCTCCATGATAACACTCAGACTGGTTCCGTAATTTTTGCCCTGAGAAGAGAATGCCACAGCTTCCCGGGGACAACCATTCCATCATTCCTACCAGACACAGACGCCCTGCACTTTCTCTGGCCTCTGGTTAAACCCTCCTGCATAGGATTGCACAGGTTTGAAACCAGCCTCAGCTACTTAGTGAGACCCTGTTTCCAAATAATATATAAAAAGTAGGTCTGGGAGTATAGCTCAGAGGTAGAAAGCCTCTGGGTTCCACCTCCAGTACCACCGAAAAATAAAATAAATAAAATAAACCCTCCTGCACGTGCTGGGCACCACTTGGTTATATTGGTTACAATCTCTCCTACAACGCACTCATTAATTTTCAAAAAGCTTTTCTGCACATGAAAAGTTGCTGGGTCTTTTTCCTCTAACAGCGAAGCCCAACTGACACTATTCACTAGCGATGTTGCAGGAGGGTCTGATAACATCCCACGGCTGGACTCCATTCTAACTAGTGGGCAAATCCCATCAGAGCATGTCAGCTGGCGATGGCGCAATTTCGTCCAGTGCTCTCTATCTAAAAAAACGAAATCTGACAATCAGTGCATCTCTGCCTGCTCACTAACTTCACCTCATTTTCTTTCCTGTTGACAGTGACTGTCCTCTGCTATTTGATTGGCAACACTGGGTGATTTATAAATAAAAAATAATCGTGCATCATGCTACGATTGCTGGTTTTTGTTTTGTTTTGTTTTGTTTTTTTTTTGGTACTGGGGATATTCAGAACCCAGGGGTATTCTACCCCTGAGCTACACTCCCAGCCCTATTTTTATTCTTTATTTAGAAAGAAGGTCTCACTGAGTTGCACAGGGCCTCACTGAGTAGCTGGGGCTGTCCTTGAACCAAGATCCTCCCGTCTCAGCCTCCGGAATGCTGGGATTATAAGCGTGCGCCGCCACGCCTCCTTCCACAATTGCTTTTGTTACTCTAATATTAAGCAATAAGGTCATCAAGATTTTATTCTAAGCCGGGCGTGGTGGCGCACGCTTGTAATCCCCGCGCTTGGGAGGCGGAGACAGGAGGATCGCGCAGGTTCGAAGCCAGCCGCGCTGGCTTAAGAGACCCTGTTTCAAAAATATAAAATAGGTCTGGGAGTGTAGCCCGGAAGTAGAAGGACTTCCAGGAACCCCAGTACCACCAAAAAAAAAAAAAGATTTTATTCTACCAATTCTTGAAGACTGAGGTTCTTTTTCCTCTTTGGGAAATGATGACAGACGATGCAGAGAAAGTGTGTCTAGTTCCATTCCTAGCCCTGATTCCGGTGGCACCTGCAGGTGGCACTTCTCGGTCACAGCACACGGGCTACACCATCGTCACGGGTCACTTTTCCTTGCTCTGCTGTGGGGCTTCCCTAGCAGCATTCCTCTGACGGGGAGATACTTATCTTTCCCCTTCCCTAGAACACACGCACAGAAAAGCACGCTGGCGCTCACACGCGTGGCCTTACTTTTCTAGAACAGCGGCTCGTGTCTGCAGCTCGGAAGCGTGATGCTCGGCTCTGTAGACAAGGTTGGGTGCCTCTCGTTTAGACATCTGCATGACCAGCTCATCTATGTGTTTCCTGAGATTGGTTGTCCACAAGAGCAGCTCATTCTGGTGGCTTTCCAAGCGCTACACGGAGAAATTCCTTGTGTAAACACAGGTGCACCTACTGAGTAACAGGCGCGCACGCGGATCGGCAAACTGTACGACGGTTCCCGGAGCCTTCTGTGGCCGAGGAGCCGGAACTCACCGCTAGAGCCCGTTTTACAGCCTCCACCTGCGTGGCAGCGGCATCTCTGGATCCTCTTCCTTCAGCGATTAGTGTTGAGATCAGGTTTCCTTCTTTTTCAACCTGCAACTTTCTATCCTGCAACGAAAGTCACCGTTTAAGGGTACTTCATCATGGGCAGGCAGCGCCGGAGCTTTGCTGCCTAGAGCTACCTGCTGGAGTCAGGACCCGGGGCTCATCTTGTAGGAAGTGAGAAATGGTTCCGCTTCCCGGGAGGGTTTGGCCACCAGTCTAACGGGGAAGCTGGGGAGACTCACTGTGAACTGTCTCAGGTTGGCCTTGATGAGGGGCAGCAGGTTGTTGGTCTCCTGGATCTTCACCTCAGCATCCCTCAGGAGCCCATCCGCAGCCTGGAGCTCACCCTGACGTTTTGAAAGGAGGCGGCTGGCTGTTTCCATTAATACCTTCAACTCCTCCTGCGGCGCCTGGAATTTTCTCTTAATTTCTATCAATAAATCTTCAGCAGCACTGAGAAATACAAATGTTTCCCAACCTAAGTACAAAGTTCATATCTCTGAAAGGATAGTGGAGGGGATTTTTACATGTTCACACCCAGGTTTTCCTTGAATTCGTAAGTGCCATGTGATAACTTCTGAAGAACAGGAAAGGGTTGTATTTTGTTATGGTTGTTTCTGCAGTACAGTAGAATCCAGGGACATTTTACCTTCGGGCTACAATCCCAGACCTGTTTTTTATTATTTCTTTTGAAACAGGGTCTCACTAAGTTGCACAGGGCCTTACTAAGTACCTGTTTATTTTTATTTATTTATTTTGTTGTTGTTGTTGTTGTTGTTGAAGTATAGTAGAACCCTGCGGCATTCTGCCTCTGAGCTATACCCCCTACCCTATTTTCTTTCTTTTCTTTTCTTTCTTTCTTTCTTTCTTTCTTTCTTTCTCTCTTTCTTTCTTATTGCAGTACTGGCGATGGAACCCAGGGACATTCTACCTCTGAGCTACACCCCCAGCCCTATTTTTTATTCTTTATTTTGAAACAGGGTCTCACTGAGTTGCAAATGGCCTCACTAAGTAGCTGAGGCTGTCCACAAACTGTGATCCTACAATCTCAGCCTTCATTACTTCTTTTGAAACAGGGTCTCACTAAGTTGCAGAGAACCTCACTACCACACCCGGCTTGGGAACAGTTTTCTAAGACAGTGATAGGTTTGGCAGATTTACACTTTTATTCTCAACAAACTGTCTTTGTTTACAAACTCCCTTACACATTTTAGTTATGGAATTAAAGGAAATAATCTCAGTGAATCTGGACTCAGAAAACTGGGATTACGTTTTGTGTTAATGGATTGCGTTAATGAAATTCCACACAATAGGTCCAATGGTTAAATATAACCTGCTAATTCTCTGATTCAATTTGTTGTGCAAACTTTGAAAATTTCATTTAAAATTCCCTGTAATACATCCTACATTTCCACAAATAACAGATCACTGAGTTAAGATATAATAGAAGGAATAAAAGTTTGAGCTCTAGAACATTAGAATAGCACTGGACGTTCTCTCAACATACTTAGGTCTTAATCAGAATAACAGTGCTTTATTATGAAGTAGACAACAAGAATTAAAGCCACGTTCCTGAAAAGCACAAATCCAGTATATCTAATGTCTGATCAGGAATCTATCATACCCTATCTCTCTTAGGATATGTAAGATAGGGGTTAAAAACCATCTATGGAATGACCGAATCATGTTGAGAAAATACAATCCCCAATGACTTGAACGAGGCTAACAGCAAGGAAACACAGCACTCTTAATTAGCTTCTTCCTACAAAATTTACTACATTAATTGCTGGGTATGGTGGTGTCTGCCTGTAATGCCAGGACTTGGGGAGGTTGAGACAGGAGGATTGCAGGTTCAAGACCAGCCTTGGCAATTTAGTGAGACCCTTAGAAACTTAGCAAAACCTGATTCCAAAGTAAAAACTAAAAGGGAATGATGGGGGTGCAGATCTGTAATAGAATGTCCCCCGCACACAAATATGTACATATTGGATTAATATTAATGTATGTCCCCCGTACACAAATATATATATATATTTAATAGAGTAGACCTGTGTTCCCAAACTCTGTTTCTTCATAACTGGGGTGTCCCATGAATCATTAAGCAGATTCCATGAGAAAAGTTTCTGTGATAAAAGAAAACTCAACTCTACTCCCCAGTTCCCCCCTTGGAAATTTTAATACCCTAAAGCTTTAAAAGTGAGATTAGTCAGTCACAAAAAGTGAAAAATCAGATGCTCTCCCTAATATGAAGAAGCCAGGGAGAAAAAGGGACATAGGAGGAATTCTAGATGGAAGAGGAGAAACCTTGGAGGAGCAAATAAGGAGGCTTTACTGGGAATGAGGAGAGGGGGAGAGAGAAACTCCCTCATGTGCAAGATGTACGTTCACAAACATCAAAAGTCATCACGAAGCCAAACAGGAGGAGGAAGGAGGGAGGGATGGGGAGGGAATTGGGGAGGGGCTAAATGAGTGATGTGTGTGCATGTGTGCCTCCACCATCTTGTATCCCGTTAAGATGTATGAATGTAAAGTACCAATAAATTAGAAGAAGGAGAAGAAGAAAAAGGAGAATGAGGAGGAAGAAGGAGGATAAGAAAAGAGAAGGAGAAGGAGGAAGAGGAGGAAGAGGAGGAGACGGAAAAAGAGGAGGAGGAAGAGAAGAAAGAGCAGAAGACTTGTAGTAAAGAACTTGTGTCTCTGCATTAGACACTGCGTTTCCCAAACATATCTGGTCAGAGAACCTATTTGTTCATTGATAGGTCTAAAGTTTGGAAATAGAGTTATAAACAATGATCTGCCGCATGTCAGAAGGAGTTAACGGCTCAGGCTGGAGCAGGCTGTCTCGGCAAGGCTACAGTGTTCTCAAAGTTAAAACAGGGGCCGCTCACGGCGCTGTGAGGCCTGGTGTTGGGCGCTGGGGCCGGCTTTTCTTTGGGAGTCTGGCACCTGGGGGTGTGTGGATGCTACATCTCCAGGGCCTTCCCCGGGCAGAAGCATCACACACACAGAGCATTCTCACTATTGGGAGAAAGTGACCCCTCGGTGGAGAAGCACCCTGCGTGGGCACTCCCGGCTCTGCTGGGTCCTTTCTCCAGTTACAGCTGGGCACCCCTAATCAGTCTTCACCACAAACTGAACTGTTTGCTGAATTCTGAGAGAACTGGTGAAATTCATAATGTGGTGGTTGTCTGACACAGGCAAGAAACACAAGTGGTTTGTGTGCCAATCTGCCCACCCGTGGTTTGGACACAATTGAGCTCCTGCCACTCCTTTCCCTTTCGTGTGTGTGTGTGTGTGTGTGTGGTACAGGGGATGGAACCCAGGGGCATTCCACCTGTGAGCTACAACCCCAGCACTGTTTTATTTTTATTTTGAAACAGTGTCTTGATAGGTTGATGAGAGTCTCACTATTTGCTGAGACTGTCCTCAAACCGGTGATCCTCCTGTCTCAGCCTCCCAAGCACTGAGATTGCAGGCATGTGACACCACACCCAGCTACACCACTCATTTTCTAAGGATTATAATTATAATGAAAGAACCAATGATAAATAATTTCAAAAATAATTCATGTGGTTTGAAATGGTATGAATATAAGGATTATCTATGGAAAATTGGAAAGTAGAGGCCAGAGAACACATTCTGAGTTCTTGTTTGTTTGTTTTTGGTACTGGGGATTGAACCCAGGGGCATTCTACCTCCAGACCTTTTTATTTATTTATTTATTTATTTATTTATTTATTTATTTATTTTATCTTGTATCTAGGTCTTCTCACATTGCTGAAGGTCTTGCTAAATTGCTGAGGCTGGTCTCAAACCTACAATCCTCCTGTCTCAGCCTCCCAAGTTTTGGGATTACAAGTGTGAAACACCACAGGCAGTCAAAAACATTTATAAAAATAGTTTAAAATATGCTAGTAGAAAGAACACAGCCGTGATGTGAAATCATATAAGAATTTGAAACGGTATTTAAGACATTCATCATGACCTGGAAGACAGAATTTGTGCTATTATAGCAAGAAGTAACTGTATAAAAATACTAAGAAAAAATCCTGAAAGAGAACTCCGAGCTCCCCGTGACTGGGTACAACAGAGTTTTGAAATCTCTTTGCATTCCACACAGTAGTTTTCGGTGAAGGTTTGTACAATTGAGCTCAACTATTCTGGCCTAGTGTCCACGTGGCTTAGATTTCAGGGCCTAGGTGTCCACAGACTATATTCTCTTCTATGAGTGATTCCTTGTAGTTGGTCTATAATAAACACTTTCTTTGGTTTGCTGCAGGTGAAATGTAACTCAAAAGTCACAGAAAAATCCAGAATCTATTGCACAGTAGCACAAAGACAACTGTTCTGACTGTGGCCTACACTGCCTGTGCTCGGGCCCCCTCCTGGAACACCTGTTAGCTGGGTTGCCTCTCCTCTCCTACAGTATCCCATCTCCATGAACACTTCCTTTCCGTTCTTCCTGCTTCTTCTCCCCCATCCAAGTTGCCATCCCTATCAGGCGGGGCTGTGAATGTTCTTTAGGAACTTACTTGAGCTCCTGGATGGCCTGCTCACGTAGCTCCGTGAAATTTTTTTCCTGTATAATTTCCAGCAAAGATGAAATGTTCCGTTGCATATTCTGAAGAGTCAAATTGGGGAGCTGGACATCTTCATCCAAAGTCTGATTCAAAGCTGTTGCCTTTGTAAGGATTTCTACGGAGAAAGGTCATTATTTAATGACTCTCTCCAGGGAAGACAGTGCTCACTGGAAAAACTTAGAAATGTCCTTCAGTGACAGCTGCCTGTCTCCCTAGGCTGATTGGACCTCCATGTCAGGCCAGGTCAGGATGCCCCGGTATCCCACACACCCCTAACACAACACTCACGGATTTCGGATTTCTGCCTTATGTATTGTTAATCTTCCCAGGACAAACTCCACAAGGGCAGGGACTGTGACATAGTGTAACCGCAGCCTTTCCTTAGAGACAGGGCTTCTCAATAAACATCTACATAAATAAACCAGGAATCCTTGATGCTACTTGTTTTTTATTACCAATCTCCCTGTTTTGATTTTTTTTAACTTTTTGTCCACTGAAGTGTGATTTGTATGATTTGCATTGGATTCTGTCCTTTTCAAGCCCTTACACTGCAATCCAAAATAAAAGCAAGAATATGTTCCTGGGAGCCAGAAAACTAAAAATAGCTAAGAGCCAAAGGAGACCCAGCTGTGGAGTGATTAAATTACTCTCATAGGGTGGAGGTGCTCTAGCATCAGACACAAGCCCCCAAATCCACCATCCTGGGAGAGCGGATAGGAAGATAACTATCAACTATACCATTAGGGGCTTGATAATTAGGATCCATGTGATCGGCATTATAATACAGAAAGTTAAAAAAGAAAACAGGTAGTGCTTAAAGAAGAAAACTCTCAGTGAAGGGTGACAGGCTGCACATTCTAGGATCACCCCCCTTTTTTTGGCTGTAGGAAGCCCAGCGCACGACACACACACCCTTAGTCACAGGTTTAATACAGTGACTGTGAGTCTTTCTACCAAAGAAGCAGAGTCCCCATGCCAGACGAGACCCCGCTCACACTACCTTTGATGTTTTCCTGCATCTGTTCCACAAATGAGGCCAGGCCCTGACTCCTCTTCCAGAGTGTCTCTGTCTGCGTTTTCACCTGTTGACTGCGGGCTAACACTTGGGTGAGCTGGTAGAAGAAAAGGTCTCGGGTTAGTTCCACCTTAAATCACACACAAGCTCTGATCACTGTCTCCTTTAAGCAACCAAATGTCTTCCGTAACATGGTGACATCCACCATCTGCCAAGCACGGTAGCACACACCTGTGGTCCCAGTTCTTGGGAGGGTGAGGCAGGAGTATCAAAATTTGGAGGCTAGTCTCTATAACTTAGTAAGACTCTGCTCCAAAATAAAAGCTTGAAAGGACTGAGGGTGTAGCGCGGAGGCAGAATGCTCCTGGGTTCAATTCCCAGTACCAAAAAAGAAAGGATGCATACCATTAAGTAAGCCAAGATGACTAATTCAGGGTTGGAAATTGACAGAGGGGCTAATGAAATAATGTACTTACTCAGCGTGAGAAAAAAATGGCGTATCTTTACAAGCAGCCCACCTGACTATCAAACGAGACTCCCCTGTGTCTACTCACATTTTTATTTTTTGGTAGTGAAGACTGAACCCAAGGGGCATTCTACCTCTGAGTTATACCCCCGATTCTTTTTACTTTGGCATTTTGAAATAAAGTTTCACCACATTGCTGAGTGTCCTGCTAAGTTGCTGAGGCTGGCCTTAAACCTCTGCCTCAGCCTCCCAAGTATTGGGATTACAGATGTGTGACACCAGACTCAGCTGTCTGCTCAGTTCAGAACCCAAGTACAGTCACAAATCACTTAACTATGAGTCATGCTCTAATAAGTATATCCTCAAGAGATATTTCATTATTGTGCAAACACAGTGTGTCTATATACCTACAGAGCGTAGCTTATCCTGTACCTAACCTATGCGGTGTACACACACACACACACACACACACACACACACACACACACACACATCATATAGTCTACTGTTTTAAGGATCATGATGAACAAAAATATGGAAGATTAAATCAAGGGTAAGAGGGCCGGGCGTGGTGGCGCATGCTTGTAATCCCCACGCTTGGGAGGCAGAGACAGGAGGATCGCGCAGGTTCGAAGCCAGCCGCACTGGCTTAAGACACCCTGTTTCCAAAACTAAAAAAGCATAAAATAGGTCTGGGAGTGTAGCCTGGAGGTAGAAGGGCTTCTAGGAACCCCGATACCACCAAAAAAAAAAAAAAAATCCAGGGTAAGAGAAAATGACGTAATCAAGAGGCTCAGTAGATATGCAACACATGCAGCTGTTGGCCGAGGCATGAACTCTGTAACAGAACCACCACGGTCCCTACAACACTACAGCTCCGGCAGCTAAGCAGTAGGTGTTGCTCAACTCCATTGTAATCTGAAGGGATGGGTAGCCTCTATGCAGCCCACCACTGACCAAAATGTCACGCACACGTGACTAGGCACAGAATACAGAAAGCAAGCCTGTACTAATTTGTGTGCCTAAGAGAACTGAGTACCTTGGAGTTAAGAACAGAGTCAGGAAAATTGGGTGTTTTATTTGATTCTGCCAGGCGATGGACCTATATCTCTCCGAGTCTTATAGGTAACATCAGGGGAACATCAGCCTGTACCTCCCGGGGGTCCCTGGGAGGATGAACTGAGCTGGGCGTGGTGGCTCACCTGTAATCCCAGCACCTGAGGGGCTGAAACAGGAGGAACACATTTTGGAGCCTCAGTAACTTAAGGAGATCCTGTTTCAAATTCAAAAATAAAAAGGGCTAAGGGTGTATTTCTGGGGTAGAATGTCCCTGGGTTAAATCCCAAGTACCAAAAAAAAGAGGGGTAGGGGATAAAGGAAGCCGATGTTCCCCAGGCCTAGGGTCTGTGACTCGGCTCCCTTCAGCTGTTATTTTTATTAGAATTTTTATGATTTGTAAAAGGAAAAGTTGTTTGGCATTTCTATAAATGTAAAATGACTCCAACTGAGTCTAAAAGTGTTTTGTAGTCAAGACCAAAGAGAATCTTCTTTAATGGACACAGAATTTTAATCAACTCATCACTTCCTACCAAATAAATGTAAGCCCTTAAACCCCTCCAAATCACCATTAATTCTTTAACAGGAGCCAAGCTCACGGTGCCTCTCCAGTACGGGACTCCCTGTGTGCGCTGAGACATCTGTGATGCGCTGTCAGTTTGACAGCGGGCTGCCTCACCGGGCGGGAGGGCCACGACGGACCCTCCATGTGGCATCAGCTAAAGAGAATGAATGGGGCTGCTGGGAAGACAAAATGCATGCCACTCCAAGCCTTAAAGTCAGAGCTTCCTGGACGCAGAGCTAGACATTGCCAAGCACCCAAGCCAGAAGTCTGTGCCAGGCAGAGCCCTGGTTAGTCCAGGGGTGTAGCTGGTCTTCAGGAGCAACCGTGGCACTCACGGGTCTCAGTTATAGAATGGATGTGGGAGGGACTTCAGCAATCTTTTTTTTTTTTCTTTTTTTGGGGGGTACTGGGGTTGGAACCCAGGGGCATTCTACCTCTGAGCTATGCCCCCATCCTTTATTTTTTAATTCGTTACTTTTTAAAACCAAATTGCTGAGAGCCTCACTAAGTAGCTGAGGCTGTCTTTGAACCTGAGCAATCCTCCTGTCCCAACCTCCCAAGTACTGGGATGACAAACATAGGCCACCTCGCATGGCTCCTCACCAATCTTTTAATCACCCTGCACCCCTCGTTTCAGAGAAGACAGAGAAGCCAGAGGACAAAGCCACTGCCCACCCCATCCCTCTGCAGAGGGATGATACCAACGAAGAAGGCGGCCTCTTCCCACTAACCAGACACCACAGGATAGACCGAGGTGATGAAGGACCCTGGCTCACAGCATCCAGGAATCAGAGCCTGGCCTGACCCCTCTGGAACCTTCCAGAAAGCCCCGAGGCATGCGCGCAAGGGCTGCCCTGGCAAGCTGGGTGGAGATCTCTGCTGTGTGTGTGTGTGTGTGTGTGTGTGTGTGTGTGTGTGTGTTTATACTTCTATAGAACCATTGGGATTCCACATCACAGTGAGTTTCCAAGTGACACACACATCCGTGCACAAGGACCTGGTGTGTTTCACTCTCCCTCACGTTAGTGAAACCTGTAGCGTCCCCATCCTGTGTGGAGTAGCGTTATTTGAACGGTTTCTTTCCCCAGGCCTCCTTTTTCTCTAGCCTCCTCCCTCTCCCAACCCTCATCCACTATTCGAGCAATCGCTGTCTCTCTTTGCCATCACCGTCTCTCTAGCTTGCACATCTAGGAGAAACACGCGGCCGTGGCTTGGTGAGACTTTGTGAGACCAGCTGCTCCCGCTCGGCCTCAGTCTCTAGCCCAGAACCACCTGCTCTGCTCCGCCCACTGTCCCCGGGCTGAGCTGCTCTCTGAGCTGGGCACTTACCCTCTTTTGCAGGTCTTCTGTTTGTCCTCCAACAGCTTCAAGTTGAATTTCTGTCTGATTCTTTGACATGTGTCCTTTTAGTAAAGACTCCTGGGAACAAAAGAAATGTTATGATTCTTCAAAGTAAAATGTTTTGGTCATTAACAAAGACTCACTAATTTATTTTGTGGTTGTTCACTAATTTATTTTGTGGTACTTTCCTTGAAACTGTCAGTTAAAAATACAATAAATGAGTGATGTTTGCATGGATGCCTCCACGTTAAGATGTAAGACTACAGCACACTAATAAAAAGTAAAAATATAAAAGAGTAAAAATGCAATAGTTCATGCTGACTCAAGGTTTAGTTCTAGCTACATAATTCTGTGCTGTTACCTTTGCATTATAGTTCCTATATGGCCATAGATTTAAAATATGGTGTGGTACACAGAACTCAAGACCATTGCATTTCCTAGATAAAAATATAGCTTTAGTCAATATCAAAGTCGTAAATTTTAACTAGAAATGTAAATGCTTTAAAAGTATTTAATGAAAAAAAGCTTTATGATCATCAATTAAATGCTTACTTCATGCCAACACTCATTTATTAGCTTCTTATTTCAGCACAACATCAGCCCTATAAAGTAGTTCTAGTACTATTTAGGGGAGAGAAGGGCTAAGTAACTTCTCCAAGGACACGGTCTTGGTAAATAATGAGAAATAATAAGTTTACACTCTCAGCATCTTACTGGATATAAAGAAATGGACACGTGGTTTAAATTAGAGCAGATCATTCAAAATTACTTAAAACGTAAATCAAGTCTTTATGTCACATGGTAAATTTAATATTTAGTTACATTTGTAGGGCTCAGATGGGAAGAAAACAGAATTTACTGACTGTGTATATGATGGCTGGAAAAGAGATTTAAATATCCTCCTTTTTATAACTATGGATTCATCACATTTTGCTACTTAAGGAAAAATAACATAAAGATTTCTTAGTGTCCCCTACCTGTTCATTATCCAACTTTATGAAGAACAATTGTAAAAAAGAAGGGGTCATAGACCCAGCTTCTCCCAGTGCACACACATACACGCTCCTAATGAAATAGTAGGTCTAAGAAAAGTGTTTATCTAAAAAAGGTCATTTAGGAATGACCCGACTTTTATTACAGCATGACACAGTGAATAGATTGCCTCAAATTCTAATGTAAAGGGAGAAAGCATGATGTAAGAATCATATTTGTTTCGATTAGAACTAAAAGTGCCGACTCTACAGTCTTCCGCCCACTCTACCTGCTGGATCCTGCTTTAAAATAAAAAAAATAAAAGAGGGCTGTAGGTGTAGCTCAGAGGTAAAATGCCGTTGGGTTCAATCCCCAGTCACACACACACACACACACACACACACACACACACACACACACTTAAAGGAGCTGGACAAGGATGCTAAGTGCTAAGTCAATTTTGTAATTTCTTAATTTCCCATCCTTTTGACCAGAACTAACCTGATAAAATATAAACTGGGATTTATACACAGAAATTTTAATAGTTTTTCAAGCAGAAAGGACTTTTGTATTCTAGAATTTCAATTAAGAAAAAATACACTGCCAGGTGTGGTGGCCAACACCTGTAATCCCAGTACTTGGAAGGCGGACACAGGAGGGTTGGAGGTTTGAAGCCAGCTTCATAAACTTGGCCATACTCTCAGCAACTTAGTGAGACTCTGTTTCAAAATAAAATAGGGCTGGGGTGTAGCTAGGAAGAAAAATCCTCTAGGTCCCATCCCCAGTACCAAACAACGATGACGGTGATGATGATGATGGAGATGATAATAATGATAACAATAATAATACGACACTTGGAGTCACTGGGGAATGATCTTAACCAAATTATGTGCAATCACAAAAAGGTAACGACAATAAATCCCGCTATTATGTGTAGCTATAATTACATAATGCACCATAAATTCTTTTTAAAAGAATAATAGGCTTAATGGAAATTATGCATCTTTAGCATAAACCAACACTATAAAAGATACTGTCCAGATTTCTTCTCTATATTGGCACCAGCTGCTTTCAGGTATCCAAACTGAAGGGGAGCAAGTGGGTGCTGTCTTGCTTCCAAGGGTAGGACAGGCCTGGGGCGGTGTGCACAGCAGGTCTCTGGGCTGATTCTCACCCCAGGAGGGTCTCAGGGTGGTGAGGTCATTACAGTGGTCATGGCTGCTTCACTGGTCATTACAGGGCTGGAACCTCCCAGTGAGGTTCCTCCCCTCGGGAGACAGACAGAGCGACCTCAGCCAATCCCACTGACCGTCTCAAGGACACAAGTTTCTATCCATCTCGGTGTTCCCAGTACCTACCCGAAGCTCTTGCGTTACGTTTCCCAGTTTGGACAGCATTTTATCCTGGGCAGGGACCACATCGGTGATGTTCATAGAGGAAAGGGTTTTATCAAGACCATCCAGGTCATCCAGCAGCGTTCCCACACACTTGTCCTCACAAGCTGGGAGAGAAAGAAAGAGTCAGGTCAGGTAAGGCCTGGCTTTGTCCCATGGCGTCCACGAGCCTCGTGTCACAAGAACCTGGGTGGCCAGAGAGGCTGCCGAGGCCCCGGCCACCACGGTCTCATTTCACTCCAGCTGCAGGTGGGTGGCACGGTGGGAGGCGCCAAGCCCTTATTGCCAAACAGTAACACCGTGATGTGACCCAGATCCGACATGGGACACGCCTGGGGCCACACAGGAAGCAAGAGCCGAGCCCAGGTGTGGCCCCAGCAATGGCGCCCGCCACTGTACTGCACCCCATCTTTACAGAGCCCTTGCCTGTCTGTAACTCAGGCCGGTTGCAGCAAGCCCCAGTTTTCATTTCGCAGCTTGGTCTGTCACTTCCTGCGGTCACCCCCAGCAAGGAGGAGTGAAGGGCGGTGCAGAAAACAAAGGGGGTGTGTTTGCTTATAACAAACAAGTGAAAAGCTTTTCAGCATACTAGCCCAGGTCCCACCCTCACCCTCGCTCCCCATGAACCAGAGAAGACAGCCCAGGATGACTAGTCTTGAACTTGCTGGAAACATCAGGCCAGAGGAGGAAGAAAATTAAACGAGCAGAAGCTATAGCGAAACTGGGGAACATTAAGGGCCACCCACAATTGTGTTTCTTCTCGTGTTTCCTGACCTTTGTTCTGCTAAAAGACCTATTAACACAGCTCTATAAACTAAGAAGTCAGGATTTCTGTGCTACTCGGAGAGACAGGGAAGTCCATGCCAGCATCATAGGACTCCTGCTTCAGTTTGCAAATTCGATTCAGTAGAAGCAACAGCCATCTATGCTTAGGAAAAATAATAGACATAAAAGAAAGTCGGCCTTCCGGTATCCTGATGTCAGGACAGAGTGCTGGAAACACGTCTTTCCTACAAAGGCAGAAGAGAAACACCCACAGACACAGTCGCCGTCCAGCAGCAGGTGCCTTGGCAGGCATTTCTCGCATCGGGTCCCCGTGGCCCCCGGCCTGCAGGTGCACTGCCCGGTCACGCGGTCACAGTCGCTGTGGATCGAGCCCCGCGAGTCGCAGTCACATTTCTGGCACGTGCCACCCAGAATTTCAGGGCTCCCATAGTAGCCCGAGGAGCACCTGCAGAAAGATAGCAGCGCGGTCAGCAGCGGTGAGGAGTAAACCCAGAAACCAGCCCCGGCCGGGGACAGCAACCGTTTGAAGAACAAAGCACACGTTTATGGCTGGAAACCTTGTTTTGGAGTCATGATGAGATCCCACGTCAATTATGCACATACGGAAGGGTAATGACTCCCAGACTGCTAGAGTAAATATATCCAATCTGTTATAAAAGGAGCAGGTGTCCCGAGCCTCTCCACGTGATAATAAACCGCATACCTTTCACAGTATCGTCCTTCGTAGCCCTGAGTACAGGCGTCGCAACGGAAGCCACCATCGTCCTCCAAGACACAGGTGGGACTGAAGCTGGAAGAAAAGAAAAGAGGGCGTTTTCTTGAATGTTCAGATACATGGCTTCCTTTTTTTCCCTTAGGGTTTTTATTCACTACTGTCAGAACACACCCTACTCCTCTAAAAGTGAAGTGATGGCGCTGGAGGACTTTTAGAGGTCAACTCTGTTGGGCAAAAAGGAAGAGAAGCAGGCCATCAATGCAAGTGTGCTTAAGTCCCATATCCAAAAGACATCCGAGGGACCCTCGCTCCAGACCATCGTGGCAGGTTACGTCGAAGACCAGTCTTACAGATTATAGTTAATTAGCCAACCAAGAAAGCATCCCAGATGAAAAAGAGTCTTTTGTTTTGAGTTAAATAGAAAGTTGCCTGGATTACGAGGTTATAAGGAGAGTTGGAACAACTACAAGAAGTCTGAGAACAGCAAGAAGAGGGCAGAAGGGATTCCCAAGCTGAGCCCTTTCATGGGATGCAATGAACATGGATGGACACCAGGGGGAGCCAGAGGGACAAGCCATGAGCCAGGAGGCATTGGAAAATGAATTAAGGATTCTAGACCTTAGTCCTTTGCAGAGCTCAAAACCTTAACTCCAAATAACTGAAACGTCCCAATTAAAAAAAAAAAGGGGGGGGCAATTGAACCGAAGAGCCACGTCTCAAAAAACAGAAATACAAATGGCCAAACAAGTACATGAAGAATTTTCAATATCAGCAGCCGTTAAGGAAACGCAAGTCAAACCTGCCCTGAGAGCCTAACTCCAGGCCGTTAGAACGGCGATCGATTGTCAAGAACACAAACAATAATAAATGCCGGGGAGGACGTGGGGAAACAGGGCTTGCACACACTGCTGGCACGACTGTGAATTAGTACAACCCCTCTGGAGAGTCTTCTAAAGACGAGGAATGGAACCCTGCATGGCCCTGTTATAACACTCCTCGATATCTTTCCAAAAATATTAGTTAGGATACTACAGTGTGACGTGCAAACCCACGCTTATGACAGTGAAAATCATAACAGCCGAGTCAGGGACCCAGTCTAGGTGCCCATAAAGAGATAAATGGATAAAAATGTGGTTTATGTACACGAGGCAGTTTTACTCAGCCAAAAAGAACAAAATCTCGCCGTTTGCAGAAGAATGACCTAGAGAAGAGCATGCTGAATGGCATGAGCCACGTTCAGAAATCAAGGGCCACACGGTTTCTCCCATAGGCGCAAGCTAGAGAGAAAACAGGAAAGAAAGGAGAATTCGTGAAAACAAGGACGGAGACCAGAGGACGCGACTCGGGGCCAGGAGGAGGCCGGGGAGGGCCAGGCTTGGCACTGGCCGCTCCTCCTGGGAGCTTCACCACCCACTGCAATAGTGTGTGCAGGGGAAGCGGGCGGGGGTGAAACGTGGAGGAACACGAATCGAGAAACACTGTGTGCACGTGTGAACACTTCCTTTTGAACCTCGTGAGGACGCTTAAGTACGAGGCAACAATGATTCTTCATAACCATGTCAACGGGAAAGGCATCTGAAACCCCGAAGCATGACATCGAGTGTAATCCGTAAGTGCAGATACTTAGCAACACATTCCCTTCGTTTTCGTAATTTGTAGGTGATATTTATTTATTTATTTATTTATTTATTTATTTTTGTGGTACTGGAGATGGAATCCAGGGGCATTCTCCCTCCAAGCTACACCCCTGGCCCTATTTTTTATTCTTTATTTTGAAACGAGGTCTCACTGAGTTGCAGAGGGCCTCACTAAGTAGCCGAGGCTGTCCTCAAACCGCCATCCTGCTGTCTCAGCCTCCCAAATGCTGGGATGACAAGCGTGTGCCACCACACCCAGCCACAATTATATTTAAAACCTTTTGTTTTTTATATTGAAACAGGCTCTTGCTATGTTACTGATGCTGGCTTGGAACCTTCAAACCTCCTGGCTTGGCCTCCCAAGCACCGGGATTACAGGCGTGCACCGCCACACCTGGCACAGGGAGGGTCTTAACACTGACCTCGCGGGGTCTTGGGAGGCGAGGCTGGAAAGGGAAGCCTGGCTGTGGCGAGGTGGTGGAGCAGCTCACCTGGCAGGGTGGCGGTGCGGACAGGCACATGGAGAACAGTTGCTGGCCAAGCCTGTCACCGTCCCGAAGTAGCCAGGAGCACACGCATCGCAGTGGTCACCAGCCGTGTTATCCCTGCAGCTCTGTGGTCCAGCGTTTCAAAGGGGGAAGGAAGCAACGGGAGAGGCTAGGAGTTGTTCTTATCTGGAGACAGCTAAGCATCACCACGCTGCACATCACCTAGCTTTTCAAAAAGTCTTTAAAAAGAATGAGCAGCACTCCCAGACCTATTTTACAGTTATTTTTGTTTTGTTTTGTTTTGTTTTGGTGGTACTGGGGTTCCTGGAAGCCCTTCTACCTCCAGGCTACACTCCCAGACCTATTTTTTTACATTTTTATTTTGGAAACAGGGTCTCCTAAGCCAGCACGTGCGGCTGGCTTCGAACCTGCGCGATCCTCCTGTCTCTGCCTCCCAAGCACGGGGATTACAAGCGTGTGCCACCAGGCCCGGCTGAAACATTTGATTTTAAGAAGCAGCTGGGGTTCAATGGCTGCATGTAAGAATTAAAACAGCAGAAGTGGACAGATAGGTGATTTCAGAAGCAGTTGAAAGCCGGGCGTGGTGGCACACGGTTATAATCCCAGCATTGGGGAGGCTGAGACAGGAGGATCGCGGTTTACAGACAGTCTCAGCTTCTTAGTGCGGACCTCTGCAACTCAGTGAGACCCTGTTTAAAAATGAAGAATAAAAAATAGGGCTGGGAGTGTAGCTCAGAGAAAGAATGCCCCTGGGTTTCATCCCCAGTGCCGCAAAAAAAAAAAAAAAATTGAAGAAGAAGAAGAAGAAGAAGAGGAGGAGGAGGAGGAGGAGGAGGAGGAGGAGGAAGTTGTTGTTGTTGAATAGAGTGGTATATGCCTGTACCCCTGGAGGCTGAAACAGGAGGCTAACACAGGAAGATCCCAGGTTTGAGGCCAGCCTCAGCAACTTAGTGAGACTCTGCAATTTAGCAAGACTTGTTTCAAAATAAAAAATAAGCCGGGCGTGGTGGCGCACGCTTGTAATCCCTGTGCTTGGGAGGAGGAGACAGGAGGATCATGCAGGTTCGATGTGCTGGCTTAAGCCCTGTTTCCAAATAAAAAAGTATAAAATGGGTCTGGGAGTGTAGCCTGGAGATAGAAGGGTTTCCAGGAACCCCAGTACCACCAAAAAATTAAAAATTAAAAAAAATAAATAAAATGGGTTGGGGTATAGCTCAGAGGTAGAATGTCCCTGGATTCAATTCCCATTACCCCACCTCCCAGAAAAGATTTAAGAAACATAATGAAGAGAACTTCTGGTCTTGGAGTACCGCCACTAAATTGTTACACTGAGAAAGGAAAATTCAGTTAAATTTTATGTTGCCAGTTGGACTTATGGACTTGCTCTTAAAGAGAGTGCACAGCTTTTAAGCTAAAAGAGGGAGTGTTTCTTGTCATCTGGTTCCAATTTAAAACCCACTTTTGCTCAGTTGATGGCCCTCTACTTGGTCCCTGTCCTCAGGGCGCTGTGTGGGATGATGCTGGGCTGGGGAGGGAGCCTCTGGGGCCGCCTCTCACGCCCACTCCTCCCTTGGTCCTTGGCAGTGAGAAACAATGGAGAAAAGCCCTTTTAAATATTCAAAAATGACTTTTAATTTTTTTTAATTAAAAAAATTCCAATATTTTTATTTTACAATAAAAACTGGTGAAAATTGATTTTACTGAGATCCACATGGCCCGCAAAGGGATCTCTGTATACATATATACAATTAAAGTTTGCATTATCTTTCTTTAAAGAATAGGTAAATACTTTTTTGGCAAATGACAGGTGGACGGTGACATGCATATTTCAGGACGGCAATTGGACTCCTGACCACCCATATGACCACCAGGAGATGGGGCATTCCACCTCCGAGCGACACCCTCAGCCTTATTTTTTATTCTTTATTTTGAAACAGGGTCTCACTGAGTTGCAAGAGCTTCACTAAATAGCTGAGGCTGGCTACAAACCCAGATCCTCCTGTCTCCGCCTCCCAAATGCTGGGATTACAAGCGTGTGCCACCACGCCGGGCTCTAGCACAATTTATAAAGGTAACCAGTGCTTCTAACATGAGTCATCAGGATTTCAGGAATAAAGGACAAAATTGAATTATTTTATATTATCCATACATTCTTGTCAGTTTATGCCTAATCATGGATACCAAAATTTTCCCTCCCTGTCATGAGGCTTCTATCTGTTCTATCTTTTTCAAGTGGTCAGAACCTTTCTCTCTCTCCAGGATAAATCTTGAAGGTAGCCAAGAAGCAAATGTAAACTTAGACTTGGATAATTTGTTGTGTTCTCATCCTCAATAGAAGATGCATTTTTTTAAAAAAAATTCAAGAAGAGGGTATTGTTTTACCTATTGAGACCTGTTTCTAATAAAATATAAAATAGATCTGGGAGTTTGGCCAGGAGGTAGAGAGCCCCTAGGTTCCATTCCCAGTACCACAAATAAAGAGAAATGCATGTTCAGTATTTGCATTAACTTATTTTAAAACCTGGAACATAAAGTTCTCATCTTCTTTGACTATGGTCACCAGTGATCCAGGTTAAAACAAGATACGTTTTTGGTTTTTGTTTGCTTGTTTTTGGTACTGGGGAATCAACTCAGCGGTGTCATACCCCCAAGCTACACGCCCAGCTTTATTTTATTTTTATTTTGAAACAGGGTCTGACTAGGTAAAGCAATACCCTCTTCTTGAATTTTTTTTTTTAAAAAATGCATATTCTCACTAAGTGTCTGAGGCTGGCTTTCAACCTGTTATCCTCCTGTCTCAGAATCCCAAGTACTGGGATCATAGGCTTGCACCACCACACCTGGTCAACGGCATATTTAACTAATTCTCAATTTATACCTACCAATAACTTTATCCAAAAAATAACATTTATATAAGAATTTCTACTGGCCATGTCAGACCACGTAGCTAAGCCTTTCTGAAGGATTTGTATTTTGTTTGTTTGTTTGTTTGTTTGGTGGTACTGGGGTTCCTGGAAACCCTTCGATCTCCGGGCTACACTCCCAGACCTATTTTATACTTTTTATTTGGAAACAGGGGCTCTTAAGCCAGCGTGGCTAGCTTCGAACCTGTACGATCCTCCTGTCTCTGCCTCCCAAGCGCGGGGATTACAAGCGTGCGCCACCACGCCCGCCAGGATTTGTATTTTGTATTTACATAAATTTGACCTCTTGCTAAGCCAGGTCTATATGGTTTGCTAAGCCTGCTTTATATGACTATAAAACAGGAATTTCAATGCTCAGTGTCTGTACTAATTCTAAACTTCAAGCAAGCTACCAAAACAAGCATACCAGACATATTCCAGTTTCCGGGTCGCAAGTTTCGCTGTGGTTGTTGCAGGCGCAGGGCACACAAGGCGCCAGCAGGGGGCGTGGTGCCCAGCCTCCAGTTTCTGGAAGCTTCCCTCGGTAGTACCCAGGGGCACAGTCCTGGGGAAAGGCAAAAGGAACAAAAAATGAACAAATGAAAACAGAAAAGAACATTTTAGCTAAAAGCTGGGCAAAGGACTTCAGTACAGTCCTTCAGCTAAGATAGACAAATGGCAGGAAGGTGCACGACTGCTCAGAATCAAATATAAACCATCTCCTAGCCAGTAGGGCATCACATATGCATACCTATGTTCATAGCAGCACAATTTGTAATAGCCAAAATATGGAACCAACCCAGATCACCATCAACAGATGAATGGATAGCAAAACTGTGGGAAATACACACAATGGAATTCTATTCAGCCATAAAGAAGAACAAAATTATATCATTTGCAAGAAGATGGAAAGCCCTGGAGAACATTATGTTAAGTGATATCAGCCAAGCACAGAAGAAGAAGATACATATGTTTCCTCTAATATGCCCAAACTAGGAAACACAAAGGATACCAGTGGGACTCCAGATATTGAAGGAGAAATACTAGCTAAGTTTGAATGGTAAGATAGGAGAGGAGGAAGGCCGGTCTTGATTAATGAGGGTCTACACCTGAACATGTGTAAAATTATGAATAAGACATGGTTAACCTGGACAACCATTGGTGGGGGGGGGAGGGAAAATGGGGGGGAGGGCACCAAATATAGTGTAAATGTATACTATTTATGTTCAATAAAAAAATTGTTAAAAAAAAGAACTGGAAAAAAAATAAAATAACAAAAAGTAGCATGTGCTGGGGAAGGCATGGAGACACTGGAACCCCTGCACTGCTGGGGGTGGAAAATGGCGGCTCCTGCAATGTGGAATGACCAAAGGACCTAGAAATGTCACTTCTGGGTCGATATTTATAAGAATCGAATGCAGGAACTTGAAGAGATATTTGCACACCCTGTTAATAGCAGGATTTCTCACAATAGCCAAAGGTGGACGCAGCTCAAGAGCTCAGAAAAAAATGAGCCCACAAAATACATAATAAGCTAGTATTTGGCCTTAAAATGGAAACGAATTCTGAGGCGTGCTACAACACTGCGGGCCTTCAGGACGTTGTGTGAAGTAAAGTATGCCAGCCAGTCATAAAGTGCAAATTCTGTCTACACACACGATTCACTTCTATGGGAAACCTAGCATGCTCAAATTCATACAGACAAAAAGTAGAAGGGTGGTCGTAGGGGCCGGGGAGACGGGGATGGGGTGTTTTTTAATGGCTTCAGGGACTTGTGAGATGAAAGTACCCTGGACGTTGGTTGTACAACGAAGTGAGTGTATTTAACACCACTGACTTCTACTCAAAACACGGTTACGATGGTAAATTGAGGTTAGATATTAAAAATAATTCATTCAAGAAGAAAAATATGATAATAGATAAAATTGAGCTCTGTTCTCACTTGAAATTGCTGCAAATAAGCACGTTGCCACTCAGAACTGGGAAATGGTCTAACTGGTCCCCTTACCTGACAGGAGAGGCCAGCTGTGCCAGGCGGGCAGAGACACTTCTCCAGCAGGGAGGCCACCTCCCCGGCAGGGTGCGGCGCCCCGGCCTTTGTGCCAACCTCCAGGGAAATATTTGAGATTCTGCGCAGCCACGGCATGAAAGAGAGAGAGAAGAAATGCTGACACTTGAAAAACTTCCCAGAAACACGCATGTGACGTAATGTGTACATATGCAGCCAGGCATTTCCTCCCAGTCTGGGTTAAGTTCCTTCTTATGATCATAAATACCGTGTGCCAAAGCCCAATAGCAATGCCGTTCCACAGTTACGACTCGTGGCCCATGTTTAGAAATTCAAAATTGGGTTACAGGCAGTGTACCTGAAAGAACTCCTCAAATACTGGTTTGGCCAAGCCTTAACTTATTTAACAGGGTGAAGTAGCAAATGAGGAGGTGACACTTATTTTGTTATAAATAACAAAATTTAAATGAAATAAAATTTGTTATTTTATTGTTATAAAATAATGGGTATTGCAGCTTTTACATGCAGAAAATTTTAAAAAATCACATTTTATCTCCCCTTAATATTCCAGTTTAAAGGGCTTATATTTTATATTCATGTTAGCATGGTAGGTATATAATTATATTTTATTATATTAGTATATTAATATCGATATCATTATATTCTATAATATATTACCATTATATGCCATATATAATACATACCTTTATAATTATATATTACCATTACCATTATATAATGGAATACAGTGATATTAATATTTAGAAAGCTTTGGATAAAGAACAGAGATAAATATATTAATAACATAGGCAGTGAGAGTGAAGCAAGTCTCACCCCTTCAGTTCCATGCTAATAAACACAAACATTCAGAGTTCTAGAAGCTTCCAAGTACCTGCTTTGCTGGAGTTCCCGACCATAAGATGCCTTGATGAGGATGTAGTCAATATTGCTAAGAACAGACATAAAGTCCGAGCGTGTGACAGGCTTCTCAGAAACAGCATTAAAATATTTCCAAAATATCTGTGGACAGGAAATATACTTAATTAACTTTAAAGTATAAATTCTCACTGGCATATGGCCTTACTGAGAAGATGTTTCATGAAATTCTCCAGAAATGAGCCCTGTCCTGGGCACGCTGCTGAGTTTAACTGACAGAGATCTCCTGTGCCCTCCCCGGGGCAGGCATGGTGCCAGTCTCCTTCCTTAATGGATTCACATCACCTAAGATGCTCCAGCCATAGCCTGCACGTTCAGTAACCATCAGCTACAGGAAACGAAGACATTTCCCAAACTTCAGCAAGTCCTAAGACTTCTGTACCATCACACCTGTGCAGGCCGGACCTAGTCGCCAAGATAAAGGATTTCAGGTCTAGTTCCCACCAAATTAACATCAGCCCAACACAGTCATCCTCTCATCCATGGGGCATACCTTCCAAGATCTCCAGGGGGTGTCTTTGTCCTCAGCACTAAAACCTATACATGCTGTATTTTTCTCATGTATACACACACACATGAAAAATTTTAATTTAAAAACTAGGCACAGTAACGCCGGGCGTGGTGGCGCACGCTTGTAATCCCCGCGCTTGGGAGGTGGAGACAGGAGGATCGCGCAGGTTCGAAGCCAGCCGCGCTGGCATAAGATACCCTGTTTCAAAAATATAAAATAGGTCTGGGAGTGTAGCCCGGAGGTAGAAGGGCTTCCAGGAACCCCAGTACCACCAAAAAAAAAAAAAAAAAAACTAGGCACAGTAAGAAATTTACAGTAGCCGATAATAAAATAGAACAATCATATCTATAAACTGCAATACAATTGCCAGCACCAGTACTTTTCTGCTTTGGAGTGACTGTTAAGTAAAATAAGAGTAACCTGAACACAAGCACAGGGAAACTATGACATGCTCTGATATTTAGACAGTTACTGAGTGACGTATGGGCAGCGTTCATAGACAGGGTGGATACCCTGAATAAAGGGATGATTGCACCCTGGGCAGGACAGAGCAGTGTGTGTGTGGATCTCACCATGCTACTCTGAAGAACATGCAAATTAAAACTTACGAACTGTTTATTTCTGCAATTTTCCTTTAATATTTTGGATCTCAGTTCACCAGGGGCAACTGAAACCATAAAAATCAAAATTTTTTGATTTTTGTGGCTGCTGACCTTTCTTAAGGATCGACAGCCTGAAGGGCTTGGGGAAGTCTTGAGAAGCCCCTTGGAAGTTTGGTTCCGGGTCTTCTTGCCCGTTCCCTTGGGGAAGCTCCAGGTTTTCATGGCCTCCGTAGCCAAGCGCTCACCCTAATGGAGTGGACAGGCGAGCAGACGCACGGCCGCCCCTCACCTCTTTCATTTGTACTTCGTGGTCCTGCCTCACTCCGTTCCCTGGTGCTGGCGCATCCGTGTAAATTACTTGCTTTTTGGTCCGACCTCCTCTGATGAGAATTTGGGGTTCAAAGTTGGAGGTGCCGATGCCATCAGAAGCGTGGAAGGCCACGGCGTACTTGAGGGCGCCGCCGTACGCCAGGAGCTGCCAAGCGATGAACTGTGAGTTATTTCCCCAACACGGCTTTGCTTTAAAAAACATTTTATTGCCAGCCTGCAGCCATATGAAAGAAATCTTACATCCTAAAAATCCACCCTATGGGTAAGAGAAGTTATCGGGAATCTGCTTCCTCCTAGTGCTGGACTATAGATTATTAGGTTGACCCAAGATAGAGTTCTTGACAAATAATTAAATCAGTGCAGACACAATTCTAATCATTTTCAAACTCCTTTGAGTTATAAAATGATCTGAATCTGCCGGGAGTGGCGGCGCACGCTTGTAATCCCAGCATTCCAGAGGCTGAAACAGGAAGATTGCGGTTCTTGGACAGCCTCAGCTATTTACCGAGATCCTTTGCAACTCAGTGAGATCCTATTTCAAAATAAAGAATTAAAAATAGAGCTGGGGGTGTATCTCAGAGGTAGAAGGCCCCTGGGTTCCATCCCCAGTACCACACACACAAAAAAAGATCTGAATCTATAGGAGCGCTAGGTGTATATTTTCATATTTTGCATTTGTATTTTAAAGCGCAGGGTGGATTCACATACAGATGCTGGTGTTTACATGAACAAAAAAAATACAAGCAGCATCTTTCATGTTTTTTATACTTCTTTTTCTCTCTCAAGATGGGTGGTAGTGCTAATTTTTACATAATTATTTATTGCAGTGCCAGGGATTGAACCCGGGACCACACACACTAGGCAAGCACTCTACCACTGACCTCCAAACACAGCCCATGGGCGGTCATTTCCTGGGAAGGGCTTCCAAGAGCATATCACCTAGGCTTGTATTGAGCTAATATTTGCAAATATGATACATGTTTGTTGAAGGCCTGCTTTAGGAAGGGGAATAAAAATATGATTTAAACTTTAAAAAAAGACTAAAAATTCCTGAAAACGTTTTAAGACCCATGCATTTGCGGGGACTTTTATAAATGTTGAAGGCCTCCAGCCCCACTTAGAAGAGGAATTTAATAACCACGTGTTTTTAGGACAGGTCAGCCCAGACCACTGTGATTTTAAAGATACCTGTTACCTCCCCAGGGAAGGCGGCCAGCTGGAAGCTGGGGCATATCTTACCTTGTCTCCCTGGAACGGCTCAGGGAGCTTCCAGTAAAAGGGCTCTGTGTGGACATGCTGGCGGACAGTCTTGGCATCCAAAACAAGGTCAGTTCCCTGGTAGGACACCCCCTGGGTCGTGCCCGTCAGGTCGCTCTGGGAGACCACGTGCAGCAGAGGCTGGCGGGAGCCCAGCGTGACCTAGCCATCGAGGAAGAGTGAGCAGCTTCAAGCAGGGCTCAGAGCCCCTGTCTGATTCCGCAGACCCCCACCCTGCTTCACAGATGCGCTAGCTTCACGAATAAAACTGGGATAGACAGCAAAGGCTTCTCTTTTAACCAAAGCAGCTGGATTAAAATAAACCGTGAGGAGACAGATGCAGCTGAGGAGATGGAAAATGTCAGGGTGAGGGAGGCCAGCCAGACCAGACTCGGAAGTCAAGGGCTACGTGTTGTCTCACATGTGGAAACCAGAGAGAAAGCAAGAAAGTGAGGAGAGAGAGAGATGATAGAGATAGAGATAGAGATAGAGGAGAGAGGAGATAGGAAGAGACGGGTAGGGTACATGAAAAAAGTTTCAAAACGAAAACTATGCTTGTAATTCCAGTACTGATGAGGCCGAGACCTCTCAGCAACTTGGTGAGATCTTGTTTTAAAAGAAAAAGTATGCCGGGCGTGGTGGCGCACGCTTGTAATCCCCGCGCTTAGGAAGCGGAGACAGGAGGATTGCGCAGGTTCGAAGCCAGCTGTGCGCGCTGGCTTAGGAGACCCTGTTTCCAAATAAAAACATTAAAAAAAATAGGTCTGGGAGTGTAGCCCGGAAGTAGAATGGTTTCCAGGAACCCCAGTACCACAAAAAAGGGGGGACTCTTGAGATTGCAACAGTCTTAGCTTCTGTTCAAGCTCAGACTCTGACAGACCAGCTGAGGACCAACAGTGTCAGCCCTTAGCTCCACTTCCAAGTAGTTTCCTGGACAGAAGCGGAGAACTGATTCATAACGGACCTACGTCAGCCGCCTAGAATTTCTGACGCCATCATGGTAAAATTGAGAGAAAATCATGGGCTGTCTCTGGTGCCCCGTCCACTTCCCCAGGGGCCGAGGCTGACGCAGTCCAGCTGCCTGTGACTTACTGGGGTCCTCGTGTAGCCCGTCAACTCTGAGCAGATGTTGGACAGCCCAAAGCAGAAGCAGGGGGTGCAGCCCAGGGGATTGTCCGTGTGTAGGGCGAAGGTACCAGCACGGCACTCGCTGCAGTGGGGACCAAAGACGTTTTCCTACCGGGAAGCAAATGACGGACTTGTTAACTCCTGACAAAAAGACACACGATCCTATGCACAGAGACAAGACCCATAGCTCCACAAGCATCAGGAGGCTGGCTGCGTCCTCAGGCAAGGCCCCGGACCCACCTCTGCACAACATCACCTCTCACAAGGACTGACGCTCACTATCAGCTTTTGGGGTGCTCCAGAATCCATCCTGAGTCCCCAGGTAAGTCTAAAAGTCAGTCAATGAGCAGAACCCATGAGCAGGTGATTGCTAAGATAGGTCCCTGCTATCCTGATCCTCAGGAATGAGAAATATTGTAATGCACAGCCAGGAAAACGTACGGAGACCAAAGCTTCCAAGACCCCCAGGGACGGTGTCTACATGAGGCACCCTCCAGACATCTTCAGTCACTCACTCACCCACCCTTTACCCTCTGGCTCATCTCTCTCCATCCATTCTTACTGAAAAAACCAAACAAGGCAGTAATGACCACCTAGTAATGGCGCACGGGGAAGATCAAGGGACACGTAAGAGATTAAAAATATCACACTGACGCCCTTCTCCTGGGAAAAGAATACACACAAATTCTCATTCCTCTGGCCAGCACATACGGGGCATCATTACTTCACAGAAATATAGTTGCAAACCTCTCAAAGCCCCGTTATCTATTTTACCTGTGTGTTCCAGATAACCCAGCCCATGCTCACTGGAGCACATGTTAGAAAACTCAGGGCTTTTCAACAGCCCGCTCACCTGATGCTGGTAATGAAAAGTTCTATTCTAAGACTCCTTCATCATGTTAGAAGAGGATACGCGGACTTTTAACTTAGACATAGAAAGAGGATGCAAAGGCGTGTTTAACATCCAGCTGCTAATTTAGACAGTCCAAAGCCCGAGAGCTGTCGTGACGACAGAGGAAGGAAGCAGAGGCCGGCTTCGGATACCTTGCAAGAACAGGCGCCGGTTTCTTCCACACAGCTGCAGAGGCCCTGCTCCAGGTCACACGTGTCCGCCAGAGTCCCCCTCGGGTCGCAGTCACAGGCAACACAGTCGGGAAAGTCTCGGTAACCCAAGGAGCACCGATCGCAGCTCCAGCCACCAAATTCCGTCTTGCACTGGCAACGACCGGAGAGCAAGTCACACTGGGGGTTGGCGGCCCCTTCCTGGCTGCAATTGCAGGCCTGAGAGAGAGAGAGGGAGACAGAGACAGAGACAGAGAGACAGAGAGAAATGAATAACACTATCTGAACAGAACGGCCCTTCCACGTGTTTACCAGGCACATGCTTGGATACCAGGCAGATAATGTGGGGACTGACACAAATGAACACATCTCTTTCCTGCAGTTGCCCTGAAAGCATTGTGGGACATTCGCACATCCATCTTAGGGACACACGCACCTTTGGGCCCAAACCGTGAACTGAAGTTAAATCTAAAAGGGACCAAGCAAAGCAGCAAAACTATTTTTTAGGTCAAACAATCTCCCCATTGCCTCCAGCGGCACACAGTTCCCAGGTCTAAGCCAAGAGAGTTACAGAACGCCAGAGCCTCGGCAGATTCGACGTTATTCCCCAGTGATGCAATCTGTAACTTCCCCATGCAAAACAGTGCGCAGTAGCTGGGGTGGTGCCGCACACCTAGTGCTTGGAGGCTGAGAGAGGAGGATTGCAGGTTCAAGGGCTGCTTCGGCAACTTAGCGAGGCCCTCCGCAACTTAGTGAAACCCTGTTTCAAAATATAAAAAATAGCCGGGCGTGGAGGCGCACGCTTGTCATCCCCGTGCTTGGGAGGCGGAGACAGGAGGATCGCGCTGGTTCGGAGCCAGCCTTGCTGGCTTAAGAGACTCTGTTTCCACATAAAAATGTTAAAAAAAAATAGGCCTGGGAGTGTATACCGGAGGTAGAAGGGCTTCCAGGAACCCCAGTACCACCAAAAATAAAAAATAAAAAAATAAAAAATAAAAAGGGCGGAGGGTGTATCTCGGAGGTAGAATGCCCCTGGGCTCAATCCCCAGTACCACACACACACACACACAAAGTGCATATTAAAACACTGAAGAATAAAAGACACTAAACATTTTTTTTTATTTGCTAACCTTCAATTTCAAAACTAGGTGCTCATAGAAAATTCAAAACAAGGGGAGTGAAGGGCACTGCACCTTCCATATTTGTCCAACAATCTCTACAGAATCTTTCCGAAGTATTTATTTAGAGATGGGTTCTGGATATCTTGGCCAGGCTGGCCTTGAACTCCTGGGCTTGAGTGACCTTCCTACCTTAAGCTCAAGAGTAGCTAGGGTTACCGGTGTGCACCACTGTGCCAAGCTGTACTGGGGTTTTTAGTTGTTTGTTTTTTGACACAGAAGACGGAACCCAGGGCCTTTTAACTGCTGAGCTACATGCCCTACCCTTTTTATTTTGAAACGGTCTCATTAAGTTGGTGAGGGTGTTGCAAAGTTGCTCAGGCTGGCCTCGAACCTGTGATCCTCCTGGCTCAGCCTCCCAAGTACTAGGATTACTAATGTATGGCATTGTGCCAGGCCCAAGTTTTAATATCAAGTAAATGCATAAAAGATAAAGATTAGCAGGGCGTGGTGGCGAATACTTGTAATCCCAGTGCTTGGGAGACTGAGACAGGAGGATCACAGATTCAAAGCCAGACTCAGCTATTTAGTGAGGCTCTCAGCGACTTAGTGAGACCCTGTTTCCAAGTAAAGTATAAAATAGGTGTGGGAGTGTAGCCCGGAGGTAGAAAAACCCCTGGGTTCCACCCCCAGTACCAAAATAAATAAATAAATAAATAAAAGATAAAGACTGAAAGTTGCTATAGCAGAGGGACTTTGGGGCGAGAACAGGCGCAAACAGCAGGCCCACCTGGCACCCGCGCTGCAGGTCCCAGCCCCAGTGCCCCCGCTCACACTCTTCACATTTCGGACCCCGGGTATGAGGCGGGCAGATGCACTCTCCAGACGCGGGATCACAGTTATTCTGAGTGTGGGCACAGTCACAGGCTAAAAGAGAGGCAAACATCGTTACACACTTGCAGGATCAAACACATAAGCGGATGAGAGCTGATGCTCCCAGCCATTTCCCTTTC
This sequence comes from Muscardinus avellanarius, assembly GCF_963383645.1. Classification (NCBI taxonomy): domain Eukaryota; kingdom Metazoa; phylum Chordata; class Mammalia; order Rodentia; family Gliridae; genus Muscardinus; species Muscardinus avellanarius. The sequence goes on from NC_137803.1 coordinate 60,629,904, forward strand.
ATTAGAATCTGACCATTCTTCTCGCTTCTAAGCGATGCCTCCCAATTCCAGGGGCCTCTCCGCGATGCCCCTGGGCGAGATCATCGGAAAAGAAAGGAAGAAACAGAGAAAAGAGTGAGGAGAGTCTCTGTACAAACCAGACGAGTGATGCCATCGAGCACTTACTGTGCCAGTCACCATCTTGCATGTGGCTTACACACGGCCCCTCCAAGAACTACTACTTGGTGTGAAATATAATTAGCTCCTCCATTTTTAAACAGGAGGAAACAGGCCAAGGAAGCTGAGTCATGACTCCAAGCTCAGAACATTAGGATGCTGCAGGGCCGGGGACCCGGACAGGGACCAGAAACAGAAAATATGTGTGAAAATCTATGTGAAAAATATGTGCACGGTGGTACACACTTGTAATCCAGCATTCAGGAGGCTGAGACAGAAGGATCGCGGTTTGTGGACAGCCTCGGCTACTTGGTGAGGTCTTTTGCAACTCAGTGAGGCCCTGTTTCAAAATAAAGAATAAGAAATAGGGCTAAGCCATTTGTATCTCTTCTTTTGTGAAGTGTCTATTCAGTTCAGCTGCCCATTTCTTGACTGGGTTATTTGTTTTGCTAGTGTAGAGTCTTTTGAACTCTTTGAATATTCTGGATATTAGCCCTCTATCTGAGTGAAGGGTAGGGAGGAAGAAGGCTGAGGTTGATTAATGGAGGAGCTATATTCACATGTGTATATTAGTGTGAATGTAACACAGTTAACTCAGACACTCAGTGTTGGGAGGGGTTTTGAAGCAGTGGGGAGGGCACCAAGTGCTGTGCAAATGTATGCCATTGTCAATACGATCTGCGTTATGATGAAGACTATATCAATAAAATAAAAAATAGGGCTGGGGTATAGCCTGGAGGTAGAATGCTCCTGCGCTCCATGCCCAGTATCACCGAGAGAAGAAGAAAGAAGAAGAAGGAGGGGGAGGAGGAGGGGGAGGAGGAGGGGGAAGAGGAGGGGGAGGAGGAGGAGGAAGAAGAAGGAGGAGGAGGAGGAGGAGGAGGAGGAGGAGGAGGAGGAGGAGGAGGAGAAGGAGAAACGGAAAGGTACAAAGAAGTAAATCCGAAGCTAGGGGAGATGCCAAGAAAAGTCTTGAGAGCCACTGTACAGCTTCACCAAGAAACTCAAGCGCTTACGTGTGCAGCCGCCATCCTGGAAGGCGTGGAAGCCATGAGCACACCTGTCACACCTCAGCCCAGTCACACCTGGCACGCAGCTGCACTGGCCGTCCTCCGTGCATTCGTCCGAAGTGGAACCCGCCGGGTTGCAGTTACAGGGCTGGCAGCCGAGCCCTGTGCCCAGCCCGTAGTAACCAGGCTACGTCACAAGAGGAGGAGAATCAGAAGTCAACACAGGGTTGAGTGAGGGACTTCACACACTAGGATGATCCTAATCGCACACAGGATGATCTGATCCGTAGAATTATAAACGTATTCAAGACGAAACCCCACTCCCTGGCAGGGCAAACCTGTGCCGTCTAGATGGACAGGCGCTGCATTTAGCAGCCAAGCCTACTTTTTTGAATCTAGGTCTAGGGGTCAATGATACATCCCTGACAAATACTTTAGTTGCGCTCAGCGACAACTAAGTGTCTTACCGTGCACTGGTCACACTTCGGTCCCATCACAAAGGCTTTACAGTCGCAGACTCCAGTCTCAAGGTGGCACACGCCAGACAGGGAGCCTTTCTCGTGACAGCCACAGGCTAACAGACACACCAGACAGGTTAGTGGGCATTTCTGGTAGGGTTAGAGTCAGCTCCATGAGCCTCCAAACAAGAACCTTTAAATATTCAAGGTACCAAATCGCGAAGCTAAGATGTGAGCGTATACTTCTATCTCTATCATCTCTATCTCTATCTCTTCTTTCTCTCATATGTGTATATATACATTAATTTGTATATATAGTGTGCATATATACACATACTATATACATACATATATATGCATTACTTTGCAATAGCTGAATTTTTAGGTTTTTTTTTTTTTTCTAAAAAGAAAACCAGAAAAGAGGGATCATCACGAAAAAGAATATTTACGCTCTTAAGATAATAAGAGATACTTTTGAGCCAGGCATGGTGGTCCAAGTCTGTAATCCCAGTACTTAGGAGTCGAAGAGAGGTGAATTAAAGGTTCAAGGCCAGCCTCAGCAATTTAGGAAGACCCTTAGCAACTTGATGAGACCCTGTTTCAAAATAAAAAGTAAAATTAGGCTGGGGGTATATCTCAGAGGTAGAATGCCTCTGGGTTCGATCCCCAGGACCACCAAAATAAAACAAAACAGACAAAAAACCATGCCGTGGAGATTTCAATCAATTCAGCCGTTCACCCCATGCCGGTCACGCAGATATGTGAAATCTCAGAGTCCAGCTGTAACACAGTCTAGATCCTGCACTTATTAATATAATTTTATAATTCAGTGGAGTGTATTTCCCTGTGGGAAGTCATGAGTCATTTGTAGCTTCAGGCTAGACACTTCAGTTTTATCCACTGATGATATTAATATTTAAAGCTACAAAGTCCTCCAACTTTTCAAAGTGATATAATTTAACATGTCCAAAAATATTAATCAGTGTTCATAGGACAACTGTCAAAATGCACCTCATATTATTTACCCTCCACAACATTTAATATGTTATAATATCTGATATGTGTAGTCCTCAAAACCCAGGCACTACGTGTGAACGCTTGGAGTCAGAAACTGCCCACTGCCTGTCCATACGATACAACTGGACAGCCCTCCTCTGAAACTCTGAACACTGCCATGATGTCACAAGTGGGAAATCCCACCCAACTTCATGTAATGGGCTACAGTCCAAGCACAGGGGCACAAAAAGAGGAGGAAAACCCTTCAGGCTGTGCCTAGAGGTATGGCTAAAACATAAGTGGATTCGCTATTCACACTTAGGTCCCATTTCTGAGATATTTCACCACAGGCTGACTCCATATCTAAAAGAGATTGAAATCCGATACGCTTCTCCCAAGCATTGTGGATAAGAGATACTCAGCCTTGTATAGCAATGTAAGAAATGAAAGGAAAGAGGGCCACAGGCCACGGGAAACCCCAGCACGGCGTGCGAGGTAGCGGGCCTGGTGCCCCAGGAGCCGAGGGGCTCTGGTCAGGAAGGGTTCGGGAACCCACCTCGCTGCCCGGCTCAGGCCGCCCTGCCCGGCCCAGCGCAGGGCCCCTCTGGCCTCCTGCTTCCCTGGTAGAGTTGGATGGATACTGCAGTTTCTGCAGGGGCTTGATGACTCGCTAAGGCCACATCACGTTGCACAGGCTCCCCTCAAACCCAGACACGTACACAGCCTCCCCCTTACCTCTCCACCTGAGGGGCGTCTCTCCGACACCCCTGTCACCTCTCCTTCCGCTAAGCATGTAAGTGCAGCCTGCGTCTTTCTCTGTGACCTCCCAGCCCCTAGTCGGCCAAAGCTTTGCTTCCTAAAGTCTCCAGGAACATCACAGCTGCTCAGTTCAGTGACCTGGTTTCAGACCTTGTCTTCCTGGGACCCACTGACCTCTCTCTCCCCCTCAGACTTCAATGACTGAAGCCACACTGTTGAGTTCAAATGGGTGGGCCCAAAGCAAAACAACATTTTCCTGGGCCCACAGCAATAGAATATTCTCAGTCTTTCAATGGAAGCTTATGAAATAATTCTCTGTGTCGCTAGCGCCCTCGTGTGTCTCCATGCTATAATGCCATAGTAAGGCCGGCGTTTTTTGTGAAATGATCAAAATGTATAATTGCCGTTTTTCTTCACTCTTTCCTTAAAGACTGAGCCCCTCTGCCCCTCAAAGGATACCCAAGGGATGTATCAGCCTAGGACTAGGCCATCTCAGATATATGACCCTGAGCAGTTTAGCAAGATCTTGTTTCAAAATAGAAATAAAAAGGGCTGGAGGAGTAGCTCAGAGAGCTTCTCGGTCAGTCATTCATGTGACCAAGGCAAGAGTTGGAGTAACGCTGTGCACATGTATGGAATCGTCAGCGCCGATCTCAACGACATGTATGGGGAAGGGAGGGAGTGGGTGTGGTTCAGGGGACGCACGTCAAGTGTGGTGCATGTACATTCCGAGCACTCCGTGCCTCGTTAGGGTGCCGAATGACAACACACCGGTAAAAGCCTGTTTTCAAAAGCGACCCGTAACTTCAAGCTCCAAGCAGAATTCAGCCAAGCACCTGAGGGTCAGGTAGTTGGTGCAGGGACCGCCCAGATGTGCCAGCATCATGCGTTAGCAGATTCGGGGTTGAGTCTCACCAATCCCCCTCTACATACTGAAATCCCGCCTGCTTCACGCAGCCCTTAGCATCCCCTTCACATGTGGCGGCTCTGGGCTCGCTCTTCCTCGGTTCCCGTCATGGCGGCAGAGCTGGGACTCTGGAAAGCAGCCCTGACCCTCCTGGATAGTAACTAATCAAGCCAACAGGGAGAGGGGAGAATTAGGCCTTCTGTCTGCATTGGATCGCTCAGAGACTCAGCACCACGGCAGCGATGGCCACGGTGGACAGAGATGCACGCAGATGCCACAGTCAAGGCCTGTCCGCACACTGACACTCACCGCGGCAGTTCTTGGCGGTCACCGCATCCCCGTAGTAACCGTCTGCACACCTTTCACAGTGGGCACCCGCTGTGTTCCTCACACACTTGAGGCATTCCCCGGTGACCGAGTCACAGCGGCCGGCTTCCGAGGGGTCCACGTTGCCGCTGCAGTCGCAGGGAATGCAGACTCCCCCTGGCACCGTGGGGTTTCCATAGTAACCGTCTGCGCATCTGTATCCAAGATGGAGAGCCGGATCAGACATACGCGGTTACTCAAGGCACCGGCCCATTCTGTGGGGACTCCCTGACTGGACAATAAATCAGGCTGGCTCCTTTCAGTAAGATTCACTGTGGAAAGGATGCGACTCCACGTTCAGGGGGCCATAAGTCATCTTCGCCCGCCATGACTAATGGAGCAGGTCCAGGATGGGGCATAAATCCAGGGGGCCCTGCCTTCTTCTCCAGGGCCAGCTCCCGGCCACACCGGCCACTTGGCATGACACGCAGCTCGTGACAGGCTGAGCCAGAGCTGGGCACTGAGACTTGCGCTTGGGAAAAGGGGACGCTGGCTCTCAGGCATCAGAAGCCCACTGTTAAATCAAACCAATTAACGCCATCACTGTTATCTGGAGCGAAGGAATATTCAGATGCCAGAACCATAAATCCTGACTCCTGTTCTCTGTAGCTTCTGGAACAAACGCAGATGAGCTCCAAAGGCTGGAATACTGTCCTCTAAAAATCCTCCGCAAGTTTTAACATTAAGGCTTTTAACTGATGTGCTATTTTTTTCTTCTGTGGTGCTATAAAATAATTCAACTCCAGGATCAAAACCAACTATATATTTAAAGATAACTGCTCATTACACACTAAACACAGGTATCATATATATATAATCACACTGTGTCCCATGAGTAGTACAACTATTAGGTGCCAATTAAAATTTATAAAGATAAAATGATTTGGCAATTAACACATAAAAAAAACTATACTGAATTTAATACGTAGCAAAGCTGCTGCCCCGGAAGCAAATGGGGCGACGAGTACCTCTCGCACCAAGTTCCTGAGTAGCCCGGGGCACACCGGTCACACACCGATTGGTTCCCCTGGAGGTGGCAGGTAGGGCTGAAGCTGCAGAGACATGAGAAATAAATGCACATTCCCAGGGGGTGCTGCCAATTTCTAAACACTTTTTTTTTTTGCAGTACTGAGGATAGAACCCAGAGGCATTGTTCCCCCAAGCTACACCCAGCCCTATATTTTAGTCTTTTTATTTTTTTGAAACAGGGTCTCACTGAGTTGTGAAGGACCTCACTAAGTAGCTGAGGCTGTCTGCGAACCGATCTTCCAGTCTCCTCCTCCCGAATGCTGGGACTGCAAGTGTGCGCCACCACATCGGCCAATTTCTAAACATTTA